>NC_044386.1:40945925-41258693 GCF_006542625.1 Nomascus leucogenys | reverse complement strand
ATTTTGAGTGACTAAAGGTTTTAATAGCTGCAGTTAACTTTTAGCAAAACATTTTCTAAGAAAGACAAAACCATATAGTATAGGAACTCATATACATTTTAGAATGGGAAATGATATTTGCAGCATATTTTATTGAGAAAGATTAGTATTCAGAATATACCAGGAAGTCCTACAAATTCCTAGAAAATAAAACAACATAAGACACCACTTCATACTCATCAGTTTAGGAAAAAAGAGAAATTCTAATAACATCAAGTATTGTAGAAGATTTGGTGAAGTGGAAAAATTCATGCACCACCATTGTCTTGATAGAAAGTGGCAAGGAGGAGGACAGTCAACTTAATTTCCTCTTCTTCATCAAAACGTTCCAAATGTTTCCTGACCCTTTTCTATCTTATATGAGCTTTAGATCAGCTTATCCTGTTCCTTTAAAAACATCTTTGTTCATCCAAGTGTTTTTTCTGTTCTCAACTGGCTATACTCATAAGCCTCAATATATAAAGCTCATCCATCACTGTTCACAGCTTGCTTGCTTAGGAGGGTAGATGAATTTAAATTATTGGTAATGATCATTTACTACACTAGGGATAAACATATCAGAAAATATTTGGTGCCAAGGCAGCATTAGCAGAAGATGATAGGGGAAGTATGTTGTGAGTGAGGGAGTTCAATTGTCTCAAAATGTCTTCTAGTATCATGATGCTCATTATTTAAAATTAAACTATTATTCCAAGATATTTGTAGATTTACAAGAGAAATAATAAAGAATTTATCTAATTCTCCCCAGTGGTAACATCTTGAAAAACTACAGTACGACATCAGAAATAGGGTATTAAAATTAATAAAGGTACAGGAACATTTTCATTGCTATAGAATCCTCCACTTTGCCCTTTTATAGCACTTCTTTCTTGCTGACTCCCTCCCTCTCCTTAACACCTGCAACCAGTAATCTGTTCTCCTTTTCTATAATTTTGTCACTATAAGAATGTTATATAAATGAAATCATACAGTATGCTACCTTTTGGGAGGGGAAGCAATGGGACGCAAAGAAAAGCAAGAGGAGGGGTAGGAAAGAAAGGCAGGAAAAGAGAATGGAAAGGAAGGGGAGGCAATACAAGGCTTGAAAAAGAAAGAGAAGAGGAATAAGAAGCACCATTTTGGAATTATGATTGAATTATTCAAAATGCATAGTGTCATTAGGGAAAATTTTTGCCAGTTGCCTGGTCATGTTCCCTCCTTTTTAATTACATTCCTAACAATTGCCTTCACCAATTTGGTGTGGAGTAAATTCTGCCACTCTAAAGCATCAAAGCCCTTTCAGCTATGCCCCTATGTTGTGGTAGAATAGCAAGTTTTTAGTGAATTTGCTGTTTACCATTTCTTTCACAGATAAACACGTACTCTAGACTTAGGAATTGTGTTTGTTTCTTGCTAATACTCTGAATAGGTCTTTTCCCATTCACTTTACCATGCTCACTCCTTTCCAGTACACTGGCTGACTGCTTCCAAAATCCACATGTGCAGGGCACCTCAGGACTTTCGTACATGCTGATCCTACTTTAGGGAGCTCTTCTCCAGGATATCTGTATGGCTCATTCACTCATCAGGTACCTGCTTCAGTGACACTTTTCAGAAAAGCTTTTCCTAAACATTCTATGAAAATATTTCTTACACGGATTCATTTCTCTGCATGTTACTTAATAAATTCTAACATACTATATATTTATTTGTTTATTTACTTCTGGAATTTAAGATCCATAGGAGCAGATACTTTTTATTTATTGTTATCTCTCCAGAACTTAGATTCCTGAAGTGTAGTTGGCAAACAAATTAGTAAATGAATGAAAAAGGGAATTTTCACGTCCTTACAATGCTTATATATTTCTAGTGACTGGGCAGGGTGAGATTTTGTTGCTACTTATTTTTAAGGTAGGAAAATTCAGGTAAATGTTTGAAACATCAGAGAATTAATGGCAAAGCAAAGGAGAGAACCCAAGTCTCAGAACCCAGAGCTCAATACGTTATCCTTTATCCCCTTGAAGCCTCTAACAATTCCCTACTTTTGCATGATAATCTAATTTTTTATTGTTACCTGAAATTCTTGCATCTGTTAAACCCACTGGAAATTTCACAGGCAGAGTTATTTTTTAAACATAAAATTTATAGCAACATTTTGCTTCCTCAAATCTAGTCTAAATTACCCAAGAAAGAGCCTTTCCTATAGTATTTTGGCATTTCCCCTCCTGGCTAAAATTGTTCCCACAGCATAAAGGTGTTCCAAAATGAAAAGTAACAGGAAAGAAGAATTAACTCCTGAAGCTTCTAAAATGATTGGATTCAAGTTGCATTTGTATTTTGGTATAGAAGTCATGAGAGGTGAAGGGGAAGGGTTATTATTTTACTGAATCTAAGGACTCGGGTTTGAGATATTTCTCTTTGTTAAGGTTTTCTAGGAGTTTCTTTGTTTAAATCTCTCCTGTTTCTTGCTGACAATTCATTTTTAGCAAGCTTCTCCTTCATGTATATGTAGTAAATTTTCTTAAAGGGAGCCAGAGCACATGTAACATAATCAGGATGGACCTAATTAAATAGGGGACAGATGGTGATCTTTCTGTAATACATAAAAATCTTGTAAAATTTCTTTTTAATTGAGCATAAAATATGCAACAGATTTGTTGCCACCTAGATGGAATTTCAGATTCAAGAATAATATACATGATGGTGTATCTACACACATGATAGTTTTCAAACATTCAGGAAAACAAAAAATAAACACATGTAGAAAATATTTTATAAACCAAACCAAACTTTGTGGCTGAGTTTGAGAAAAAGGGGTGTCCTCCATTCCTTCCAGTAATATAAGAGTATAACCTACAATAATGAAAATCATTATTAGTCCTCATCTCTTTTAATTATTGCCCTCACCTCCAAGGTAAAATAATAAAACACATTTTTTCATAATTTATTTCAACAAACAATCTCACTGTGGTAGAGAGAATAGAAACACGGGTCAGACATACCTACATTCAAATCTTGGCTCAGTCATTTGTTAGTTGCATTGATGGTCAATTTACTTATGATAAAATAGAGATTCTAATTCATCCTTGAAGGTTTTTATAAAAATTTGAAACGATACATGTAAAGTTCCTATCAGTTTCTGGCCTATGGAAAATGTTCAATAAGTGTGAAACTAATTGCACTTGAAGAAGAAAAATCTAGAAGGTTTCCTTCTGATATTTGTTTCAAATGAAAAATTGATTTTCCCTGCAAATTTTCCAGACACATACACCTTATATAATGTTAGCATTGGAAGGGATTTTAGAGATTAACGAGTTCAACTCACTTGTTTTAGAGATGATGAAACAGAGGTCCTGAGAAATTAAGTGACAGAAAGAACATGACTTGGGCAGCCTAGCTTCAAATGTGCCACTCTTCCAGAAAGCCCCAGAAACTGCTTTCTCATCCACTGGTGTGTTGTATACACCTGCATGTGTATATTTACTCTTCTAATATAAAATTTGATGAAATTGATTTTTATGGAAGTTTCTTATGAATTTTTCTGTTTCCTACAGGGATTTAAGCATAAACTCATGATTAATTTCAGATACTGTGGTTTCCTAATTTTTTAAATTAACAATAATAACCCGAAGTTCATAAAAATGAAATTCATAGTTCTATGATCTATAGCTTTTATTTTCCTGGTGTTTTCCTCCCATCTCTTCTCACTTGATATTTTTTCCCATGTGTTGGGATTATAGCCTAAACATAATTTTATGACATTTCTTTTTTAACTCTATGAATTAAGAAGTGGGGGAAGGAGAGATGGAGTTGAAAAAAACACATTTAAAAAATCCTGTTTGGGGAACTACTATTATTTGATGGTATTAAACTGGCCACTCATCTGTCTTCACACTTATGCTCATTCAATTGGAATTTTCTTTTTCTTTATATTAGAGTAAAAGACCACTATAACCTAATATGATGGTCCTTAACTGGGGTAGTGAAGAGGCAATAATCTGAATGTGACAATTTTGAAAAAATTTCTTGCTGATCATTCATCTCCCCACCCTCCATTGACAGTTATGAGATTAATTCATAGGCACTCAGAAGTGGGGTGTGCAAAGCCACATAATTTGTGTGCCACAAGAAAAATTTTGTTGTATATTTTAATGAAAACGCAAGACAGAAACTAAGTTTTCCTAATATCTAATAAACACACAGATACTGTCCACCTGTTGTCTGATGGTCAAGAGAAATCATAGTAGGTGAGGAACCATGAGAGAAGAGGAGGGTGACTCTCTCCAGATTTCTTTGCTTTTAACATATTAGCATATGGTGGAGTTTACATATGGCCAATTAAGTAGATTTATAAGTTATATTATTTATTTTTAATTAAACTAATCCTAACAAGATGGCTTTAAAAGATTTCTATAAATAGCCACAATAAAAACATTACTAACAGAAGCAAAAGAAAACAACCAAAAAGTTGTAGAACTGGCACTTTTACTCCTGGAACAAGCTCTTAGCTGTACTACAAGGTTAAAAACAACAAAAATAATTTTACAAAAGTATTTGAAAAAATAACACTATTTCTTCATAGTAAAGTTTTATCAATAAGCTTGAAAGCAAAGCTTTTAAAATGCATATACTAATTTTTTGGTGAGAATAATTTGAAAATAAAGTGTTTGGAAACGTTTCTATTGTTACATGATTATATGTTAAAAGTGATGCACATTTATTACTTATGCACACATACATCCATACAGTGAATCCTTTTTCCTAATTCCATTTTCACTATATTTACTTTCATAGCTTTGCCGCTAAAACAATTTCTCACTTTACATTTTATTTAAACCTTAAAAATATCCAGCAAAGTGTTCCTCCACGCTAAGAGCTTATTATGAGGCTTGCTAAAGGTTTTTACAACAAACTGACTTTAAGTCAAAATACAATTCAAAGAAACGTGTATGTGTTTGTAGTGTATGCTAGAAACTTTGCTAAAGGCTCTAAGATTGTAAAAATAAAGACCTGTAATCTCTGTCTTTGAGGTGGTTGCAATATAAAATTAACCACAAACAAGTAATCTTGTAAAGATATAATGTGATAAGCAATATGATAAATTTGCATTACGAAAGAAAACGAATCACAGAGAAAAAGACATTCAAATTTGTATATTAAAAATGGTAAGATTAGCCACGCATGGCAGCGTGCTGTAGTCCCAGCTACTCAGGAGGCTGAGGTAGGAGAATTGCTTGAATCCAGGAGGTGGAGGCTGCAGTGACCCAATATTGTGCCACTGCACTCCAGCCTGGCAACAGAGCGAGACTCCGTCTAAAAAACAAAAAAAAATGGTAAGATTGAAACAGGTGAATATTAGATGAAGTAGAGGACAGGAGAAGCAAAAAGCAGAATAAATAGTGCTATCAAAGGAAGACAGGACAGGATAATAACAAAAGGGAATGTTGTGATTATCGACAACTTATTTTTCATAATAGTTATATGGATGCATCACTAGACAACTTATAGCTTCAAAAGCAAGGTCAAAAGCAAGTTCAACTTGCTTTTTTTTTTTTTTTTTTTGAGACGTGGTCTCGCTCTGTCGCCCAGGCTGGAGTGCAGTGGCGCGATCTCGGCTCACTGCAAGCTCCGCCTCCCGGGTTCACGCCATTCTCCTGCCTCAGCCTCCCGAGTAGCTGGGACTACAGGCGCCGGCCATTACGCCCGGCTAATTTTTTGTATTTTTAGTAGAGACGGGGTTTCACTGTGTTAGCCAGAGTGGTCTCGATCTCCTGACCTAGTGATCCCCAGAGTGCTGGGATTACAGGCGTGAGCCACCGCGCCTGGCCCAGTTCAACTTGCTTTTGACCTTTATGTACAAAAGGAATCAGACTACATGTATTTTCTATGACTTTTTCCCCAAGAATGGATTTGCGGCTCATCCACATTGGTAAGTTTGGCTGTCGTTAATTCATTTCCATTGTTGCATGTTTTTATAAAAATATTAATTACTTATTCATTCTACAATTAAGGGGCCTAAATTTTGTTTGCTTATTTTTATTTTTATTTTTTCATTTTCACTATTGTGAAAACATCTAGTACCCACACATTTAGGAGTAGAATTGTTAGGGGTGTATGCATTTACTGCTTTACAAGATGATATAAAATGAGTTTTCATAGTGGTAATACTTAAACTCCCATGGTGTTCTTATTACAACACATCTTCACCAACAATGTATTTTCAGAACTTTAAAAAAATATTTTTAGTAACATAATGATGTGAAAAGATAACTCGTTTTTATTTTAACTATTTTGCTTTACAATTGATAGTATTTTCTTCCCAGGTTTTTAAAATTGAAACGTGATGTATATATTATTTTGGGATACATATGATAATTTGATTAATATAATGCATAAAGATCAAATCAGGGTAACTGGGATATTTATTACCTTAAATATTTATTTTTTCTTTATTCTAAGAACATTTGAATTACTCTCTTTTAGCTTTTTGAAATTTACAATAGATTTTTTTTTTTTTGCACTCTGATCTGAAACAGTTTATTCTGAGAAGAAAAAAAATTTTATTACAAAATTAATGTAGAAAAAGTGTGAACTACAGTTGAACCAACCATAACCATCCCACTACACATGTAAACATTTTCTAAAACAAAAACAGGATTATACTGTACGCACTATTTTGTGACTTGCTTATTTAATTTGAACTGAATATCTTAGCTTTTACTGGCTGGATATTCTGTTTATATGCTATCACATGCATATCTTATTTAATTATTTCCCAATTCTTGGATGTCTCTGTAGTGTCTTAATTTTCATTATTGCGTAAAGTATGTAGGATATTGTTGTTTTTTTTTTATTATTATACTTTAGGGTTTTAGGGTACATGTGCACAATGTGCAGGTTTGTTACATATGTATCCATGTGCCATGTTGATTTCCTGCACCCATTAACTCGTCATTTAGCATTAGGTGTATCTCCTAATGCTGTCCCTCCCCCCTCCCCCCACCCCACAACAGTCCCCAGAGTGTGATGTTCCCCTTCCTGTGTCCGTGAGTTCTCATTGTTCAATTCCCACTTATGAGTGAGAACATGCGGTGTTTGGTCTTTTGTCCTTGCGATAGTTTACTGATAATGATGTTTTCCAGTTTCATCCATGTCCCTACAAAGGACACGAACTCATCATTTTTTATGGCTGCATAGTATTCCATGGTGTATATGTGCCACATTTTCTTAATCCAGTCTATCGTTGTTGGACATTTGGGTTGGTTCCAACTCTTTGCTATTGTGAATAGTGCCGCAATAAACATACGTGTGCATGTGTCTTTATAGCAGCGTGATTTATAGTCCTTTGGGTATATACCCAGTAATGGGATGGCTGAGTCAAATGGTATTTCTAGTTCTAGATCCCTGAGGAATCGCCACACTGACTTCCACAATGGTTGAACTAGTTTACAGTCCCACCAACAGTGTAAAAGTGTTCGTATTTCTCCACATCCTCTCCAGCACCTGTTGTTTCCTGATTTTTTAATGATGGCCATTCTAACTGGTGTGAGATGGTATCTCATGTGGTTTTGATTTGCATTTCTCTGATGGCCAGTGATGATGAGCATTTCTTCATGTGTTTTTTGGCTGCATAAATGTCTTCTTTTGAGAAGTGTCTGTTCATGTCCTTCGCCCACTTTTTGATGGGGTTGTTTGTTTTTTTCTTGTAAATTTGTTTGAGTTCATTGTAGATTCTGGATATTAGCCCTTTGTCAGATGAGTAGGTTGCAAAAATTTTCTCCCATTCTGTAGGTTGCCTGTTCACTCTGATGGTAGTTTCTTTTGCTGTGCAGAAGCTCTTTAGTTTAATGAGATCCCATTTGTCAATTTTGCCTTTTGTTGCCATTGCTTTTGGTGTTTTAGACATGAAGTCCTTGCCCACGCCTATGTCCTGAATGGTATTGCCTAGGTTTTCTTGTAGGATTTTAATGGTTTTAGGTCTAACATATAAGTCTTTAATCCATCTTGAATTAATTTTTGTATAAGGTGTAAGGAAGGGATCCAGTTTCAGCTTTCTACATATGGCTAGCCATTTTTCCCAGCACCATTTATTAAATAGGGAATCCTTTCCCCATTTCTTGTTTTTGTCAGGTTTGTCAAAGATCAGATAGTTGTAGATATGCGGCATCATTTCTGAGGGCTCTGTTCTGTTCCATTGATCTATGTCTCTGTTGTGGTACCAGTACCATGCTGTTTTGGTTACTGTAGCCTTGTAGTATAGTTTAAAGTCAGGTAGCGTGATGCCTCCAGCTTTGTTCTTTTGGCTTAGGATTGACTTGGCGATGCGGGCTCTTTTTTGGTTCCATATGAACTTTAAAGTAGTTTTTTCCAATTCTGTGAAGAAAGTCATTGGTAGCTTGATGGGGATGGCATTGAATCTATAAATTACCTTGGGCAGTATGGCCATTTTCACGATATTGATTCTTCCAACCCATGAGCATGGAATGTTCTTCCATTTGTTTGTATCCTCTTGTATTTCATTGAGCAGTGGTTTGTAGTTCTCCTTGAAGAAGTCCTTCACATCCCTTGTAAGTTGGATTCCTAGGTATTTTATTCTCTTTGAAGCAATTGTGAATGGGAGTTCACTCATGATTTGGCTCTCTGTTTGTCTGTGATTGGTGTACAAGAATGCTTGTGATTTTTGTACATTAATTTTGTATCCTGAGACTTCGCTGAAGTTGCTAATCAGCTTAAGGAGGTTTTGGGCTGAGACAATGGGGTTTTCTAGACATACAATCATGTCATCTGCAAACAGGGACAATTTGACTTCCTCTTTTCCTAATTGAATACCCTTTATTTCCTTCTCCTGCCTGATTGCCCTGGCCAGAACTTCCAGCACTACGTTGAATAGGAGCGGTGAGAGAGGGCATCCCTGTCTTGTGCCAGTTTTCAGACGGAATGCTTCCAGTTTTTGCCCATTCAGTATGATATTGGCTGTGGGTTTGTCGTAGATAGCTCTTATTATTTTGAGATATGTCCCATCAATACCTAATTTATTGAGAGTTTTTAGCATGAAGGGTTGTTGAATTTTGTCAAAGGCCTTTTCTGCATCTATTGAGATAATCATGTGGTTTTTGTCTTTGGTTCTGTTTATATGCTGGATTACATTTATTGATTTGCGTATGTTGAACCAGCCTTGCATCCCAGGGATGAAGCCCACTTGATTATGGTGGATAAGCTTTTTGATGTGCTGCTGGATTCGGTTTGCCAGTATTTTATTGAGGATTTTTGCATCAATGTTCATCAAGGATATTGGTCTGAAATTCTCTTTTTTGGTTATGTCTCTGCCAGGCTTTGGTATCAGGACGATGCTGGCTTCGTAAAATGTGTTAGGGAGGATTCCCTCTTTTTCTATTGATTGGAATAGTTTCAGAAGGAATGGTACCAGTTCCTCCTTGTACCTCTGGTAGAATTCAGCTGTGAATCCATCAGGTCCTGGACTCTTTTTGGTTGGTAAGCTATTGATCGTTGCCACAATTTCAGAACCTGTTATTGGTCTATTCAGAGATTCAACTTCTTCCTGGTTTAGTCTTGAGAGGGTGTATTTGTCGAGGAATTTATCCATTTCTTCTAGATTTTCTAGTTTATTTGCATAGAGGTGTTTGTAGTATTCTCTGATGGTAGATTGTATTTCTGTGGGATCGGTGCTGATATCCCCTTTTTTTTTTTTATTGCATCTATTTGATTCTTCTCTCTTTTCTTCTTTATTAGTCTTGCTAGCGGTCCATCAATTTTGTTGATCTTTTCAAAAAACCAGCTCCTGGATTCATTAATTTTTTGAAGGGTTTTTTGTGTCTCTGTTTCCTTCAGTTCTGCTCTGATTTTCGTTATTTCTAGCCTTCTGCTAGCTTTTGAATGTGTTTGCTCTTGCTTTTCTAGTTCTTTTAATTGTGATGTTAGGGTGTCAATTTTGGATCTTTCCTGCTTTCACTTGTGGGCATTTAGTGCTATAAATTTCCCTCTACACACTGCTTTGAACGTGTCCCAGAGATTCTGGTATGTTGTGTCTTTGTTCTCGTTGGTTTCAAAGAACATCTTTATTTCTGCCTTCATTTCATTATGTACCAAATAGTCATTCAGGAGCAGGTTGTTCAGTTTCCATGTAGTTGAGCGGTTTTGAGTGAGTTTCTTAATCCTGAGTTCTAGTTTGATTGCACTGTGGTCTGAAAGACAGTTTGTTATAATTTCTGTTCTTTTACATTTGCTGAGGAGAGCTTTACTTCCAACTATGTGGTCAATTTTGGAATAGGTGTGGTGTGGTGCTGAAAAAATTGTATATTCTGTTGACCTGGGGTGGAGAGTTCTGTAGATGTCTATTAGGTCCACTTTATGTAGAGCTGAGTTCAATTCCTGGATATCCTTGTTAACTTTCTGTCTCGTTGATCTGTCTAATGTTGACAGTGGGGTGTTAAAATCTCCCATTATTATTGTGTGGGAGTTTAAGTCCCTTTGTAGGTCACAGAGGACTTGCTTTATGAATCTGGGTGCTCCTGTGTTGGGTGCATATAAATTTAGGATAGTTAGCTCTTCTTGTTGAATTGATCCCTTTACCATTATGTAATGGCCTTCTTTGTCTCTTTTGATCTTTGTTGGTTTAAAGTCTATTTTATCAGAGACTAGGATTGCAACCCCTGCCTTTTTTTGTTTTCCAGTTGCTTGATAGATCTTCCTCCATCCCTTTATTTTGAGTCTATGTGTGTCTCTGCACATGAGATGGGTTTCCTGAATACAGCACACTGATGGGTCCTGACTCCTTATCCAGTTTGCCAGTGTGTGTGTTTTGATTGGAGCATTTAGCCCATTTACATTAAACGTTAATATTGTTATGTGTGAATCTGATCCTGTCATTATGATGTTAGTTGGTTATTTTGCTCGTTAGTTGCTATAGTTTCTTCCTAGCCTCGATGGTCTTTACAATTTGGCGTGTTTTTGCAGTGGCTGGTACCGGTTGTTCCTTTCCATGTTTAGTGCTTCCTTCAGGAGCTCTTTTAGGGCAGGCCTGGTGGTGACAAAATCACTCAGCATTTGCTTGTCTGTAAAGTATTTTATTTCTCCTTCACTTATGAAGCTTAGTTTGGCGGGATAGGAAATTCTGGGTTGAAAATTCTTTTCTTTAAGAATGTTGAATATCGGCCCCCACTCTCTTCTGGCTTGTAGAGTTTCTGCTGAGAGATCAGCTATTAGTCTGATGGGCTTCCCTTTGTGGGTAACCCGACCATTCTCTCTGGCTGCCCTTAACATTTTTTCCTTCATTTCAACTTTGGTGAATCTGACAATTATGTGTCTTGGAGTTGCTCTTCTCGAGGAGTATCTTTGTGGCGTTCTCTGTATTTCCTGAATCTGAATGCTGGCCTGCTTTGCTAGATTGGGGAAGTTCTCCTGGATAATATCTTGCAGAGTGTTTTCCAACTTGGTTCCATTCTCCCCATCATTTTCAGGTACACCAATCAGACGTAGGTTTGGTCTTTTCACATAGTCCCAAATTTCTTGGAGGCTTTGTTCATTTCTTTTTATTCTTTTTTCTCTAAACTTCCCTTCTCTCTTCATTTCATTCATTTCATCTTCCATCAGCGATACCCTTTCTTCCAGTTGATCGCATCTGCTACTGAGGCTTCTGCAATCTTCGCGTAGTTCTCGAAACTTGGCTTTCAGCTCCATCAGCTCCTTTAAGCCCTTCTCTCCATTGGTTATTCTAGTTATCCATTCTTCTAATTTTTTTTCAAACTTTTTAACTTTTTTTTTTTTTTTTTTTTTTTTTTTTTTTTTGAGACGGAGTCTCGCTCTGTCGCCCAGGCTGGAGTGCAGTGGCGCAATCTCGGCTCACTGTAAGCTCCGCCTCCCGGGTTCATGCCATTCTCCTGTCTCAGCCTCTCCGAGTAGCTGGGACTACAGGCGCCCACCACCACGCCTGGCTAATTTTTTGTATTTTTAGTAGAGACGGGGTTTCACCGTGGTTTCGATCTCCTGACCTCGTGATCCGCCCGCCTCGGCCTCCCAAAGTGCTGGGATTACAAGTGTGAGCCACCGCGCCCGGCCTCAAACTTTTTAACTTCTTTGCTATTGTTTTGAATTTCCTCCCATAGCTCAGAGTAGTTTGATCATCTGAAGCCTTCTTCTCTCAACTCATCAAAGTCATCCTCCGTCCAGCTTTGTTCCGTTGCTGGTGAGGAACTGCGTTCCTTTGGAGGAGGAGAGGTGCTCTGTTTTTTAGAGTTTCCAGTTTTTGTGTTCTGTTTTTTCCCCATCTTTGTGGTTTTATCTACTTTTTGTCTTTGATGATGGTGATGTACAGATGGGTTTTTGGTGTGGATGTCCTTTCTGTTTGTTAGTTTTCCTTCTACCAGACAGGCCCCTCAGCTGCAGGTCTGTTGGAGTTTACTAGAGGTCCACTCCAGACCCTGTTTGGCTGGGTGTCAGCAGCGGTGGCTGCAGGACAGCGGATTTTCGTGAGACCACAAATTCAGCTGTCTGATAGTTCCTCTGAAAGTTTTGTCTCAGAGGAGTACCCGGCTGAATGAGGTGTCAGTCTGTCCCTACTGGGGCGGTGCCTCCCAGTTAGGCTGCTCAGGGGTGAGGGACCCACTTTAGGAGGCAGTCTGTCCGTTCTCAGATCTCCAGCTGCGTGCTGGGAGAACCACTACTCTCTTCAAAGCTGTCAGTCAGACAGGGACATTTAAGTCTGTGGAGTTTCTTGCAGAGTTTTTGTTTGTCTGTGCCCTGCCCCCAGAGGTGGAGCCTACAGAGGCAGGCAGGCCTCCTTGAGCTGTGGTGGGCTCCACCCAGTTCGAGCTTCCTGGCTGCTTTGTTTACCTAAGCAAGCCTGGGCAATGGCGGGCGCCCCTCCCCCAGCCTCACTGCCGCCTTGCAGCTTGATCTCAGACTGCTGTGCTAGCAGTCAGCGAGACTCCGTGGGCATAGGACCCTCCGAGCCAGGTGCGGGACACAATCTCCTAGTGTGCCGTTTTCCAGGCCCGTTGGAAAAGCGTAGTATTAGGATGGGACTGACCCGATATTCCAGGTGCCGTCTGTTTCCCCTTTCTTTGACTAGGAAAGGGAACTCCCTGACCCCTTGCGCTTCCCGAGTGAGGCAATGCCTCGCCCTGCTTCGGCTCGCACACAGTGCGCTTCACCGACTGTCCTGTACCCACTGTTAGGCACTCCCTAGTGAGATGAAACCGGTACCTCAAGCAGAAATGCAGAAATCATCCGTCTTCTGTGTCGCTGGGGCTGGGAGCTGGACACCAGAGCTGTTCCTATTCGGCCATCTTGGCTCCTACAATAGATTATCGTTAACTACAGTCACCCTACTGATCTATGAAACACTATGTCTTATTTCTTCTTTATATTAGCTGTGTATTTGTACCTATTCATCAACCTGTCTTCATGTTTTAACTTTTATTTCCATGAGTATTAATAAAGAAGAGCATTTCATATGCTTATGGGTCATTTGTGGCACAAGGTATGTTTTCATAAATATTTCCTGAATTAATAAATGAATTATCAAACAGTATTATATGAATTCTGTTGGATCATGAATAGTGTTATAACAAGATCCTACCAATCTTAGAGTGTAAAGAATTTTGAGAACCATGCTTATTTGGAAAATGTTGGTGTATAATCCCTTTTAAGGCTGTAATTGATTCAGTAAAAACAGATTGGTATGTTTCCTATTAAACTGCTATCTTTCTTATCATTTGCTCTGGATATGTAAGAATGTTTGCTTCCAATTAGAGTAATGCTAAGATAGAATTAGCTTGCTCTTAAATTTTGTAAACTGTTCAATAGGCAATTTAAGATTTGATTTACTAATCATTATTTAGCATATATGTAGTTAAAGAGCACATGAATATTCACAAATCATGACTGCAGATTCATTGTGATCACCTGCCCAATACCCACTAGAGAAATGCCCTTAGTGTTTTGTTGAATCAAACGTAAGTCCAGCCATACTGAATTTATTTCAGGTTTCTGAATGTGCCATGACCTTTGTTGCCTCCAGGTCTTTAAAATGTGCAACTCTTTCTCTTATTAATTCCTCTACCCCAATATATCTTCCAGATTTTGAGCTACGATTTCCTTAGATTCTACATAACAAAAAATTACTTCAATATTGACGCTAAACCACTGTAGTAGATTGTTCCAATTACTTTTTCCTTCCCTTTTTCAATCATATTTTATTTTATCACTTTTTCCTCATTTTTCTTTGAACAGATAAAAATCATGTAGAAAACTATTATTTTGCATTTATATTTCTCAAATAATCTTCATATGTTTACTATTACCCACAGAGTCCAAAAGGCCAATAGATATCTTTCTTATTAAAGACCAATTTTAAAACCAAATTACCGTGTAGTTCTCAGAATCTTTTGTTTATTCTTTACGTCATTAATATTTGGGAACAGTTATATATTTGCTGCTACAAATTTTATATTTTTAGGATGCCTATTTTCATGAATATATATTCACTGTTAAAATTAGTCACACTTGGGTTTTGCTACCATACTAAATACACATAATTTAAATTAAAAAAAGAAATATGTTTAATTTCATTATTTCAATGAGGATAGTAAATGTTAATTTACAGAAAATAAATAAAATAAGAAATAATTACAAAGTAATTAAATTACTCCCAAAAGAAAGAATTGTAATATTCTTTAACAGGCAGAGATTAGGTTTTGCTCAAGCAATAGTATTTATGAGCAGTAATTTACACGCACATTAAAGATGAAGTAACACACTTTTTCTAACAAGATGCATTGACATAAGTCAGATGAAAACTTATAAAACGGATTTTTTTCCTCGATACCTATCTCTATATTTCTTTTTTTTTTTTTTGAGATGGAGTCTCTCTCTGTCACCCAGGCTGGAGTGCAGTGGCTCCATCTTTGGTCACTGCAAGCTCCGCCTCCCAGGTTCACACCATTCTCCTGCTTCAGCCTCCCGAGTAGCTGGAACTTGTAAGCGCCCGTCAGGACGCCCGGCTAATTTTTTGTATTTTTTTAGTAGAGACGGGGTTTAACCGTGTTGGTCAGGATGGTCTCGATTTCCTGACCTCATGATCCGCCCGCCTCGGCCTCCCAAAGGGCTGGGATTACAGGCGTGAGCCACTGCGCCCGGCCTATATTTCTAAATATGAAATAAAATCAATAGATAATTCAAACATCTAGCTTTAATAGTAGTACTTAATAATTTAGGATAAAACACAAAACATTAAAAATTTTGAAGAAATAGCTTCTATTAAGGGATCAATAGAATTATGCTGGCACCAAATTAAATATTTTTACTAATCCAAGTATGATCGTGTCATTATTTACAAGCAAACGAAACTTCTTTTCTGAGATCAAAGAGGTTTTCTTGGGAAATGAGCCCTTCCCCTTCATAAAACTCAAGAGTGTGAGAGTGTTTCTTAGAACCTATTTGTTTTGGTTTCCCTTAACTTACCCTTTGAAATCGTACTGTTTCCATGTTTTAGAAATGTTTATGCATAGTATCTATAAATTTTAATGTTCGATATAATGATGTTTTGAAGTTGCTCATATTTATATATTATTTTCAACTGTACTCTCTGAGCACATTTCTAGGCATAACAGAAAGATCAGTTCTTCACACTGGAGACAGAAATATGTCTTACTCTCATCCTTTTGCTCTCAACCTTTAAATTCTTCGCCTACACCATATAGGAGGCTGGAAAACCTCTTGGTACATTCATCATCTGCCTAATTTAGGACAAGATGTTTGCCATCACTTCAATAATGACTGTGCCCTCTAAGACACTATCTATTCCATGTAAGAAGTTTCAACTAGGGTTTCAACTCTGTTTCACAAATACCAAGTTTCACCCTCATCCCAAGTTTCTTCCATAATAGGTAACTCATGTATTTTCAAAACACATTGTATTAGTTCATCATAAAGAACAGTTAAAAGGAAACGGAGATAAGAAATACAACTTTGCCTTGCCCAGCGTTCTTAACGTGAGGTGCTGCTTTTTATTGCATTGATGATTTGTTTACCATCCTCATATTCGCTTTCACAATTTAAACCCATTTGATATCTTCCTTGGGTTTAATCTAGTGAAGTAAAACTTTTAGTCTAATTTTAGCATACTTTAATAGATATAATTTAAAATTTTTTTTTGATGTTTTGTGTTCTACCTTAAATTATTAGGCACTACCAATTAAAGCTAGATGTGGAATTATTCATTGATTTTATTTTATGTTTGGAAATACAGAGATAGATATTGAGGAAGGAACAATCTTTTCCATAATTTTTCATCTTAATTATGTCAATACATTTTGTTAGAAAAAGTGTTCTCTCACTTCATTTGACCTTTTGTGTGTGGGTAAATTACTGCTTATAGATATTATTGCTTGAGCAAAACCTAATTTCTGCATGTTAAATGATAATATAATTATTTTTTGAGTAATTTAATTACTTTGTAATTATTTCTTGGAGTTTTAAGATTTTATTTTGCTTACAAAAAATTAGCCAGGCGTGGTGGCGGGCGCTTGTAGTCCCAGCTACTTGGGAGACTGAGGCAGGAGAATGGTGTGAACCCGGGAGGCAGAGCTTGCAGTGAGCCAAGATGGAGCCACCGTACTCCAGCCTGGGCAAGAGTTCGAGACTCTGTCTCAAAAACAAAAAACAAAACAAAACAAAAAAAAAGATTTTATTCTGCTATCATTTTTCTATTTCATTAACCCCCTTCCTGTTTGTCCCAAGAATACTCCCCAGCAGCACTTGTGGTTGCAGCTTCTACCCCAAGTTAAATTTGCCATGAAATATCTCACTTTTATTATGATTTTCGCATCGCTCTAGTATGCCAAATTTGGAAACAAAAGACATTATTCTATTTATAACATTCTATTTTTAGTAGTGGTATTTCCATTTACAAAATATAGTAACTCTCGATTGCTGAAAATGTCAAATCCTAAAAAACATAGCATTCTTGTGCATGTTAAACATCATCATTCTTAAACAGGTGTTGACTGAAGATTCATTTGAGGAATCTGATTTTTCCAAAACAGACAATTCTGATGTTAGATCCGTTTAGAAATAACTCCAAGAACAGTTTTTAGATTGTATTTTCACATTGCATATCAGTCATATTTGCTTTAGCCTTAAAGAGCATGTTTATGTAAAATTAAATGAGTGCTTTCAGTGAGCTGCACTTTTTTTTTCCTAAACGAGAAAAGGGGAATTCAATGATTTTTTTTGTTTCAAGTTGTTGAATAGCTTTTATAGTTAAATAATTCTGTGTTTTTGTTTTTGTACTGGATAATACTCATACCACAGATGAGTACCCTGTAAAATGAATTTGAAAATCTCTCAACTACGTCACATCGTAACTATGCCCAGTGGATCCAAAGAATTCAGCTGCATCTCAATAGCTTGTAGAATAATTAGGAACATGTAGGTTTTGGAATTTCACTGGATCAATTTAATTGACAAGTCAGAATTTTAAACAAATTTTGTAACTTCTCTCACATTGTGATACATGGTAAAAAGTATGACCAATAATTAAGACAACCCACTATTTTAGAAACTGTGTCAGTTGAGTACCTACTGTGGACTTGATACGCAAAGTATTTTCTTTGGATTATTAACCACTTCTCTCTTCAGTTTCTTCAACCATTCCTATTTAGAAATATGCCTAAGTAACCCATCTCTATTTCCTAACCTCAATCTATCCAATTGACACCAAGGTAGAATGGTGGGACTGATAGCAGCAAATTGAGAACTTACTGTCCCTTTCCAGCTGCTCAGTTTTTTTGTTTATTTTGCTTGTTTTTTAGACGTTTATTCCTAAAAAGGTTCATGCTGTGGAAGAAGGATATGACAATTTTCTGCTTTCATGGAGCCATTTGTTTTGTTGGGAATTCAAAAAACAGAGACAAGATTTATACAGTTGAAATAACGAACTAAGTGTCAATCAGGTTTCAGTCTAATGTTAGTAACCCAGCAAGGATGTAAGCTCCACAGCAGCAGGGTCCTTGGCAGACTGTCTTATTCAGCTCCATCTTCAGGGCTTAGGACAGTGCCTGGAACACAGTAGCAACAATAGCAACAAACTCTGTTGCTACTGAACACTCGCTGGCCGTATCCTTGACTGTGAATGTGGCAACAAGCCAAAGAGGGAGAGTTAATTTGATCCAGTGAGCTTGGAAAGACTTCTTGGAGCAACTGGGATTCGAATAGTCAAGTACATTATTGATACTTACAGAGTTGCTGAGAAGCAATGAACATTTTTAGTGCTTGATAAACAACTCTCCTGAACCGTACTTCATTGGCTTTCAAATCCTTCAACACATTTTAAAACCATTTCTGACTCTTTTTCTGCCAACATTACTACCATTGTAATGCTACCAATAACGCTTAGAATACTTTTAACATTTTATTTTTGAGATATTTCCCTTCATGGTCTTTCTACACAACAATTCTGCTACTTCCATTTGATATTTTCAAGCTCTATAATCACCAGATGTGTGATATTGAAGTTATAAATATAAATGAGAAATGGTTCATTCCTCAATGACCTCATAGTGCAGCATGCTTAAAATATAATTGCCATACTGAACAATAAATGCTTTATGTAGTAGGAAGGGGAAGCCAGATATTATTAGAGACCTACTGTGTTTCAAGCTTAGAAGCAAGCAATATGCCACTGCTTTTCATAATCTTGCAAGCTACATAATCGCCAACTTTACGGCTGAGAATTCTGTATTGACATAGGTAGAACTGCTTCCTAAAGCAAGAACTTGTATTTCTGGAATCCACACTTCATTGTGCTGACTATATATTACCACAAGTTGTACTTCTCACCCAAATTCTGTTATATGATTACATCATATTGCAATGCCTCTTCTTCAGTCTCTTTGCCATTTCTCCTGTCCTTATAGTCTGGCTTACCTCCTGAAATGAAGTAAAAAGAAACGCATAATTACCTGAACTTAGATACTCTTTGGTAAGATGTTTTTAATGTCCTAAAATTTCTTCTCATGGTCAATGAATCCTTACGATTTGATATGTGACCTCATATTCTATACTTAACAAATGCAGAATGTGTATTGTGTTCTTAGAGACCTAGAGCAGAACTCAAGCTGATTCAAATAGTCTTTTACTGGAGGTACAACTACCTCAACAGAAATATGTTCCCATAGATATTACGATATCTCTTGGAGTTTAAATATATCCTGACTGGCCACACAAGAGCCTTTGGTTTGAAGAACTATTACCAAAGTGATGTTTTTCCTTCTTATCTACTAGGATGGTGCAAATACTTAAATTCATCTAAAAAATCCTATTAAGAATTTTCATATATTCTTATTGGCTTCATCTAAATTGAGATCACCAGATTGCAGACTTTTAATAATGCACTCTGCTAACTAGAACATCAGACTTAAATTGTGAGTTCAAAACAACCTTGTAAAACTAATAGATGCCATTTATGTGTACTAAGTCTTGCCTCTAATTTTAATAAAATTCTTTTTCCGATGGCATCATTCATACAAAAGAAATATGTTTGTTTTAAGTTTTATTTCTTCTCCACATTTGTGGCAACTATTCACTCCTGGTTATTAATATATTACAGAGAGTATACTCCTCTGAAGAATGATGTGGCTACTGTGGCTGGAAAAACTGAGATTTTTTGCTTAAAAAGAGTTAGCCACCAAAGCAAACAAGCTGGTTTTGAACTACAAAAACTGCCTAAAAAATTTTCCATGCTTTTTTACCTTGTTTTTCCTTTGGGTATACAGAATTCAAGGACACGAATACCAACGATTTCTGACATAAGCTTCTTAGACTTCACTTGCTGAATCTTTACTTTTTCCATCTCTGAACTGATGCTACCCATCCAGAGGATAAAGCAGCAATCCAATACAAACCCTCAGGGGCAACCTCTTTTTCTTCCAACTCAAGCATATTTTTGAGTTATTCTGACAGAGCAACAAGAGTCTAGATAGACCTCTACCTTTCTCGCAACATATTTTTAATGTCTAATACATTTACTCTGGCATTCTTCTCTGAAACAAACAAGTAATAAATAAAATTGGCCATGATATTCAAGCCATAAAATAGTGATAGTTTTAGGCCCCATGATAACTATCTTTTCTATCATTTCTGTTCTAGAGAGCAGAATGGAAAAGTAACATTACTGTATGTAATTGTTATACAGAACTAATTGTTCTGCAGATTGTTATACAGAACTAATCTGAGTATTTTACTACCTACAGATTTAAAGATCTTGCTTCTTCTGGATTGATTAGTTCTTACGGAGTAATTCCATATAATCTTTTTCACTTTGTTTCCTACACAATTACTCATGTAACTTGGTTCACTGCCTGACACATACTAAGTTCTCAAATATTTGAGGAACGAATGAGCAAATAAACAAAGTAATGTATATAGAAAAATCCATAAGGGAAAAAAACCAAAATTATGTCATTATGGAATATATAACAGTCTCTAAGTAACTATGTACCCAGAAATTGGGTAGCTTCTAGTGTGGCTTCCTTTTTACTGTAATAGTGAGTGCAGAAATAACAGATGTTTTTACTTAGGCCATCGCGGAGGCTTGAAAATAATTACTTCCTCTTTTGAAGGCCTTGAGAAAAGATTTCAATGCTTTATAGCTTTAGTGAAGACACATATAAGGTACATCTATCATCAAGGCAACTTGGGAGAAGCACTTTAGTAGTCTATGAATGTGGAAATGGCATAGTGTATAATGTAACTTGTAAAACATAGACTGAAAAAATCTATATCACAGATAGAAATCCACCATGTTTCAAGTCAGTGATTTGAAGAAAAAACATTTCCATTAAAAGTAAACAATAGGTGAACCACAGCCAGACCACACTGTGCTTCACTTTCAAGTTATTATTTAATAATTCGTTTACCCTGTAGGCAATTCAGAAAGGCAATTATTGTTTTATGAAATCTATAGTGATATGTTGGATTCCAAAGAGATCTGGAGGTCTTTTTAACTGTCATCTTTGACCACCCTATTCAGGACATCTTTCTTTTTGTGTCTTCTTTTTGTAACTTATTAAGCATATGCTCTTGAGTGATGAGATGCCATGATGCAGATCAGATGCATTTTCTGTCCACAAATTATTTTAACTTGACCAAAGTTATTTCAGACCAATTTTTGGAAATAAAGGCTCTCGTCAGTCTGTGTTAAATATACCAACTGCTGAGTTGTGGTTGCATCATCAAATACTTAGAATGAGACTAAGAGAACGTTGACCCATGAGAAGTCTAACCCAATAAACAAATTATTTTATTTGAAGAGATCTGAAAATCCAAGTCAAGCCCTGACCAAGTGTTTTAATCACAAACGGCACAGGAAAAATTTGTTAATTGAATTAATGAGTAGCTATCCATGAGTTATACTCCTTTTCAGGTTTTCAGTTCAATTTTAAATTATTCTTGAGTAGTATATACCAATATGATTAATTTTTATGTTTTGACCTTGTATTCTGTGATCTTGCTAAACTCAATTTTTTAATTCTTATCTTTTTTGTAGATACCTCAGAGACAATGAGAAATGTCATCATTGAACAGAGTTTTATTCCTTTCTCTCCAATATTTATAGTATTTATTTATATACCGATTAATTTACTTGCCTTATTGCATTGGTTAGGATCCCCACTATGATGTTAAATAGGAGTGGTTGTGAGAAAGTGCATTTTTCTCTTTCCAAATCTTAAACGGAAAGAATTGAGTCTTTCACATAACTTAATTATTATGTTAGTGTCTTTTTTTGCAGATCCTTTTATTGGGTCGAGAAAATTCTCTTTTATTGCTAGTTTGTCAGCTATTTTAATCTGAGTGGTTTTAGAATTTTGTCAAATGCTTCTTCCGTATAAATACAATCATTTGGCTTTTCTTGTTTATTGACTTTCTGAATTACCAAATTGATTTTGAATGTGGAACCAGCCTTTCCTTCTTGGAGTAAATCCACTCAATTTTGGCATCATAATATATTTAAATATTGCTTAATTTAATTTGATGACATTTTGTTGAGGACTTCCACACTTGTATTCACGACAAATAGCAGCTTATGGTTTTCCTTTCTTGTAATGTCTTTGGTTTCATCAAAAGAATAATTCTGACTTCATAACATGAATCAAGCAGTGTTTTCCTCTCTTCTACATTCTGAAGAATGTGTGTTTTCCAACTATTTTAGCAAAAATTAAGAAGTTTGATAGTGCTAGTATTAGAGGGTAATATCTATCAACAGGAACCCATACATTATTTTTGGGAGAGTGAATTTTTGTAACCATTTTAAAAATAATTAGGCACTATCTTATAAAGTTAAACGTTTATGCCTTAAAACACAGCAATTCAACTCCCAGAGAAATTTTAACATATGTGCACCAGAAGAAATGTACAACAGGAAACATGTATAAAAGTATTCAGAGCAGCAACATTATTTATAACTGCGAAACAATGGAAACTGAAATGTTCTTCATCATCAACAGGAAATGCAAAAACATGGATAAGTTACAGATATATAACACATACTGATAAAATAAACAAGACCCAGAAAGCTATATATAACATGACAGCATTTTTATAAAGCTCGATTGTTTAAGAATTAATACATAGTAGAAAAACTATTTTTAATAGCAAGGTAATGATAAACAACATTAAGGATAGTGGATGTAGGGAGAGCAAGGTATTAGGATGAAAGAGGAGCACATGAGGCTTCAGAGACTTGGGTTTCATACCTAAGCATTTTATTATTATACAATGTAACTTACCTGTTTGGCATGTATATCCATTGACCCAGATATATTACACAATTTAGCAGTTTTTTTAAAATTAAATAAGGTTATATATGTATATATATGGTTTATATATGTGTGCTTATGTTATGTATCTGATCTGTGTGTGTCTTTTTAATATGCTCAGTTGTTGTCATAATACATAATTTAATCAATGCAGAAGGAATAAGCAAATGCCCAAACTTCCCAGTTTCCTCCAACCCTTTACACTGGATGGAGTCTTTGATTGCTGGGATAAAGGAGTTCTATCTGTATTAAGAGCTCAATGAACACAGTAGTGTTTACTCTAGACCTGCACCACTCCTGCTAAGAGATCCAAACCCCTTGGCCTATCTCTAGGTTAGTAGCCTCTTCATGGCTTGTTTTAGTTAAAAAGAAAGAGTCAAAGTGAAAGTTTTATAACAGAGCATGAATTCAGTCTTTTCATCTCCCCAACTCATCTCCCAAAAGAAGCAGCAAAAAAGCAAACAAAAAAAAAGTTTCAAATTCTTAAGGTACGTAAGTCCAGTGCCTTTCATAATCCTAGAATCTATCTGCTATATCCTCGCTTGGAGAAAATAAAATCAAAGAAAAATGGATAGAAGGTAGGGGGAAGAAATAATGCTCGATTAATGTCTAACATTATTTTATTTTTGACCCCAGGAAGCTCAAGGCACATTTTTAGTTTTCAGACACACTTGTGTGCAACAACTGAATTTCATTAAAATGACAATAATATATTCCCTTTTGTGAAATAATTTTTTTTAATTGTCCAATTTTTCTGAAAATACTTTAAGTAATCTACTGATATCTCTGTGGTCAAATTGTCCTAGTAATGAATATGCTGCAGATCATATATCAAGTGGTATGAGACAGCCTTTCCCATGAGATGTTTGTGCCATGTCTTGCCAAAACAAGTAGAAGCCTCCCTGAACATATGGCAATTCACACTCAAAACAAAATTTCTATCCCTATCAACTATATGATAATGGAAATCTTAATACACATATGGTGATTTCAACAAGCTTAGGGAAAATTTTATCAGATACTTGTGGAATATATCTTTATGATAAACTTATTCAACTCATAACCCACTCATCCAGTGTTAGACCAGAGACAGAACACAGAGCAATAAGTAAAAGGTAACACAACCTATGTACTTATACCATTCAAACACCATTAAAGAAATAAACTCTACAACAACACTTATTTGAAAACTCCCTTGCTAGCTTGCAAGTTTTCCTCATTTAGTTCATATATTGCTATTATGTTGCTATCTCTCAAAATACACACACACAAGAGAAAAAAATAAAATGTTTTTCTAAGTCATGATTAATCTTTTTCTCTACCCAATTTTTTATTTATTTTTGTGTTAGGTAAGATACTCCAAAAAAGTAAGAGGGAGAGAAACAGCTCACAAAGCCAAAATTCTTTTTAGTGGTCAGTGGAAGAGGAAGAGCTATGGACAAATTTAAGTTAAAATTTTCTGACCAAAGTTACTTATGAGAATAATTGCATACATTCTTGCAATATAAGCCACCTTTCCCTAAACCAGTTGTTCTCAAACTCGGCTGTCAATTTGAAATGCCTAAGAAATTTTTATTTCTCTTTCACTACTGAAAGATCATTTCACTGGATATAGGATTCTAGGTTAATGAGTTTTTCTTTCAACACTTTATATATTTGATTCCACTGTCTTCTTGCTGGCATGCTTTCTATAGAGAAGTCTGCATAATTTTTATCCTGTTACTTATAGGTAAGGTGTTTTATTCCCTCTGGCTTCTTTCAAGACATTCTCTTTGTCTTTGGTTTTCTGCAGTTTGAATAGAATATACTTACATGTAGATTTTTTTGGTATTTATCCTTCTTGGTGCTCTGTGAGCTTCCTGGATCTGTTGTTTGGTGTCTGTCATCAATTTTGGCTTGAATCTGCATGTCAGGATGAATTTGCATTTTTACTTATTGCTATCCTTCACCACTTCCCAGAATCTAACTCACATGGGATGAAGAAGTCCTAGATCAGTCACCATTTTCACATCAAGCCCTGCTATTATGTCAGAGGACTTCAAAATCCATAAAAACAACTTAAGTTCTATTGACATAGATCTTTGACATCCTCAAGTCCTAGAAACTTTACTTCTCAGACAACCTCATGGTTGTCCTCTTTATCTTAACTGACTTTAATAACACTTTTTGCTAGTGCTCACCTTGTCCTTGATGATAAACTCTCCTATCACTGTCATAATACTCTCTGGTATCTTTTCTTTCTCTATGGCTATTGCTTGTTATTCTCTTTTTTTTTTTTTTTTTTTGAGACAGAGTCTCGAACTCTCGCCCAGGCTGGAGTGCTGGAGTGCAGTGGCTCCATCTTGGCTCACTGCAAGCTCCGCCTCCCGGGTTCACGCCATTCTCCTGCCTCAGCCTCCCAGGTAGCTGGGACTACAGGTGCCCGCCACCACGCCTGGCTAATTTTTTTGTATTTTTAGTAGAGACGGGGTTTCACCGTGTTAGCCAGGATGGTCTCGATCTCCTGACCTCGTGATCCACCTGCCTCGGCCTCCCAAAGTGCTGGGATTACAGGCGTGAGCCACCGTGCCTGGCTATTGCTGGTTATTCTACTTCATGGACTTCTCTTTTTCTTTTCTCCATAACTGTTTGTGTCTTCTAGTATTCATCTTATTCCATTTCTGTTTGTGTTCTAAACACTTCCCATGGATATTTTCATTTACATTTTTGAATAAATGTAAATTCACCCATCAGTGAAACCAAATAACTGGTCTTCTTCTTTGTTTAAAAGTAGAAGTTTTTACTACTTTTGTTATATATATAATACACTCACACACACAATATACATATACAGTATATGTGCCATAATTTGAATGTATGTAGTTGATTCTTAATTTTTTCTTTTTGATTAAAACATACAATAATTAAAAGGCTTTTTTCTTTGTAAAAGTTTCAAATCTGCATCAGATTCAAAAGGGGACTAACATCAAGAAAATATCAAGCACCACTGGTCTAGGCAAGTAATATATCACCTCTTACTGACTGAATAAATTTTAATCTTCAGTTTACTGTTCCAATGGGGAAAAATTAGGAGGTAACATTTACAGTCAAAGGAGAATTACAAATTGTCAATTACCCGCTGTTGTATCTGTGTAAAGATCTAGCCTTCTAAATTATATAGTAATCTCTCCTATCTGACTCCATACCCTATGAAAAGACTTAAATGTCTCACTTAGGTGCTTCACTTCTTGGTAACTCCCCCAGAATAATAGGCTCAAATTGGGTTAACAACAGGTTCTGGTGCCTTAGCCCAGCCATCTGCATTTACAAACTGCCCAGATGTTTCTGTTACAAATCATAGTCTCTCAGTCTGGGCCAGTGTTAAAGATCTAGTACGTACTGATACGCACTTGTTAACTGAGAAAGTGATTCCCATCCAAAACAGCAGGAAATTTGTCTAAATATTTAATATATGAGTGACAGTTTTCCAATTTGTAAGAAAGTTGGAGGTTTTTTCTTCTTTTTATTCTTGTATTTTTTTGTTTTTGTTTCACTTCCTGTTTAGCAATTTGTTTTTAAATTTTTTTAATTTTTAGTTTCTGTAGGTACATAGTAGGTGTATATATTTATGGGGTATGTGAAATGCTTTGATACAGGCAAGCAATATGAAATTATCACATCATGTAGAATGGCATATCTATCCCCTCAAGCATTTATCCTTTGTGTTATAAACAATCTAATTACATTCTTTTAGTTATTTTTAAATGTCCAATTAAGTTATTGTTGACTATAGCTATGTGAATCTCAATCCAAATGGGATGACTCTCTTGTAGCCATAGAATCATTATCCTTCAACTGTCCTTGACACGATTATTATAAAGAGGCTTAGAGTTATTGTATGAATATATAAACCCTCCAAAAACTCTCATTACTTTTTAACACATTTCCATTTTATGAAAGAAAAATTATTTATTAATAATTATTCAGCATAAATAATCAAATTTTCTGTAACCAATGCCTTTTAATACTTCTTTCCATTTTTTCTTAACAAGCACTAACATCTTAATCTTTAAACAAGATTCAAATTATGATTCAGTTTAGAGAAAATAATTTCAAATATGGGAGAACATAAAATGTAGATTCCAGCACCAATCATGAGCCAGGCTTATCCGGAGGACATACACTTGGAGAGTGGAAATGAGACATAACCTTAATTTTAGTCCTTAAGCACAGTAAGTTGTTTAGTGAGCCATTATTTTCACAGTTCGTCAGCACAAGTAGCTTTGCCTTACTTGCTTTATAGAGAACATTTTATCCACCCCATAAAAATCTTTTTCCCTCCCCCCTTCTTTAAGCAGGGGTTGATAATTAGACATTGAATTTTAATTGAGTGTAAGAATACCCTAGTTCACTGAGATTGGAAGCTTTCATTTGCAAGGTCTTGTTTTAGCTTCAGGAAAACTGTTCTTACACTCTCCAGAATAATATATTGCTACTACTTTGACTTTATTCACCAAACAACTCCATTAATTACCATCAACCAGACTTCACTTGCTTGCAAGGTTTTGTGCACCTGGTTTGCAGACGGGATGCAGTAACAGAAACCCACAGAGCACATCCAGACTGCTGTACAGGCTAGAATATTGGCTACCCTCAACTAATTTTATGTGTCTGTGGAAAACAGGGCTTTGGATTTCTACCAGCTGAAGTTACTGTTCATTGTTTCTCTATTCAGCAACAATTTTTTGTGCACAGAATCATAACAAGAAAAGTGAATTGTCAAGATGTTGACTAAGTCATCGCTTAATGGAAGTCCTATTCAAATAATGATGGCTTAATATGTTGAACCTATGTAGATTCATATATTGAATAGAGAGCTGGGGATTAACACTTTTTAATAATTTGGAGCCCTATCATTGACTTTATCTATTGATAGCATGATATCTTTCTAGTAACAATTTCACAACAAAAGCTGAGGGCTCCTCTGAAAACAACAAACAAAAGATGCCTTAATATTCTGCATTCTTATTGGCAAATCTATGTCTGTATTAGTTAAAGGGTTTAAGGTTCTACTTAAAACAAGTCTTAAAATTTTTTCTCTGCTTATGACATGAGCTGTCTGCCTGTAATATGCCCAATAAATATTTGAGGAAAGAATGATACCTCGTTTTCATTGTGAAATCAGACTTTTTATCCCCATTTATTTCACATTCATGTGTTTTTCTATATTCAGGAGGGGCTCCTGACAAATAATTAACCACCAGAACCATCTTTGGGTCTTATTTTTGGGATCTCTCCATGAAAGCCTCCAAGTAAAAGTGTTGATGGTACTCTAGTGAACTATCCCAAGGCAGGGCTTGCAGGATATGAGGAGCAAACTCTTTGCAACAGGGTGGATGTGGACAGAGAACATTCCCCTGCTTTGGCTCAGGGAGACCCTTTTGTGAAGATGCAGATGGAACAAAGGACTTGGCATATTTCCTCAAAGATCTCTTGCACAGATGAGTTAAAATGGAAAACTATAGACCCCTTTCAGGTACATTGAAGAAAGCCTTACACTAACATAAGCATTCCAAATAAAGTGCAAAAAGATACAGGAACTCTTGGGCTATGCATGCTGCCTCTGAACCCCATGGGCCTCAATTTAGAGAGAGCTGGGATCAGGAAAAGCATGCCAAGACCTCCTCCAGGGCTGCTGCGTGGCACCCCAGGGGACCATCAGCATCTTCCCATAATAATAGTACACTCTGTGGCCCAAATTTGTTTTACTTTTCATAAAGTCATAAAGAAAAATGGAATGAGAATATCTGGAGTGATTGATTTTGTGAATGGGGAGATGGAAATAATAGAAATATGTAAAGCCAAGAAAAACTAAAAATTTATAAATTTTCTATAGCTTGACTCAAAGAAAGATTTAAGAGTCTATTTTAATTTGTTCTGCCTAAAGTAAGAACAGATATAGAGGTATAATTGTTGCTTGGCTACAGGACAAAATGAAATCTATAGCATTTCTTCTAATATTGATTTCATCATTAAATAATTGAAATTTTTCTTTCAGAGAACAGATTTGATAGGCATGTCAAATGATTTTTGTTAACTTTATCTTTTCATCTTGGTCTTCGTGGCAATTATTTCCAGACCATATTGTGGTTTCCTGCACAAAATTATACCCTTAAGCATAGCAGCTTTACATTTACTACAGGCACAGGACAATAAAAAGTCAATAGCAGGAGAAAATATGTTTTATATGTTCAGTTAACTTTACACAGAACTTGAAAGTATTGGTAAATAGCACTTAGTTATGTTATCCTACTTTCTTGAATATATCTCAAAAATTGACAATCTGAATACAGATTGCTAATTTCTGCAGTTATTTAGAGATAGAATAATTATTTCTATAATTATTTAAAGTCTTCTAATAATCTCTCTATTTATGATTTTATAATTCCTTCTTTATTTGATTTTATACTATTTTTTATTTTTAACTTAAATTGTATTTAACCATAAAATTAATGGATAGTAATTTTGAGACATACAAAAATATAAATCAACTAGACGTGGGTTATCCTAATTTCTTTAGCAGTTTAATATGGGGCTTGTATTTGTTTACTATCATTCAGTTCAGAGATCTTCATATTGATGATATTGTGTCTATGCATTAGTTACCTACTGCTATATGATAAATTACTCCAAAGCCTGGGTGCTTAAAATAACAAACAATTATTGTGTTATAGTTTCTGTGGGTCACAAATTCAGGAATGGTTTTGCTGAGAAGTTCTGACTCAGGTTCTTTCATGGGATGACATTTAAGATGTCAGCCAGGGCTGCAGTCATCAGAGGGCTTGGCTGGAGTTGGGGGATTTGCTTCCAGAACAGCTTACTCTCACATCTATTCTCAAGAAGCCTCAGTTCCTCACTGGCATGAAGCCACACAGGCTTTTCCACAGGGCTTCTTGATTTTCCTCACCAAATGTCAGCTGGCTTTCTCAAAACCCAGTAAGCCAAAAAAGCAAAAGGAAGCCACAATGTCTTGTATCACCTAGTTTCAGAATTTACATTCCATTACTTCCACAATATCCTATAGCTTACACAAATGATCCCTATGCAACATGAGAGGAAACTCTATCATGGTGTGACTATCAGATAACAGAGATCCTTGAAATGAGCTAAAACAATCTAGTCTGGCAGGGGGAGGAAAAAACACAGTGACAAAAAGATAATCGCAAACAACAGACTTTAAGGTAATTGACAGTAAGAATTTCAGAGCATGAATAGTTGACACATGTCTTAGTACTGAAATCTTTCTGGGAATACTGCACAGTTTCTGTCAAAAACTACTCATACTTTAAAATGAAACCCAAATGCAAGTGACCAAACTGATGTGAGATCCTAGGACATCCACCTTCCTTTGATTCATTTATTTTAATATTTCTCTTAAATCTTTCAATAATATTAGTTTAATGCAAAAGTAATTGTGATTGTTGACATTGAAAGTAATGGATAGATACCTCATCATGATTACTGATTGGATTTCGTACTCTCTCTAAACACTAAGAAAAACAGAATAACGTGTAGGAGCGATCTCATGAAATTTGCAAACAAATTAAATTCAAATGATACAAATAATAAGTTGTTATTTGAATTCTAATCTGATTGCTAGTTGCTATTAGCCTGTGGCTATGTAGCTAAATAGTAAGACGTGTGATACACTGTCTGAATTTACTCATATAAAAATAAAACCTCTGGTCAGGAGATCGAGACCATCATGGCTAACAAGGTGAAACCCCGTCTCTATTAAAAATACAACAAATTAGCCAGGCGTTGTGGCGGGTGCCTGTAGTCCCAGTTACTTGGGAGGCTGAGGCAGGAGAATGGCATGAACCTGGGAGGCAGAGCTTGCGGTGAGCCGAGATCGCGCCACTGCACTTCAGCCTGGGTGACAGAGCAAGACTCCATCTCAACAACAACAACAAAAAACCTCTGCTGGAAATGCCATATGTGTACCATACATGTAATAGACACCACAAAGTGGTATAAAGAGAAGACATTTGTGCAATTTCTCAAAATCGTGTTGGATGACTGACTGACTAATTTGTGCTACCTCTCTTTTGACAAGAAAGTATCAGAGGAAATGTGGAGCCTGGGTTGGTTTTATTTCCTCAGGGCTGACTTTCTAGTTGCACTCTAAGATATTATACCTCCAGAATGACAATGTCTCTTGATAGAATTAAATAGTGCCCCCCACCATCCAGGAAATGAGAGTAAGAAACATATGAACAGTGAGGTCAAATACTTTATTATCCTAAGGTCTGCCCTTAGCAACAGATGGCTGAGGAATACACAGCTTTAAATTAGAGACAGACATCAGATTGAAGGGAAATACAATGAATCTAAGCACAAAAGATGGTAACCGAGCCCAGTAGAATTCAAAGAAAAGACTTTAGCATGGACAAGCTAGGGTCATGTGGAGCAATGAATGTATTATTCTTTTTTTTTTTTTTTTTTTTTTTGCATTTCTCCCACAATATCAGGTGGAAGAAATGCAAAAAAAAAAAAAAAAAAAAAAAAAAAAAGGCGGGGAGCGGTGTGTGGAAGAAGAGGCAAAAGTTTTTCTTTAAAACTTTATTAGAATTTGCCTCCATCACAGCAGAATACTGAGAGATATTAACAGAACGCCAAATGCATGCAGAAAGGTACTTTCAAAATAGAAGAGGCAGTGCAGAACCTTGGGGTTATAGCTGGCTTAGCCATCTAAAGTGAAGAGTGGAATTAGAGGTGAATCCAAGCTTGTACTGAGGAAGCTCTAGGCCCCCAGTTAGGATGGGGGTCTGGTAGAAGGAGGTTGGCAGGAAAGGAATGGCCTGGGGGTAAAGGGTGGCTCAAAAAGCCAGGAATCCCCAAATAGCATCAGGTGGTCGAAATGGAGCAAAGAAGATGGGGGAACAGGGCCCAGGCAAGCTCTAATGATTACGTTCTTCCAGTTTTTATTTTATTTCCCAAGAAATGAATGACAGAGTTCCAGTACCAAATTCACCTTACTGTCACAAAGAAACTCATGACAAGATCATCCATTAATCAAGAAAATGTATCAAACTTTAATTCACCACAAAGAGATAAACTATGGGATTCATAATGTCAAAGTGGTTTTATTAAATCCTTCATTCCCAAAGTTCCAAATACAGAGTTACAATAATGTATATAGCATATTACCAGATAGTAATTGAGCTACCCTTTTGCTTGTATTCTTACTTCCTTATGACTTGAAAGTTATGAGAAAACAGTAATGTAATGCTACCTTGGGCGTTTGTAGTGGGAGGCTAAATAAGTGTGTGTGTGTTGGGGGGGGGGCAAACTATGTAGCAATCAAGGATGTGGCTCAAAATATAGAGGTGGAATAAATTGAAGAGCCAAGTAGCTCTACATTTGCGGTTCTATTGCCCACATTAGAGTAACAGTTTACATAAACAGTGCACTTTAAATCTTTTTAAGTACTTCCACATATTTTCCATATTCCATTTTATATCCTTAGAACAGTCTTGGAGTTAGTTGGGAAGGTATAATTATGTCTGTTAGTTTAGTTGTAGAAATAGACTCACAAAGGATATACGACTTGTAGAAGTGACAAAGCAATGGCATACAAATGCCCAGAATCCCAGTTTCGTGTTTGTCTCTCCTAGTCCAGTGCTCCTAGAACTTTCACGCTAATCCCTGGGAATCTTGTTGAACTGTAGATTCTAAGGCAGTAGGTCTAGGGAAGGTTCTGAAATTCTGCCTTTCTAACAAGCCACCAAGCAATACCAATGCTGCTGGTCTAAAGTTCTAAATAAGACAACATCAAATTCAATAATCTCCTGATTTCAATGACTGTGTATCAATTGTGTTTCACACATAGATTCAAAAGTCATAACCCCTAGGATTCAGTTAAATCTGGTATAGGTCCCTGGCATGTGTGTATTTTTTTAATTTCTAGAAGTGATTTGATTCATATTCAGGATTGAGAACTTTTGCATATTAAGAAGTTACAGCACCTGTAATGTACATATTTATAAATTTAACGAGAGGTTTTTTTGTTGAAATTATACTGACTCCAGTTCCATCCTAACTCACAATAAGGCAACTGTTATAGAATAGTGAAACTGATTTCTGTCAGATTTCTGTCCCTCATCTTTTGACTTTTATTTCTGTAGTTCCTAGAGTAAAAAGTATCGTAGCACTCCATAATGTCACAGATGTCAGTTTCACCCATTTTTGTTTAAAATAACATCACTTACAAATTTCAATCCCTATTTTCTTTGATCTTTTAAAATGTCTATGCTTCTTGGTAAATTTATTGTCAGGTGTAGTTTTCATAAAAAGGCACATTTTAGAGGTCTGTACAGCAATAAGGAGGAAGTGTTCAAGATATAAAAGTCATTTCAAGAATTAGATTTTGGAAGGAGAAAAAACCTAACCCCTGAATGACAATTAAAGAAACGGAAACCTTACTGCCACAGTTAAGCTTCTCAATGAGCACATGACAAAGACTGAAGTAACAACAAGCACTGGTAGAAGGTGTTAGGGATGAAGTGCCACGCTGGTTTTGCAGCGGTCTTTGGAAGTTTGATAATCCAGCAAGATATCTATCAGATTTTGCACTCCCTGATCTGAAGGACAGGTTAAAAGCGGTATGAGGATCTCCACAGCTTTCTTTTCTTTGTAAAGATGACCTTGGCTTTCAAATTGCTAAACTGGGTGTCATTTTATTTCCACTGTAGCCAATGTTTACTTCTCAGATAAAACCAAAAAAAGGTGGTGGCCACAAGGTGGCCAGAATTCTGCAAGACCAATCCAATAAATTGTTAGTTCTTCCCTCCTCTACAGCCTTCCCATCCAGCAATTTCAATTTCTTTAGGACTTTAATCCTAGTGGGGTAATGTCCCCAGAGAAGACATGCTTTCTCAGTTTACAATGCTCTTAATGTCACAGAAATTTTTTCACAACATACTGAACCAAACAATTTATTAAGTAGTTAAATAAGTACTTAAATCCTCACACTTTAGTGCCTGCTGAACACAGTACAACTTCTTAGACTTTGGAATCTGATGGGACACTGCTATCTTCATTTCCTATTCCTAAATGATTTTCAATGATTTTCATGTGCTCCCTACTTTTCATCATTACAAAACCCAGTTTCATAAAGATATAATGCAACCAAATAGAGCATTAAAAAACCTAAGGTTGAAAGCATTAGCAGTTCATGTACATCCAAAAGATGTTACTTTAGTTCCTTTGAAATTTTACAATATTTAGTGATGTCCCCCGACATCCACTGAGGCATCCCACAATGCCTCAGTCCCAATTGGAGAACCACTGCTTTAGCACCTAAATTAGAAGCCTAAGAACCCAGACTTCTGGTCCTGGCAGCTGAACCTTCTAGCCATGTCTAGTGGAGGAAGTCTCTTAATTATTCTAAGCTTCAATTTCCTCATTTTAAAAATAGAAATGGCAGTTTTCAGCTTTCTAAGAGAGAATATACTTATATTAGTCCATTTTCACACTGCTATAAAGAAATAACCAAGACTGGACAATTTATAAAGGAAAGAGGTTTGACTCACAGTTCCGCATGGCTGGAGAGGCCTCGCGAAACATAATCATGGCAGAAGGCGAAGCACGCACCTCCTACCCAAGGCGGCAGGAGAGAGAAGAGTGAGGAGCGAACGAGGAAGAGCTTCTTATAAAAACATCATGTCTCGTGAGAAGTAACTCACTATCACGAGAGCAGCATGGGGGAAGCGGCCATATCATATCGATACTACCATATCAATACTACTGGGTAAGTACAAAATACTATACTAACGAAAGCTGTAGAATGTCCTCTTAAAACTGAGTTGGGGCTGGGCGCCGTGGCTCATGCCTGTAATCCTAGTACTTTGAGAGGACGAGGTGGGCGGATTGCCTGAGCTCAGGAGTTGCCGAGACCAGCCTGGGCAACAGAGTGAAACCCCGTTTCTTCTAAAATACAAAAAAAAAAAATTAGCCAGGTGTGGTGATGGGCACCTGTAGTCCCAGCTACTCGGGAGGCTGAGGCAGGAGAATTGCTTGAACCTGGGAGGCAGCAGTTGCAGTGAGCAGAGAAGGAGCCACTGCACTCCAGCCTGGGTGATGACGGAGCGCAGAGAGAGTCTGTCTCAAAAAAAAAAAGAAAAAAAAACACCGAGTTGGGGCCCTGGCGAGGTGGCTCACGCCTGTAATCCCAGCACTTTGGGAGGCCTAGGCGGGCAGATCACCTGAGGTCGGGAGTTCCAGACTAGCCTGACCAACATGGAGAAACCCCGTCTCTACTAAAAATAGGAAATTAGCCGGGCAGGGTGGCTACTCGGGAGGCTGAGGCAGGAGAATCACCTGAACCCGGGAGGCGGAGGTTGCTGTGAGCCGAGATGGCGCCATTGCACTCCAGCCTGGGCAACAAGAGCAAAACTCGGTCACACACACACACACACACACAGAGAAAAAGAAAAAAAAAAAAACTGAATTGGTCCAGTGTACTGAATTTCAGACTTTTGCCTTTTGAACGTAGAATTCCCTAAGTGAAGTATCACCAAGAGCAAAAATACATATATGTGAGATTTAACATAGAGATATTCCAGCTGGAAAACGCAGGTTGGTCATTTTCCTCAGGCCCATTCCTTGCCCTTTTCATGCTCTGCTGTTTTCCAAGGGGGTGAACTCCTACTGTGTTTCCCAGGATACCTTGCAAATTGGCTTTTCACTGGGCTCATCTTGTCGGCTATTGCAGGGAGTGTCCAGGGTATTCCCCAACTCTGCCTCTCAGATGCTCCTCAGTAGTCCTGTGTTTAGTCTCCGATGAAAGTTCCCCTCCTATGAGATCTCCATTTCCTCAGCTTCTTCCCCATTTTTCCCTCCAGTCCTATGGGTAATGGTGATTTCCTGTGGTTGTTTATCTTGCCGTTGCCTCAACTTCTCCAGGTTGCTCTTTCAAGATCTTCTAACCTATAGCTAATTTTGTATATTAAATTTTCCACAAGGAATTTCTGGCAGTTGGTTTTATTTTTGTGATTGTACCCTGACTGATACTAAGTTGCGAATAGCCTAGAGCCCTGCGTCTGGACCCCAGGTTTCCTGACATGGGGTCCCTTAGGCACATCTGAAAAGCCATTAAGGCTCATTCCTCATCCTATCAATAAATAGCTGTATGATCTTGGGAGAGTCATAGAATATTTCCAAGCCTCACTTTCCTCACTTTTTAAGAGTCAGACTCACCTTTACCTATCATAATAAATGAAAAAATTTTTGGACAATTTAAAGTATTACACAGATCTTTTATTTATAGCCCAAGTCTCTGTGAATTTGGATGAACTAGAAGATAGATATAGATAGTTAAGAAATATAGATATAAATGATATAGATATATAGATACAGATAAAATGTTAGTTTCTCAGGGATGCAAAAAATATGCCTCCTTCTCCCACTCATAACCTAAACCTACCTTTGAAGATAGAAAATTTTAAACTGTGCCTTCAAACAATTGTAAGATTAAATGAGGATTCATAAATTTATATTAGTTGTAGCAAAGTTGTAACGATCTTAGTTATAGCTACTGATTCATGTTGTTTCTATTCAGATCTTGTTGTTTATGCTTAACAGCCCACACTGGTATTGTACTCATTCTTTCTTGTATTGTGGTTTCAGCACTTCCAGAGTGGTTTTAGCAGTCCCAATCCAAATTTTAGGTACATGTGCTTTGAGATAATTACCTTTGGTTGCAAGGAGGATGCATACATACAATAGAAGTTGGAATTAGACAATTATGGTTTGAGAATTGCTGCTCCAAATAGAAAGGCAGAAATATATATGTTTATAAATAATTATGGCCTAGTGTGATTTTTTTGTTTTTTCTCAAAAAAAAATTCAGTTTCATTTTCTGATTTCCTGTAAAATCAACTCGGTCTGGTGGAAAGAAGACATTTGGGTCAACGTCACTATCACACATCGTCTGACCTATGACTAAGAGTGACTAAGAGTACTGATTAAACAGACTATCACAACATTTAATACATTGCACTGTGATTGCCTCTTTACTTATCAGCTTGACACATCAACTATTATAAACTTGAAGGGAGTAGGATTCAGTCCTTTTCATTATGTCAATGTCATTTCAGTGACATCACAGTGCCTACCACATGGGAGGTTTTAAAAACACATGAGATGAATTAATCAATAAGTTCCAGGCTGGATTCAGGCCAACTGATGCCTTCAGCACAGTCCAACAACTGTGCTGTGATGGAAGCAAAACCCTCAAGCCATGCAGTATCTCTCAAACAAATGCAGTATCTGACAAAACTTTCAAGTCAAACTTCTAAACTTGATCACTCACCATGCCAAAAATAAAAACCATTTAATAATGCAAATTGAAGTCAAACATGACAGATAAAGATTTAAAAAAATAGACTAAAGGGAGGTAGTGAAATACTTTTGGCCATGATAACGGAGGTCAGTTCAGGGAAACTCTTCAGTACCCTTTCCTCTTGGTGCATCTGTTTATTTTGCTAAATGATTAATCCAGAGCTGAATGAATGGTGAAAATGCCGAGATGATTGATATTAGATAAAGTCCACCTTCCATGTTTTCTTCTGATTCTCCTACACCAATGTAAACCTCACTTCATAGTTCCATTCCAGGACTCTTCTTATTCATACATTGAATTGGGACAACCCCCTTTTCCCAGTTCTATGAGATCACGCCTGCCTCAGGTTTTTCTTGTTCTAGTGCTTTGCATTCTTACCGCTCAAGCCTTTGCCACTCAAAATTGATTTTCTCTCATCACCTAGTACATCATTTTTGGTGCTTAATGTTTACAGTACTTTGTGAAAAGTATGATGAAACTGGAATATAAAAGAAAGGAAAAGCAGAACTACTGTAGAGTATTTCACATTATGACTATACTTCAATTAATTTACTCATTTTTCGATGAATGAACATTTAGGTTGATTCCAGGTGTTCACCTTTAGACAAACATTGTTACAATAAATATTCATGCATACATCTCTTAAAACACATGCAAGAGTTTTTCAAAAGCATATACTTAGAACTGAAATTTGTGAATTTTAAAGGACATGAAATATTCAACATTGCTATCTATTGTCAAAATTTCTCCAACTGGTTTTTACTAAATTCTACTTCCATTAAGTAGCATATGAAGTTGCCCACGTCTCCATATCTTAGTAATGTTTGATGACATAAGAATTTTTCTTTGACAATCTAACATCTGTAAAATGGTATCTCTCCTTTGTTTTTATTTATAGTTCCTGATTATTTGTGAAGTAGCATATTTCTTAACTTTATTGGTTGCTCTTCTCCTATGAATTGCATATTATATGCTTTACATATTTTTTCAATTATTTCACTTATTGTTTTTATGTTGATTAGTAGATATTCTTTATGTATCCTAGGTAATATTGTGCTGGCCATATGAATTTTAAATACTATTGTTTATCTTTTAACTTTATGAGGTCCATGATTGTTTAGAATATTTTTACTTTGATGTAGTCAAATTTCCAATATTTCATTTTATAGTTTAAAAGTCTTGTGTCTTCTCTGAGACCCTCTCCTATATTTGATTCTAAAATCCCCCTGTGTTTTTCTTTGCATAGTGTGACATAAGAATCTAATTTCTTTTCTTCTAAACAACTGATTCTTCACAGAATTATTTATTGTCATTGCTTTATAATTCTGTCTCTAATCTATTCTTTCATTTATTTATTTATTTATTTTTGAGACGGGGTCTCACTCTGTCGCCCAGGCTGGAGTGCAGTGGCACAATCTCGGCTCACTGCAACCTCTGTCTCCCAGGTTCAAGCAATTCTTCTGCCTCAGCTTCCAGAGCAGCTGGGATTACAGGTGCCTGCCACCACACTTGGATAATTTTTGTATTTTTAGTAGAGACAACCATGTTGTCCAGGCTAGTCCTGAACTCCTGACTTCAGGTGATCTGCCCACCTCAGCCTCCAAAAGTGCTGGGATTACAGGAGTGAGCCACAGCACCCAGCCTAATCTATTCTTAAAAATAGTCTGTCTAGATAATAGCACCACATTCTAAAGGGAATATTCTCCCCTTTAAGCTATCTTTTTGGAGAAAAGCAGCTACAGGAAACTTAATGTATAGCGTGTGTGTGTGTGTGTGTGTGTGTGTGTGTGTGTGTGTATTCCAGAGGCATTAAACTCCTGGAAATCTTGCTTTTAAAATATTCACTATGCTATGGTCTCAACTAGTGAGCAAAGGGGGAAGAAAAAAATATTAAAGATAATGGGCACTTTTGATGTTACTAGGCTGTAGATGTCATCCCCAGCCACATCCGGAAACCTAGGACCACTCTGGCCTGACCAGAGTCTCCAACTCCTGCCGCACAGAGACCTCAGACTTGTAGTGAGCCTCTGAAATGTGTCTCTAAGATCTCATCTTCAGCCTGAATTTTTCTTTAGCCTATAACCCAGGATTCAGCTCAGCAGTTTTCTGGGAGTAAATTAGAAAGTGATATTTTGAAGTTATCAGCATGCCTCCACCTTCAGGATGACAAGGTCCAGTATCACTTCATTGCCCTCTGTATAGCAGACCACTGAAGTGTTTCACTGAAGAAAGGTGAACATGTACTGAATGAACTTGTTTCTTCTGGGAGGCATTACGTCTATCAGGGAAAAAGAAATGACCCAGCACAAACTAACCAACAAACATCACGTGTAAACATCTCTGAGGAAGCCGATGGACTCAGTACAGATGAGCAATAGTGATAGATAGAGAGGCTTCTCATATAATCGGTGGTGAGAGGAGCTGCAGAATTTCTGCTTAAAGAGATTCTGAGCCAAGGTGTTAAGAGCGCACATATAAAAGCAGCAATGGCTGGGCTTTTTCACTTTAACACTCCTGTAATTTAAAAAGAATGTAATGGATTTTATTTTCAAGACCTGGAAAAACAAAAGTCCTCTTAAGCTGAGAACAAATGCTTCAAGTGTTTGCCTGAAGCCATTCTTTTTATTGGGAGAGTTACAGCCCCTTGAGAAAAAGGGATTTATAATGGAAAAAATGAAACAACATCAACCATAACAGAGCTCAGAAAATAAATAATAAAATCCCTGTTAGTGCCTGACGTTTTATATTTCTCCTGCCTTTTATCCAAAATAAGACAGCTGCTTAGAAAGTAAATAAAGGCCAGGCTGATCTGCCCACAGTGATACACTACCTTTCGAACATTCCTCAGACAAAAGACCAAGAATTTTATGAGAAAGACAAGCATGTATTTAAGACAGTTCTTTTACTTACTTTACATTTATTACCCTTAAGGGAAAATGGTCCCTTGGCATATGTTCGATTTCCCTTAATTTCAATCTCCCATATAAATGCAGCAGAAACTCTTTCAAAAAAGTGTCCAATGAGGACAGGATTATGCTTTTCAGCTGAACCCACCAATCTGAGGAGGAAACAGCATGCTTCTCAGGGCCAAATCTTGCCACAGTAGAGCTTTTACATTTGGAATTCCTCCATGGGGGACTTCTTGCAACAACACAAGTACCTCTAAAAACAGTAAATAGAAATAAATACTCAGTTTATATCCTCATGAAGTTGGGTACCAAGGACATGGCCCATGGGGGACTTCTTGCAACACAAGTACCTCTGAAAACAGTAAATAGAAATAAATACTCAGTTTATATCCTCATGAGGTTGGGTACCAAGGACATGGCAGTACATGTGACACTGTCCTTGTCCCCAGGGACCTCCTATTCAAGGCAGGCAGAGCCAGTAATTAAGCACGGTTTCTGACAGTTATTAAACACTGATGTGTGCTTTCCACTAGGCTTCACTTTTCACATGCATTACGTCCTGTAATCCGCATGTGAACCTCACTGAGATAGGTATTATCACCACTTTCTAAGATATGGATCAGGCTTCCAGGGATGAATGAGCCTTTCCAGAGTCCACTGGGCAGGAACAGCAAACCAGGAGGATATGCTGCCTCCTCAGCTGGGTAGGCAGCTTGCAAGAATTTGATACACTATATTAGGTCCACAGAATGAAATGTTTAATAGTAAAAATAGACCCTTGTCATTTTTAGTTAAATGTGATAACACCAACAGCTATCATTGGCTTTTTAATCTTCGCTTCCTCTCAGTAAAATGTAGTAATATAAAAATGCTGAAGCCTTACCCAGTGCTGCTATTAGGGCTTACACCAGGGCATCCTGTCAAAGACAATTCTCATAGAACACGTTTAACAGGTAGTATCCCTTAGAGAGATCCCAAACAACCTGACATTACTCTGACTTTTACACAAATGAATTCATATTAATAATCAGATAATGGCAATCTCTGTAACGATAAGGTGGTGGCAATGGTCCTATCACTCACAAAGTGATTTCCTATTATCTCTCATACTATCTCCTTTATAATCTAGATGTTTCTCTACCTTAACATAAGCTTTCTGCATAAACTTAAATCACTTAAATGGGTAGTTTTTAAGGTAGAACTTGGTCCAGTGTCACATTCTAAATTATTGCATTGCTATGTTTATAAGTTGTTTTAGAACGTATATCATATTCTTTTATCTAGTTATCTTTAGTACTCCTCTTATTCCTCTATTAGATTTTAGGCTTTTTGGAGGCAGTGGGCACAATATTTTATTCATTGCTTAACCTTGGACAGTACTGGGTATCAGTCAAGGTGCCCAACTAAAGATTTTAAATGTAATTTTCTAGAAAATTGTTTTTATATTGAGAATACTTAGTAGTCTTAAAATTATTGCACACCCTAATAATATTTGCATTATCGTGACTAAATATATAGAATTTTAAAATGTCTTCTCTTTCTTCTCTCTCTATTCCTACTTCTTGCCTCAGCGGCAGGCAATATTACGAGTTTACATATATCCTTCAGCCCTTTATCTATGTATTCACTTGGACATATCTGTGATAGCATCAATAAGCATAATAAAAAGTACTGAGTGATCACTACTTGCCTTACACTGTGCTAATCATCACGTTACGTATTTTAACTTATAATTCACATAACAACTCTGTGAAGTACATCCTGTTAATACTCTCATGTTACACCCAACTAAATTGAGGTGCTGAAAATTTATGTACCTTTTCCAAGGTCCCTTCAGTAGTAAGTAAACAGAATTCAAACAGTCTGATGCTGACCTCAAGTTCCTAATAATGAGTAGACTACTTTTTAACTACAACAGTCTCCTATATCTATGATAAAAATTATATTGAAATAGATTTCTCAAAAATGTTTAATAAGGAAATTTTAAAACATATAACAAGAACAAACAAAATAGTAAAATGAACCCCTACATATCCAATGCCCAATTTCAACAATTGTTGAAATGGCTCAATCATGCTCCAGCCATACCCTGCTTCACTCTCTCAACTCTGGATTATTTTGAAGGAAGTTCTTAGACATGAGATTATTCCATATGTCTTAGTTCAATTCTGTTGTTATAACAGAATACTTGAGACTAGGTAGTTTGTAAAAAACTAGAAATATATTTCTTATAGTTCTGGAGGTTGGGAAGTTCAAGAGCATGGCGGTGGTATCCATGAGGGCCTTCTTCCTGCAAAACATGGCAAAAGGCATCACAGGGAAATAGCACAAGAGAATGTATGCCAGCTCAGCTCTCTCTTCCTCTTCTAATAAAGCCACCAGTCCCATCATGGGGCTCCACTGTGATAATCTTATCTAATCTAATTATCTTCCCAAGATCTCCATCTCCAATCAATATATTAATTTGAGAATTAAATTTTCCACACATGAACTTTGGGGACAGTTTCAAACCATAGCATCATACATGTATAATTCAGTATGTAACTCTAACAGATAAGGTTATTATTATTATTATTTGAGACAGAGTCTCACTCTGTTGCCCAGGCTGGAGTGCAGTGGGAAGATCTTGGCTCACTGCAACCTCTGCCTCCCAGGTTCAAGCGATTCTCCTGCCTCAGCCTCCTGAGTTGCGAGGATTACAGGCGCACACCACCACACTCGGCTAATTTTTGTATTTTTAGTAAAGACGGGGTTTCATCATGTTGGCCAGGCTGGTCTCGAACTCCTGACCTCAAGTGATCCACCCTCCCCAGCCTCCCAAAGTGTTGGGATTACAGGCATGAGCCACCGCACCTGGCCAGATAAGGTTATTAAAAATAGTAACCATGACACCATTATCCCACTTAAAACATTAACAATAATCCCTTTATATCATCATATACTTAATAGGTGTTCAAATTTCTCTGACTTTTCTCATAGTTTTTGACAGATTGTTTAAATCTTTATCTCAATAAGATCCATATAGTTTAAGTATCTCTTTAATCCACAGATTATTCCTTCCTCTTCTTTTTGATTTGTCTTCAATGCATTTGTTAAAGAGACAATCTTCTTGGTCTTGTAGTATTTCCCAGGGTAGATTTTGATCATTGCATTCTTGCGGTGCTGTTCCATTTTATTGCTATTCTTTTTATTTTCTGTAAGTGGTAGTTAGGTCTAAAGTCTTGTTTACATTTATTTTTTACTTGATTTTTTTGTCAAGAAGATATCACAAGTATTGTTGTGGACTTCTACCAGGAGGCACATAATTTCTGATTGTCACTTTGTTATTAAGTTAGCAGCCATTGATATACATCCTCCAGCCATTATTTTACCAAGGATTAGAAAATGCTGACATTATAATTTTATAATTTATTCTGCATCTGTTGCTTGAAACTTTTCTGGAGAGAATATTTTCTCAATAACTAGTTTATTACCCTATAGCAGTTTCTATATTAAAGGCAGGATAAAATTTTAATTCCTTCATTTTATTTACCAGTTTTCTAAAAAATGAATTGGTTTCCTGGCATGACTAAGTTGAGGGTTGAGTATCATTTGGTATTACCATGAGCTTATAGATTTAAGCATCTTTGATATTTGAAAACCACAGCAATCATTTTTTTAATTCATGCTCAAATTTCCAACTTTGACCGGGGACATCTCCTCAAATTGTCTTCTTTTGACAATTTATCTCAGACATCGTTGATAATTTTCTTGCTGTTTGATGTGACAAGGTGATGCGATAAGATATTCTAGGCTCAACTTTTACATTTCCTGAAGTTAGACATTTTTTTCAAAGATTCATGGTTTATTTTACTGAGAAATTTAGAGACTAGAATATGTATGCTAGTGTGCATATTGCCACTGGGATGATCATGATGTCTAGACTTTTTCAGTAGACAGAGCTATGTGTCATACTTGTTTTGAAGCTAAAATACATTGCAAGTTTATAATGATACATCTAATTCAAATACAAGATAATAGTTTTTTGCTTAATCTTTTTGATATTATATCTCCTTTTTCCCATCCCCAAAACTCTAGATTTCATAAACATTAGCATAACTCCTTTGTTTTATTGTATGCCATGTACATGATAATGGTAGAAAAATACTGTGGTAAATTACTGTTATCTATTGCCCCAGTTTTTCACCAGTACTCACATCTACACACCTTGCTTTGTAAACTTGTAGTGTTTTTTCATTCTTATTCTGGCTCTGCCCAGTGGCTTGCCATGGCCCACAGGATTTCAGCAACCATGAAACAAGAAGAGGATTTAAAAAACAAAACAAAACAAAACAAAAAAAACCTTGCCTGTTTTCTGCTTGCTCTCTTCCACTTCTACAATTACCACAAGAACATGCGTGGGCTACTTTGCTGGAGCTACCTGAGGCCAAAAGACATTAAAGACATAAAAATACAACCATACTGGCCCTGCTGTGTCTCTCAGCCAAATAATTCTAGATTAGCTGATAGCCAACTAACTCCTAGGTTGAGCCCACCAAGATGAGCAGATCTATGTAGCCAACCTAAAACTGACTACATACTCATTAGCAAGACCAGACCATATCAGCTAGACTCTGCAGGATTGTAAGCTAAATAAATATTTATTATCAAGAGTGATTCAGCAAGATGGAAGACTAAAAGGTCTCTGCCTTTAGAACCCCTCACAAAAATTCTGACTGGCAAATAACTATACATATACAAAAACACCTTTATGAAAATTTTATAACTTGAGGGTGAGGTAGAAGTGCCCCGCTTAGAGCTCAAACACCAAGAAAAGCCACATTAGAAGAGTAAGAGAAATAGTTTGACTCTAACTACATTAAGTCTCCCCAGGGTGCACAGCACCACACCAAGGAGAATCTCTGTTTTTTCTCCTACAAAACAGTAGGGAAATTTGCAGGAATACACTACCTGAAGTCAGGTAGAAACAAAGAAAGGGAACAGGGCTCACAGTGACCAGCATGTGTATCTTGATGGTGGTACCACATCCATGCCAGTGGCCTTACCCCATTAGAAAGCCAATCCGAGGCCCCACTCATATGTGGAGCCAAGTTGGTGATCCCATCTGGCCAAGGAGCACAGTCAGCTGTTCTCCATGGTTGAGGCTCCCAGCTAGCAGGCTAGTCCAGCTGTGGAACTTAAGTTTTCCATTTGAGATATTCTTTGAGGCCTTGAGTATCAGCAAAACTGCTTGAAGAACCCCACTGATGCCAGCTAGTCTGAAGGATCCTACAAGGAGCTGACTCACCAAAAAATGCAGTTTCCACATCCTGATGATTTCATTCCCCTTACCCAACAAATCAACCCAGTTTTTCATTCCCTCACCCTCAGTGATCCCCTTAAAAACCCTAGCCCAGAACTCCTCCAGGAGATGGATTTTAGGGGCTCTCCTCATCTCCTTGAAGCCCTGCAATTAAACTATTTCTCTCTAACAAACCCTGCTGTCTTGCTGCATTAGTCTGTTATGGTGCAGCAGGCATAAAACCTGTTGGTCCTTTAACAGTGTTAACTGATTTGATTGTGGTAATCACTTCACATGTATACGTATTTCAAATAATCAAATTGTATACCTTAAGGATATACAATTTTACTTGCAAATTATACCCCAATAAAGTTGGAAAACTATTTATTTATGTTTGTGTTTGTTACTAAACAGTTTGTAGTGAAAGATTGCTTCTACAAACAAGGCAACATGATTACTGAAAAGATTTTAAGAGTATTTTGCAAATCCTTTTGTTCATGTACTCCACTGGATATGTGCGGTCAAATTACGTGTTTTGAAGATACGTGAGTGGTTCCGTTTTGTGTGGTTATGTACCTACTTGATACAAAGTTCACGAATCTCATTATGCCTTCAAGGATTAATTTTCATTTCATAATAATGTAAGATAATCCATAAAACATTATATATTCAGACACACATAGCTTATATCCCTGTCCTTTCCACACTATTTTCTCTCACTCCAACAGATAACTATTATTTTAGATTTGGTTTATCCTGCAATTTTTTTAAAAAATAAATAGATTCAGATACACATATGTTACTCCCTTTTCTAATTTAAAGTAACAGAAGAGCAAGAAAGGCCACACTGACATTGGTTTATGCCTTGTGTTCAAAGCAAGAATGTTATTAACTAGCTATGTTCCTTGACAATAATAGTAAAATTAAAATTACCACATTTAATGACAGTTGTGAGCCAGATATCTTCAGAACAAAAGTAAACTGCCACTCAGAGTGCTTAAGTAATGTGTTCTAAATTACTCATCTAACAAACAACAATGTGGGTGTGTAGATTTGTGCTCTTCCTAGTCTGCTGTACAGCCTCTCATTATACCCTAACGCTTTCTAAGTCGTACTGCACTGTCAGATAATATGAAGGAATTGGAGGAAATGATCTTGAAAATTAGCTTGAAAATTCCATTATTCTATGACAGTTTATATTTTAAATTCAAAATAAAATGAAAGTGAAAATTGATTATGAAAATGACATTCTTCAGTATCTACACATTACAGATTGCAGAAGTTTTTAATTAGTTCACAGATAAGTCTCATAAGCATCATATTGCTATTTTGTTTTCATGATACTAAACACCAGTGCTTTCGGAATGTAATGTGAATAGAAGAATTCCTTTGACCCAAATGACAGAAACTCAATTCAACTAAATTAGCTAAATAAATAAAAGTTGAAAGGCAAGTATTTATAATAAAAAGTCCAGGACTGGTTATCTTCAGATGTGTCAGATTACCTAGTTGGATGAAGGTACTCAAATGATATTATCAGCAGTTGTCCCTCTACGTATTGCAGCTCTGCTTTCCTCTGGTTTGCCCCCCTTTTTAGGTAACTTTTCCCCCTTGTAATAACATCTTACCAAAACTGATCAGTCTGATGAAAATAACTTTTTGTAAATCATTGCTTCCATCAGAAGTCCCAGAATAAAGTACTGTTAACCTGAGATGGATCTCACTGCAGTCAGAGAAATGAAATGTTCTGATGAAAGAGCCTCAGGCATATAGCAACCTATAGATCCAAGTGGAAAAAGTAACCCCATCTAAACCACATGGGCTGAGAGTGGAAGAATGGTGACTCCTCAAATGAAAATCAGAGATTTGTTCCCAAAAGAGAAGTGGTTAGATTCTGTACATGCAAACACAACTAATGTACTTTACAAAAAAAAAAAGATAAAGAAGGAAAGAGCAGGGCATGCTCAGGATTAGTGAGTAGGCACAGTGATGTGGAACATCCATTAATGCTTTTTTTTTTATTATTATTATACTTTAGGTTTTAGGGTACATGTGCACAATGTACAGGTTTGTTACATATGTAGCCATGTGCCATGTTGTTTTGCTGCACCCATTAACTCGTCATTTAGCATTAGGTATATCTCCTAATGCTGCCCCTCCCCCCACCCCACAACAGTCCCTGGAGTGTGATGTTCCCCTTCCTGTGTCCATGAGTTCTCATTGTTCAGTTCCCACCTGTGAGTGAGAACATGTGGTGTTTGGTTTTTTGTCCTTGCGATAGTTTACTGAGAATGATGGTTTCCAGCTTCATCCATGTCCCTACAAAGGACATGAACTCATCATTTTTTATGGCTGCATAGTATTCCATGGTGTATATGTGTCACATTTATGATGAGCATTTTTTCATATGTTTTTTGGCTGCATAAATGTCTTCTTTTGAGAAGTATCTGTTCATGCCCTTTGCCCACTTTTTGATGGGGTTGTTTGTTTTTTTCTTGTAAATTTGTTTGAGTTCATTGTAGATTCTGGATATTAGCCCTTTGTCAGATGAGTAGGTTGCAAAAATTTTCTCCCATTCTGTAGGTTGTCTGTTCACTCTGATGGTAGTTTCTTTTGCTGTGCAGAAGCTCTTTAGTTTAATTAGATCCCATTTGTCAATTTTGGCTTTTGTTGCCATTGCTTAATGCTTTTTGTAATTATTTGATGTCCTGAAAAAAAACTTTGAGTAAAAAAAAATAGAAGAGAAGCAGATGGCATTATGAAATCATACTAGTTAAACCAACAATCACCTCATATTCCTAACTCCCTTCTAAGGCACACAAAGTACTTCTTGAACCACAGAATGGAAATTTAAGAATGAATCTCAATTCAATGCAGAGGTAGAGCAGTTATTAACAGAAACACTTTCCCCACGTTTTAATTCCAAGGCACATAGAGGTGATCACTGTTAACGCTGGGGAAGAAGAAAAAAGGGAGTAAGTTGTTGGTTTTATGAGATTACATTTTTCTTAAAGGAGAAGTCTCTTTGCCTGTCTCCCATATGTTTTTCTTGAAATTCCCTGACTTAAAAATTGTTGGATGAGATGCTAATCAAAAAGCTTTGAGTTCTTCAAAGAAAAGTCTCTAAATATAACAAAATCCATGGGTAAAAATATTAACAGTTAGAAATGCAGTTATTTAGATATTTACACCACAAGAAAATGAAAAATAATTTTTCAGTCATATTTAACAGATTAAGCTCCTTGATGTAAAAAAAAATCAACAACCCTTTTGTGATTGGCATTTTATCAAATTAAAATGTATTCTACTTTACACAGTCACTATTATATATATACTCAGAACATCAGAGCATAAATAAGATATATACCAAACATTGACTTCAGTGATGTCTATATGCAGAAAAAGGTTTTCCTCAAAAATAGATACACAACTAAAAAGCCATATTTCAGAATCTTATATAAAACTACCTTAACCCTCTGCCAAGAATTGCAGTAGAAACTTAAGTTTCTGTTTTATTTTATTTGGAGTTTTATTGTTTTGTTTTATTTTTTTTGTTTACAGTCTCTTTTAAAATAAGAGAGAGCTGAACAAACATCTAAAGGTTTATTTTCTGTAAACTTTTCATGAACAACCTTTGTGAATCATCTACTCTGCAAAACTTTTGGGCCTTTCAAGTTTCATCTTATTCAAGCATAAAAATTAATTCCACTGAAGGTGGCTTCAGAAGAACAATTTTATTCACTGAAGTTGAAAAAGGGATATATTGCCAGGCATAGTGGCTCACGCCTGTTATCCAAGCACTTTGGGAGACTGAGGCGGGAGGATCACCTGAGGTCAGGAGTTTTGAGACCAGCCTGGCTAACTTGGCAAAACCCCATCTCTACTAAAAATTTAGCTGGGCATGGTGGTGCAAGCCTGTAATCCCAGCTACTATGTACGCTGAGGCAGGAGAATTGTTTGAACCTGGGAAGCGGAGGTTGCAGTGAGCCAAGATTGTGCCACTGCACTCCAGACTTGGCGACAGAGTAAGACTCCATCTCAAAAAAAAAAAAAAGAAAAAAGGACATTTAATACCATTGATTCACCTACTGTAAGCTTTCAGGACCAAAGACTAACTTATGAACTTATTCTTCCCAACTTTCCTTGCCATTATAACTCCATTATTCTTTAAATATGCTTACATCACAGAGTAATGGTAGAATCTGAACTCTATGCCAGATAAAACTTTGGACTAATTATTTTCATATAGCTCCAATTCATAAGAGCTCCCACATGTATGTCCCACTTTGTGTTCATCAATCTCACTTCCAGATCCAGGGAATCGTAAGGAGGTCAGAATTCCAAAGTAAGTAAGTGATTCAGAGTGCACTAGAAGAAAACAGGCCTTTCATGGGATGAAAAGCTTCTCCTCTTTTGTACGCTTCAAAATAATATTCTTTGGCAAGAGCCTGGAGAGATATTATATGTACATTTGAGGGTATCATATATACATATTATATATAAACACATATATATGAGTAATTGAATATATATGAAGAATATATACACATTATATATGAAGAACATACTATATGAATAATTGTTTTTTTTTCTTCTAGAGTTCACACCATTCACATGAGAATTTTAGAGGAAAAAATATTTACAATTCAACTGCTCCAAATGAAACTAGTATAAGATTCTTTATGATGACAAGTCTAGTTTCAAAATGTCAAAATGATGAACCATTTTCTGCTTTTATCCAGCCTGCTTCCCAAGATGGTCAGTAAATTTTTTGATTGGATATTTTCTCTAGATACTGTCTAAACTTAGGCTTTCATCATCCACCACCACCTCCCCAACAAGATTTTAGATCTATGCCCATCACATTTTTGGTCTCCCAAGGATGATCATACCCTAGCCAACGGTTATTTTGCATCTCACTGAATTCGACTTCGCTTAGTTTCTAAAGAAACCTAGGGCCAAATTGTACCACAGATTATGTTCTTTTCACACTAAAGTCAAAAGGGCTCTGTGCAGGCAACCGAGGAAAGCACAAGGACAGGAGTGCTTTCATCTCTCTTCAGAAGATAATAGCTCTAGGCCTCTTGTTGCTTAGTTCCTCTTCTCTGAAATTCCTGGATTGTTTTCCACTCAAAGGCCAAGCTACTGCTCCTTTAGCTAATGTCAAATGTGGGAACACCAAAAAACAAACCAGAGAATCACAAACTAGCTAACACAGAATTCTCAACATTATCCAACAGCTTGCTGATTCACATGTTGCTTATTCCCAGTTTAAAATACAAAAAGTTGTGTAATGGGAAGCGCAGTACGTTAAACCTGAAGCTTTGAAATGTGCGCCGATGACAGCAAGACATGGAGTCAACACAGGAAATAGCAGTTTAGAGCTACGGCAACTCGGAGAATTTCAGGAACCACAGCTTTTACTTGGATGTTTCTAGCTATTTCAATCAGACAAGTAGCAGTTGTAGAGGAGAGAAAGTAGTCAGACAACTTGGACTAGCATTTCTCAAGAGGGCTCTATTTTCCTTTGAGGAATTCTTTTCAACTTAGTAAATTCTCTGCATCTTTACTAGCAGTGTGTTTTCCAATGTAAGACCTTACTAAAATGACAAGTAATCTACTGGGAATTAAACCAAAATGCAAACTTAGCTGTTGTTTTTAAAACCACATGTCCTTAAATCCATTGATTGTTAACTTTTATCCCAAAAGAAGAATAATTAACTTTTACTGACTTTCACTAGATAATAACTGGACTATTTTAAGTTCTATTTCCCCCTACCTTGACAACTTAATTGACCTGTTAGAAGTATAAGTCACCAGATAAAAATAATAATATGCTCCAAAAGCATTAAATAAATTTCACATAAAAATCACAATAGTATATATCTAATAAACAAGGTAGAAGAAATAAAAATTAGATAAAAATATTTTAAGAAACCCAGATGCAATATGATGCTATAATTTGTATTAAGAAACATTTATTCTAAAGCCTTAATCCAGTTGTCTATTTCATATAGGTCATGTATCATGGCCATCCACATAGCAACTTTCTTTGGAATTAAACTTTGGAATTACTTGTTTACACAAGAAAACTCATCTCAGATGTAGCATCTGTTTCTCACTAAGGCTTAGCTTTCACCTAATTCTCCAAATGGGTTGACCGAGGTTCAAGAATGTGAGGTGACTCGATCAAGAACATACAGTGAATCTAGGGCAAGCAGCCTCTCTCCCTTGAGTAGTAGATGGATATCTTGGTATGGAACTCCACTGATGTCATTGTCAGGCCTGTAATGCACACTTAACATCCACTTGAAAACCATAGTTCATTGAGTGAATCACTTGGTATCCTAATATTTTTAAATGTAGCAGAAGGAAGGGAAGGTGTTTTGTAATTTGAATATGTTCACCAGATCTCCTTTATTAAATTATGTCTTAACTTCAGAAGCAGTCTAACTTAAAATATGTGATTATTAGAACCACAGATAATATTATATACATTGCATAATATAGCAAGAATGTAGTAAACAGAAAGAGTTTATATGGAGTATATTCAGTGGTTAAAAAATTAGCAGAAACCTGTTTCTGTGTAGCCATATTCATTTATTTCATATATAATATATTCTACTATATTTATATACTATAAAAGACAATTTATAAGTGCTAATTTTTGCTTGGATAATTTCTTGTCTTTACTAGATAAAGTATGCTACTCTTCATAAAGAACCTCAAATAATATTTAAAAATTAAGTTCATAATAAATCCAAACAACTATATTTCAAGGAAATAATTCTACCATAAGTACAGATCTACAAATATGCAGCTGAAATAAAATGAATACTTTTATAATTAACTTTTTTATAATTTTTATAATTATATATATTTATATATAATTATAAATAATTTTATATTTTTTTATAATTATAATTTATGTGTGAACATATATGGTTTTCCATCAATAAGCATGTTTATTTCAATTTTTTTCATTTTAATTATGACATCTTCTTTAGTCAATTGTATGTAGTATACAGAATCACTTCAGCTCTTTTCTAATGTACATTGAAAAAAATTACTCAGTCTTTTCTTTCAGCATTTTTCAGAGAGTCCTATCTTTTGTGTTCATTATCACAAGAATTGCTTCAAGTAAAGCAACATATCCACAGAGGTTATTCTCAGACTTAAAGGTTATTTTTCTATGAAGCCCAAATTCTACATTCAGGTATTTCTACATGCCTGTAATTGACCACGACTGACTCAGTGATTCATGATTTGGGTATTGTAACTAAAATATTCTATTCCATTCCAATGGATATTGCATAATTCTCTCAGACACTTCCACCAAAGAGTTGCTCAAATTGCCTTCTATTTTAGTTTTTAAAAAATAAGTGGGTTATGTCAGATTTTAACATAGGGAAACATAAAGCAGGTTGAAGAATGTACAAAAACCTGTGTACTCTCTTTGCAACTTTTAGGTAAATATATATTCTTACTAAAACAAAAAGTTAAATTAAAAAGGTCTGATATAGGTCATTTTTAGGAGGAATAAGGTGATGGCTAAAGTTAAAAAAATAATAAGATTCTGAAAGTAGAGGAAGGTAGGAAATCCTTTAGAGTAACTTTATGGGTTATTTTCAAATTTTATTAGCTCTTAAATATTTCTTTTCCTCTTCTTAAAGATCCCTGAAATGTTGTTAATTTATTAAAACAGTCAAAACATCTGTAGTGATACCACATACAAAAAAGTATGCCTGAGTCTTTCTGTAACACTGGCTTGTAACAAATGTTCTTCAATCAGCTTAAGAACACCTTATAGTGACATTGTTTTGGTTAATCATTCAGGAAATATATATGGAGCATTTGCTGTATCCCATATATTATACTGAGCATTGGGGATGCCAAGTTGTAATATGATGCTTGGAGAGCTAGCTGCAGTGGGGAGAAATGAAGATGACCCATAATGAACTTGATTCCAGTGATGCTCTTCTTCTGATAAGTATGCATGAACACTCCCTGAAGTAGGCTATATTTTAACTTAGTTATAACAAATTGTATATTTCATTGTATAACGAATTGTATATTTCTCATGTAGCTTTTCTCATTCAAGTCTCACCACAGGCTAGTACAGCTAGATGGGGCAGCTTTTTTATTCCCATGTTACTGATGACAGTTACTCCCAATTATACCAGAGGCCTGGAGAGTTTTAATTCATGTCCTCTGAACTCCTACTTTTGTCCTTTATCTACTACTTTATACCTCCCTAGGTGAGGGTCTTATCAGACTAATTCTATAAAGATTCCATTATTTCATAATAGTAAAGTTAATATCCAATGTATTTATTTTTCTTTGGCTTTTACTCAGTTCTCACTTATTTCTCAACACATGGTAAATAGTAGTAGTCATTCTCATTTTAAACCAAATATCCTTTCTCAGGATAGAAGGTACCCTTTTGAAAATAAGTGTTTTTCCTAGGGTCCTATAAGTAAATCAAGCACATTTTGGTGTTTCATTTAATTTTCAAGCCATTTATTACCATTTAGTGTACTGAAGAAGCTTACTCATGAAATATATTCTGCATTGTAGTGTTTCACACAATATATTTTTGGCCTTTTTTATGTGCCATGTATTATGCTGAGCCTTGGGGCTCATGGTCTAATGTAGGGAGGAAGAATGATAATTATAATGTAGTATGAAAATTACTATTATATATGTATTTCCAGGACTTTATGAAAAAACTTTTGAGGAATTCCTAAACTACAGCGTTAGAGGGGAGCATTTTAGGGTGAGTTAGAAGCAAATACCAAAGGTTTGGAGTTGAGGGCATAGCAGTTCAGAAAATTGGTAGCAATTTAGAAAGCCTAGGTACAGAGAGAGTTGAGAGTTACCACACTGGAGAGAAATGAGATTACAGATGAGTGGCTTTGCATGTCAGGCTAAGGATCATAAGTTTTATGCTGAAAATAAGGGGCCATGGAAGGATTTTAAGCAAGAAAAATGTGATCAGGTTTGCAATTTATGAGAATCACTGTAGCTGCTGTGCAGAGAATAGATAAGAGCAGAGGAAAACTTTAGACAGGAATAAATAAGACCATAACAATAACCAAGAACAAACTGGCAAGAACGTGTTTGACCAAGTAGTTAAAGCTGGTCTTGAGAAAAGTGGTTGGACCTAAGAGTTATCAAGACGGCCAATAAGATTTAGTGGACAATTGGATATAATTGGAGTGGAGGTGGTAATGGAGCAAAATATGTTAAAGAGGTCTTCCAGATTGCTGGCTTTGGTAACCCAGGGCAGCTTTTGAAAGGAGAAACAAGGAGACTGTCAAGAGGTCAGACTGTGAGGTGTTTTGGGGAGGGTGAAGGTGAGCAGGGGTGAGAGGAGGTGAGAAGATAAGGTGTTCATTTTGGGACACATTAAGGTAGAGCCGTCTGTGTATGTATGGACAGTCTAAACACTGGTAAAATGAAATGTCTGTGGTAGTAATATTTGGGAGTTCTTTGCCATAATAATATTTGGGTTTCTGAAAACTATGTGTACTCTGAAGTTAACAGCTCAGGTTTTAGAGAGAGACCCCGGCCAGAGTTTGCAAAATGGATTTACTTCTAACTGTTTAATTATCAAAAACTCAGCTTTCCCATCTATTATTATCTGTCATGTATGACTTTTTCAAGAACAGATTTTAAAATGTGTAAAACAACAAGCAGGATGCTTAACATATAAAAGGAACATAATAATTGTACATTATCATTATCTCTTAAAAATGCTGAAAGCGAATATTAGTGATGGTTAATTTTATAGTTTAAAATGTTTAAAATGTTAGTGACAATTAATTTTATATGTCAACTTGACTGAGCTAAAGGGTACCCAGATAGCTAGTAAATATTACTTTGGGGTGTATCTGTGAGAGTGTTTCTGAAAGAAATTAGCATTGGAATCAATAGACCCAGAAAAGAAGATTACCCTCACTAATCTGGGCAGGTATCATCCAAACCACTTGACAGACTAAATAGAACAAAAAGATAAGAAAAGGTTAATTCACTCTCTCTGTTGAGCTGAAACATTCTTCTTTTCCTGCCCTAAGACATCTGTGCTTCTGGCTTTTTGGCCTTTGAAGTCAGACCAGGACTTACACACTTGGCCCCTCTTGCTTATCAGGTCGTTGAATTTGGACTGCATTACACTACCAGTTTTCCAGGTTCTCCAGCTTGCAGATGGCAGATTATGGGATTTCTCAGCCTTCATTACCATGTGAATCAATTCCTATAATAAATCTCCTTATATATACTATTGGTTCTGTTCCTCAGAAGAACTCTAACCAATACTAATATATTATGTTATAAAGGATTTTTTAAATAATTGAAATAAGTACCTCCAAATTCAATTGTTTTATAATTTAATTATTTGACATATTTAAATATAAATATATACTTAACATTATGATTCATCAAGGTTTCTAAAAATAGATCGCCCTGCTTTCTGGTTCAGTATATATAACAATTACTCTTGAAATTCAATATACAAATTTAAAAATTAATTATATCTCAGCAAATGAAACCCTCTCTCTTTATAAAAAGTTAGTATTTTGTAGTATCATAAACTATTATGATTTTCATCATTTGTATATACCAAAGGTTAAGTTGATTGAGAAAATATATGGAGATATCTCAGGTCTCAATTGTCAAATTATAATTTTTGTAGATAATTACCCTTTTAACAAAAGACAGAGATGATAGTCCAAAACATTCAGCTGGATTTAATAAGTTCACACTCTAAAATATAGCGGGGTACAACCTCCTCCCATCTTATTGTGAGCTCATCCTTAAGAATTCCCTTCAGTCATTCTTCCTTTCAAAGGTCATTGGAAGGAAACTGGAAAGTCTGGAGACTTTTTTTTAACCAACTTTTTGTGCTACAATTTGAAAAGTCTGGACGCAACACTCCTCAACTGCAGAACATAAACTTTTAGTACTTCTTGTTCTGGAATCCAACAGAAAAAAAAATGACTTGCTTGGCCTTATCCCACTATCTTTAATAAGTTGTTTTCATGGAGTTGTTTTAAAAAACAATAGATGTGAGATATATATTTAAATACCAGTTTTCAAACTGGAGTCATAAAATAAATACATTTTTTCAACATGAGATAAAATAGAATCATATGGAATATAGCAGAGTGAAATAGAAAATATCAAACTTGACTTAATATTGAAAAGGTAAATACTGTTTTGTGAGACCTTTTATTCATATATCATATGATGCATATGGTTGCACGTGTGTGTATGTTTGTATATTGAATCAAAATATACGTGAATTATAGTCAGAAGTTGGAAGGCCATAGCATTGTGGAATTGTACACTATGGAATATGCAAATTGGAAAAGATATAATAATACTTCCCTGAAAAATCATTTTCCCTATGAACTTACACCCAACTTGTTTTGAAAAATCTGTCTCACAATTCATTTTAAATGGAAATGCCTATTATGCACTACATATTAATGATGGTGATGAAGATGATAATAACTCACTTTTATTTATATTATACCCTTCAAGGGATTTCAGCTCTGTTATTTAATTTTATTACATTTACTTCTCAGCAACACGGCAAAACCAACTGGAGAGGTAGCTGTAGTTCTGTTTACATTGAGGCACAGAGGGGCCAAGCGATTTGCCGTAAGTAACTCAGGAGCTACATGCATAAACGTGGTCATTTAACTTTCAATGATGCTTTTTTTCTCGGGATTGTGTTGCTTCTTGCCATATAGCTGCAATTAGTTTGCCGTTTTTATCTCTTGTGTGGGTCTTTGTCATTTGTTTTGCAGTTAAAACACTATCTACAAAAAAGTCCAAAATATTTGGGAAAAGGCAAGAAGGAGTAAAATAAAGATGAGTTGATGATTTAGGGATTTGTAAAATTCCCAACTGTTTTCACCTAAGACTGAGGCTTTAACTGCATCAACCTAGCAGCCAATCTGCCATGTAGATATCTCTTTTATTCCCCAAAATATCATAGGACCTTGAATGTAACAGGCTACTCAGTAAGTATTGTTGAGTTGAAGTAAAAAATGCAACTGTCAGGTCATATTAATAGGGGAATTCATGGTGATATGAGATCAATTAGAAATTAAAGGTGAGGTGGAGGGGAGAGAGGACATAGGGTAGCTTTAGAGCAAGCTTCCAATACAGCCACATACAGTGAGCTAGGGAGCCTCTTGGCCTTTTCTAGTACCTGGAAAATTCATAGAAGGTAGAAATTATCTGACCTAGCTATTCCTCTAAAATTCCCAGAGTACGATACCTTTTTGATGGAAGGTTTAAAAACTAGTGATTTGATTACTTCAATTGATTTACAGATAGATTACATTTGTTAAGTTATATTTGTCTAGAAAATTGTCCATTTTAGCAAACTAGTCTCTAAAGTTTTCCATAGAATTAACTCATGATTTGTTCAGTTTCTGTGTGTCTGTAGTTTTCCCTTTTTCGTTCGTGTGATGGTTAATACTGTGTGTCAACATGATTGGATTGAAGGAGGCAAAGTATTGATCCTGGGTGTGTCTGTGAGGGTGTTACCAAAGGAGATTAACATTTGAGTTAGTGGGGTGGGAAAGGAACACCCACCCTCAATGTGGGTAGGCAAAAGCTAATCACCTGCCAGCATGGCTAGAATATAAGCAGGAAGAGAAAAGTGAAAAGAGAGACACTGCTTAGCCTTCCAGCCTACGTTATTCTCCCATGCTGGATGCTGCATGCCCTCAAACATCGGACTCCAAGTTTTTCAGTTTTGGAACATGGACTGGTTCTTCTTGCTCCTCAGCCCATTGTGGGACATTGTGATCATGTGAGTTAATACTTAATAAACTCCCCTTTAAATATTACATATATATTCCATTAGTTCGGTCCCTCTAAAGAAACCTAATACAGTTCCTAACAATGCTGATTTAGGAGTTTTTTTTAGTTCGTTGTTCTTACTATAGTAAATATATTCTACCAATATATTTAAAGAACTGTGCTTTGGTTGATTTTCTTTATTCTTATATTTGGGTATATTTATTTCAGTAAAATATCCCTATAATTTTCTTTATTCAGCTTTTATTTATTAGATGTTTCCTTAGATTTTTAGTTTAAGAAGACCCATTAAAATTTTTTTTAAAATTTTATTATTATTATACTTTAAGTTTTAGGGTACATGTGTACACTGTGCAGGTTTGTTACATATATGTACATGTGCCATGTTGGTTTGCTGTACCCATTCACTCGTCATTTAGCATTAGGTATATCTTCTAATGCTATGCCTCCCCCCTCCCCCCACCCCACAACAGGCCCCAGAGTGTGATGTTCCCCTTCCTGTGTCCATATGTTCTCATTGTTCAATTCCCACCTATGAGTGAGAACATGCAGTGTTTCGTTTTTTGTCCTTGTGATAGTTTGCTGAGAATGATGGTTTCCAGTTTCATCCATGTCCCTACAAAGGACATGAACTCATCCTTTTTTATGGCTGCATGGTGTATATGTGCCACATTTTCTTAATCCAGTCTATCGTTGTTGGACATTTGGGTTGGTTCCAAGTCTTTGCTATTGTGAATACTGCCGCAGTAAACATACATGCGCATGTGTCTTTATAGCAGCATGATTTATAGTCCTTTGGGTATATACCCAGTAATGGGATAGCTGGGTCAAATGGTATTTCTAGTTCTAGATCCCCGAGGAATCGCCACACTGACTTCCACAAGTTGCCTTGTAGTATATGGTTGAACTAGTTTACAGTCCCACCAACAGTGTAAGAGTGTTCCTATTTCTCCACATCCTCTCTAGCACCTGTTGTTTCCTGACTTTTTAATGATGGCCATTCTAACTGGTGTGAGATGGTATCTCATGTGGTTTTGACTTGCATTTCTCTGATGGCCAGTGATGATGAGCATTTTTTCATGTGTTTTTTGGCTGCATAAATGTCTTCTTTTGAGAAGTGTCCATTCATATCCTTTGGCCACTTTTTGATGAGGTTGTTTGTTTTTTTCTTGTAAATTTGTTTGAGTTCATTGTAGATTCTGGATATTAGCCCTTTGTCAGATGAGTAGGTTGCAAAAATTTTCTCCCATTCTGTAGGTTGCCTGTTCACTCTGATGGTAGTTTCTTTTGCTGTCCAGAAGCTCTTTAGTTTAATTAGGTCCCATTTGTCAATTTTGGCTTTTGTTGCCATTGCTTTTGGTGTTTTAGACATGACATCCTTGCCCACACCTATGTCCTGAATGGTATTGCCTAGGTTTTCTTCTAGGGTTTTTATGGTTTTAGGTCTAACATGTAAGTCTTTAATCCATCTTGAATTAACTTTTGTGTAAGGTGTAAGGAAGGGATCCAGTTTCAGCTTTCTACATATGGCTAGCCAGTTTTCCCAGCACCATTTATTAAATAGGGAATCTTTTCCCCATTTCTTGTTTTTGTCAGGTTTGTCAAAGATCAGATGATTTTAGATATGCGGCATTATTTCTGAGGGTTCTGTTCTGTTCCATTGATCTATATCTCTGTGTTGGTACCAGTACCATGCTGTTTTGGTTACTGTAGCCTTGTAGTATAGTTTGAAGTCAGGTAGCGTGATGCCTCCAGCTTTGTTCTGTTGGCTTAGGATTGACTTGGCGATGCGGGCTATTTTTGGTTCCATATGAACTTTAAAGTAGTTTTTTCCAATTCTGTGAAGAAAGTCATTGGTAGCTTGATGGGGATGGCACTGAATCCATAAATTACCTTGGGCGGTATGGCCATTTTCACGATATTGATTCTTCCTACCCATGAGCATGGAATGTTTTTCCGTTTGTTTGTATCCTCTTTTATTTCATTGAGCAGTGGTTTGTAGTTCTCTTTGAAGAGGTCCTTCACATCCCTTGTAAGTTGGATTCCTAGGTATTTTATTCTCTTTGAAGCAATTGTGAATGGGAGTTCATCATGATATGGCTCTCTGTTTGTCTGTTATTGATGTATAAGAATGCTTGTGATTTTTGCACATTGATTTTGTATCCTGAGACTTTGCTGAAGTTGCTTATCAGCTTAAGGAGATTTGGGGCTGAGACGATGGGGTTTTCTAGATATACAATCATGTCATCTGGAACAATTTGACTTCCTCTTTTCCTAATTGAATACGCTTTATTTCCTTCTCCTGCCTCATTGCCCTGGCCAGAACTTCCAACACTATGTTGAATAGGAGTGGTGAGAGAGGGCATCCTTGTCTTGTGCCAGTTCTCAAAGGGAATGCTTCCAGTTTTTGCCAATTCAGTATGATATTGGCTGTGGGTTTGTCATAGATCGCTCTTATTATTTTGGGATACATCCCATCAATACCTAATTTATTGAGAGTTTTTAGCATGAAGGGTTGTTGAAGTTTGTCAAAGACCTTTTCTGCATCTATTGAGATAATCATGTGGTTTTTGTCTTTGGTTCTGTTTATATGCTGGATTACATTTATTGATTTCCATATGTTGAACCAGCCTTGCATCTGAAGGGATGAAGCCCACTTGATCATGGTGGATAAGCTTTTTGATGTGCTGCTGGATTCGGTTTGCCAGTGTATTATTGAGGATTTTTGCATCGATGTTCATCAAGGATATTGGTCTAAAATTCCCTTTTTTTGTTGTGTCTCTGCCAGGCTTTGGTATCAGGATGATGCTGGCCTCATAAAATGAGTTAGGAAGGATTCCCTCTTTTTCTATTGATTGGAATAGTTTCAGAAGGAAGGGTACCAGTTCCTCCTTGTACCTCTGGTAGAATTCGGCTGTGAATCCATCTGGTACTGGACTTTTTTTGGTTGGTAAGCTTTTGATTATTGCCACAATTTCAGAGCCTGTTATTGGTCTATTCAGAGATTCAAGTTCTTCCTGGTTTAGTCTTGGGAGGGTCTATGTGTCAAGGAATTTATCCATTTCTTCTAGATTTTCTAGTTTATTTGCATAGAGGTGTTTGTAGTATTCTCTGATGGTAGATTGCATTTCTGTAGGATTGGTGGTGATATCCCCTTTATCATTTTTTATTGCATCTATTTGATTCTTCTCTCTTTTCTTCTTTATTAGTCTTGCTAGCAGTCTATCAAGTTTGTTAATCATTTCAAAAAACCAGCTCCTGGATTCATTAATTTTTTGAAGGGTTTTTTGTGTCTCTATTTCCTTCAGTTCAGCTCTGATTTTAGTTCTTTCTTGCCTTCTGCTGGCTTTTGAATGTGTTTGCTCTTGCTTTTCTAGTTTTTTTAATTGTGATGTTAGGGTGTCAATTTTGGATCTTTCCTGCTTTCACTTGTGGGCATTTAGTGCTATAAATTTCCCTCTACACACTGCTTTGAATGCATCCCAGAGATTCTGGTAAGTTGTGTCTTTGTTCTCGTTGGTTTCAAAGAACATCTTTATTTCTGCCTTCATTTCATTATGTACCCAATAGTCATTCAGGAGCAGGTTGTTCAGTTTCCATTTAGTTGAGCGGTTTTGAATGAGTTTCTTAATCCTGAGTTCTAGTTTGCGCTGTTTTCTGAGAGACAGTTTGTTATAATTTCTGTTCTTTTACATTTGCTGAGGAGAGCTTTACTTCCAACTATGTGGTCAATTTTGGAATAGGTGTGGTGTGGTGCTGAAAAAATGTATATTTTGCTGATTTGGGGTGGAGAGTTCTGTAGATGTCTATTAGGTCCACTTGGTGCAGAGCTGAGTTCAATTCCTGGGTATCCTTCTTAACTTTCTGTCTCGTTGATCTGTGGAATATTGACAGTGGGGTGTTAAAGCCTCCCATTATTATTGTGTGGGAGTCTAAGTCTCTTTGTAGGTCACTCAGGACTTGCTTTATGAATCTGGGTGCTCCTGTATTGGGTGCATATATATTTAGGATAGTTAGCTCTTCTTGTTGAATTGATCCCTTTGCCATTATGTAATGGCCTTCTTTGTCTCTTTTGAGCTTTGTTGGTTTAAAGTCTGTTTTCTCAGAGAATAGAATTGCAACCCCTGCCTTTTTTTGTTTTCCATTTGCTTGGTAGATCTTCCTCCATCCCTTTATTTTGAGCCTATGTGTGTCTCTGCACGTGAGATGGGTTTCCTGAATACAGCACACTGATGGGTCTTGACTCTATCCAGTTTGCCAGCCTGTGTCTTTCAATTGGAGCGTTTAGCCCATTTACATTTAAAGTTAATATTGTTATGTGTGACTTTGGTCCTGTCATTATGATGTTAGCTGATTATTTTTCTCATTAGTTGATGCAGTTTCTTCCTAGCCTTGATGGTCTTTACATTTTGGCATGTTTTTGTAGTGGATGGTACAAGTTGTTCCTTTCCATGTTTAGTGCTTCCTTCAGGAGCTCTTTTAGGGCAGGACTGGAGGTGACAAAATCTCTCAGCATTTGCTTCTCTGTAAAGGATTTTATTTCTCCTTCACTTATGAAGCTTAGTTTGGCTGGATATGAAATTCTGGGTTGAAAATTCTTTTCTTTAGGAATGTTGAATATTGGCCCCCACTCTCTTCTGGCTTGTAGAGTTTCTGTGGAGAGATCCACTGTTAGTCTGATGGGCTTCCCTTTGTGGGTAACCCGACCTTTCTCTCTGGCTGCCCTGAACATTTTTTCCTTCATTTCAACTTTGGTGAATCTGACAATTATGTGTCTTGGAGTTACTCTTCTCAAGGAGTACCTTTGTGGCGTTCTCTGTATTTCCTGAATCTGAATGTTGGCCTGCCTTGCTAGATTGGGGAAGTTTTCCTGGATAATATCCTGCAGAGTGTTTTCCAACTTGCTTCCATTCTCCCCGTCACTTTCATGTACACCAATCAGACGTAGATTTGGTCTTTTCACATAGTCCCATATTTGTTGGAGGCTTTGTTCCTTTCTTTTTATTCTTTTTTCTCTAAATTTTCCTTCTCGCTTCATTTCATTCATTTCATCTTCCATCACTGATACCCTTTCTTCCATTTGATCGCATTGGCTCCTGAGGCTTCTGCATTCTTCATGTAGTTCTCGAGCCTTGGCTTTCAGCTCCATCAGCTCCTTTAAGGACTTCTGTGCATTGGTTATCCATTCATCTAATTTTTTTTTCAAAGTTTTTAACTTCTTTGCCATTGGTTGGAATTTCCTCATGTAGCCTGGTATTGTTTGATCATCTGAAGCCTTCTTCTCTCAACTCGTCAAAGTCATTCTCCATCCAGCTTTGTTCCATTGCTGATGAGGAGCTGCGTTCCTTTGGAGAAGGGGAGGTGGTCTGCTTTTTAGATTTTCCAGTTCTTCTGCTCTGTTTTTCCCCATCTTTGTGGTTTTATCTACTTTTGGTCTTTGATGATGGTGACGTACAGATAGGTTTTTGGTGTGGATATCCTTTCTGTTTGTTAGTTTTCCTTCCAACAGAGAGGACCCTCAGCTGAAGGTCTGTTGGAGTTTGCTAGAGGTCCACGTCAGACCCTGTTTGCCTGGGTATCAGCAGCGGTGGCTGAAGAACAGCGGATATTGGTGAACCGCAAATGCTGCTGCCTGATCTTTCCTCTGGAAGTTTTGTCTCAGAGGAGTACCCAGCCGTGTGAGGTGTCAGTCTGCCCCTACTGGGGGGTGCCTCCCAGTTAGGCTGCTCGGGGGTCAGGGACCCACTTGAGGAGGCAGTCTGTCCCTTCTCAGATATCCAGCTGCATGCTGGGAGACCCACTACTCTCTTCAAAGCTGTCAGACAGGGACATTTAAGTCTGCAGAGGTTACTGCTGTCTTTTTGTTTGTCTGTGCCCTGCCCCCAGAGGTGGAGCCTACAGAGGCAGGCAGGCCTCCTTGAGCTGTGGTGGGCTCCACCCAGTTGGAGCTTCTGGGCTGCTTTGTTTACCTAATCAAGCCTGGGCAATGGTAGGCACCCCTCCCCTGCCTCGCTGCCGCCTTGCAGTTTGATCTCAGACTGCTGTGCTAGCAATCAGCGAGACTCCCTGGGCATAGGACCCTCCGAGCCAGGTGCGGGATATAATCTCCTGGTGTGCCGTTTTTTAAACCATTCGGAAAAGCGCAGTATTAGGGTGAGAGTGACCCGATTTTCCAGGTGCCATCTGTCACCCCTTTCTTTGACCAGGAAAGGGAACTCCCTGATCCCTTGCACTTCCAGAGTGAGGCAATGCCTCGCCCTGCTTCGGCTCACACATGGTGCGCTGCACCCACTGTCCTGCACCCACTGTCTCTCACTCCCTGGTGAGATGAACCTGGTACCTCAGATGGAAATGCAGAAATCACCTGTCTTCTGCGTCGCTCACACTGGGAGCTCTAGACCGGAGCTGTTCCTATTTGGCCATCTTGGCTCCACCCCCAAAATTTTTTTTCTTAACATATGGTTTTGCAGACTACAGATAATTTGTAAGCACTCTTTTATTTGCATCCTATAAGTTTTGATATTATTGTTCCCTTGTAAATATCCATTTTGATTCACTGTTGAAGAATGAACTGTTTACAATTGTGTTTTATGCTACGTTGCTACATCAGATTTCTTTTGATTAGCATCTTCCATCTATATCTTTCTCTACCCCTACTCCACACAGTCTTTTATTATGTTTTAAGTATGTCTCCTGTAATCATCATATAGCTGGATTTTTAAAATCTTTATCTTGAAATATTTTAATATTGAAAATTTAGAAACATATTACAGAATTTTTTTTCTGAATGATTAGAGAGTAAATTGGAGAGATTATGCCCCATCACCCCAGAATATTTATGTGTAATTCCTAGAATATTTACCTACATAAACATAATACTGCCATTAAAATCAGGAAATTAGCATAGGCAGATGGCTATGATATAAACCACAGACACCATTAAAATTTCAGTTTTTTCAATAATGTTTTCTATAGCAAAATTATCCTGTCCTCAGCTATATTTTATATTAACCTCTGCTTTTCTCCTTCAATCTGAAATAGTTCCTCCTACTCTCCTTGACATTCATGACCTTGACACTTTCCAAAATAACACTATTTTGTAGAATGTTATCAAGCTTTTATTTGTCTGATATTCCTTCATTATTAAATTTGGGTTATGTATATTTATTGGAGGAATATCACAAAAGTGATGCTTTGTTCTCATTGTTTTACCAGATGGTAAGCAATTTCAATTTGGCCTACTACTAGTTGTGTTAACTTTTATCACTTGATAAAGGTGATGTCTTTTTTTTTTTGAGATGGAGTCTCTCTCTGTCGCCCAGGCTGGAGTGCAGTGGCGCAATCTCGGCTCACTGCAAGCTCCGCCTCTCGGGTTCACGCCATTCTCCTGCCTCAGTCTCTCCGAGTAGCTGGGACTACAGGCGCCTGCCACCATGCCCGGCTAATTTTTTGTATTTTTAGTAGAGATGGGGTTTCACCGTGGTCTTGATCTCCTGACCTCATGATCTGCCTGCCTCGGCCTCCCAAAGTGCTAGGATTACAGGCGTGAGCCACCGTGCCCGGCAAGGTGATGTCTTCTAAGTTTCTTTACTATAAAGTTATTTTTCCCTTTGCAATTAACAAATCTTTGAGACTAAGTAAACACTCCATTCCTTTGTCAAATTTTCTGTCACTAGTTTTCCCATCCATTGATGTCTTTATGACTGAACTATTAGTAAGATGGTTGCCAAATAATAATTTTTCATTCCATCATTCCATCTACATTTATTAATTGGCTTTCTGTTGTAACAAAAAGCTTTTTTGTCTCCATTTATTTATGCATTTGTTTCTTTGTATCTGTATGAAGAAATAACTATTTAATCACCAGGTTATAATCTATTACTGTCATTATTTTGATGTGCAAATGATTCCAATGTTTATCTAATGTGGGCCTCTTCAAGCCAATTTTGTATATCATTTTCTGAACGCTTCCTCACTTTCTAGTACAATAACATTTTCCTTGCTCATCTTGTACTTTGCCTGCCCAAGCATTGGAACCAGCCATTTCTCCAAGAAGCCCTAGTTCCTTATGGCTGAGAATTATATTTAGAAATGAAGATCAGTGTGCACATTGGTATTATGATTACTCAGGCCTCTCAGTGGACATAACCAGGGCATATATGTAAATATACATTTACATCTATGTGTATGTTTTACTCAACTATCTATGTGTATATATTTTTAAAAATGAGTTAATACCAATGTCTCTGATTTCAGTGCAATACCATAGGATTAATTTCAGTTTTATTTCTTTCCATATTTCTAACCCCCTTTTACTACAGTGAGAAATGTGACTCCCATTGTGTTTGTCTGCTTGGGCTGCCATAACAAAATACCATATCCTGGGTTGCATAAACAACATAAACTTATTTTCTCACAATTCTAGATGCTGGAAAATCTAAGATCAAGCTGCCAGCCTATTTGATTCCTGATGAGATCTTTCTTCCTGGCTTGCAGAGAGAGAGAGAGAATGCTCTAGTGTCTCTTCTCATAACTACAATAATCCCATCATGAGGGCCTTGATCTCAATACCCCATCTAATCCTAGTTTCCTCCCAAAGTCCCTGTCTCCAAATACCATTGCCTTGGAGGTTAGTGCTGCAAACACACCTCCCCCTACGTAGACACTCAACACTCTTTTTAACTTGCTCAGTCCCTGCTGACCATGTCAAACTACCACCACTGCTTCCACTATGCGGTCACCTACATGACCCAGCAGGTTTCACCACTCCACGCCAGGCTGCTACTGTTGCCATCATCTCTGCCACCTGATGCAGGTAGTCTTTCCCCTCCTCAAGCTCCGAGGCCCCACACCAGGCCACCTGCCCTGCCCCTCTTTGCAGATGTCCTACTTATTCTGTTTGGTGTCTAATACTAACCATTTCCCCCCATAAACACACACACATACACATACATACACAGTGCACATGCGTCTCTTTTTTGAACTTAGCTAGTGGGTTTTTTTTTTTTTTTAGACACCAGTATTAATTGACAATCTGGTGGCTTTAGGATTTAATTATTAAGAAAGAAGGAAAGGCTTTTTTAAAAAAATCCAATCTAAACACTTTTAACTGATGAAATTCAGTACTTTTATGTTTATTGAAATGATTTATAACCTGAACTTTCTGACACTATTTTGTTTTGCTCTCTTATCATGTTTTTTTTTTTTTGCTTGTTTTTCATTTCTTTTCTTCCTTCTGTTGAATTGAATTTCCCTTTTTCATTTTTATATCCTCTACTAATTTGGAAATTACAATGATCAATTTTTAAATAGTTTCTCTTACAATCATATTACATATACTGACTTATAATGGTCAAAATCAGTCAACATTGCTATTCTTTTAATAAAGATTCAGAGATCTGCCTTCATTCACTTCTTCCCATGTGACACATTACTGCTATCCACAATTTTACGAACTTTCTTTTTACACCATCAAATTGGCCATTTTTATTATTATTCATTGTTTTGTTTAATTAATGTGTGTTGAGATTTACTTGACTCTTTACCAGTTTCTTGGATGTTACATAGTTTCATAGCGAGTTTAGAATTGCTATTAGGGATTTATTTATATTCATTCTGGTTTGGACTTGTATTTCCTTAATCTGAGAAATTATATCTGATTATAGTCATTGTATTTTCACACACTGCTTCTCACCAAATCCTCTTTTCTTTTCTTCAGGCACTTTTATTAGTTGAATGTTGGATCTTTTAGTTCTATTCTTAATATGTTTTAACCATATTTTTGAACTTTTTATTTCATTGTGCTGCATCTTTTGGAATTTTGTCAACTTACTAATTCTTTTTTTTAACTGTGTCTAGTTTTTTCAACTATGGTGATTTCATTTTTATAGTGTCTTGTTCTTTGCTTATAGTTTTAGTTAACTCTTTTATATGTTTAATGTTTTAAACATACTTATTTTATCATACTTAAATCAAATATAATAAAATTATACGATTGTGTATTGTATCAAAATGATACAAAATTATTTGTTATCAAAATAATACGAAAAATTACAAAATATCAAAACAATACAAAAAATGCAAAATACTATCAAAATAATACAAAGTTAGTGTGTATTATACCAAAATAATACACAATCACCTTACTGACAACCTTTGAGAGAAAGTGTGATACTGATATGCACAGCAGACTATAGAAATACAGAAAAATGGACCTTTACCCAACCTTCAGGAGACAAGGAAGCTTTATATGAGGTCCTTAGACTGAGTTGGAGTTAAAGGGCAACTGTGAAAAGATTTCCAGACAGCTACACTGAACAAGCAATATGAGAGAAATCATAATGTGAACCTCTAAAAACAGCTTCCAGTTGTCAGCTTATAAATTTAGGGGCACAAAATAGTCATATACAAGTCCATAAAGGATAAGGTAGGTGACATATTCTTGAGGGCTTTATATGCTCTCTTAGGCACTTGGACTTAAGTCTTCCAGATCGGTGGTTTTTAAACTCTCCATTGGAGACTTCTTCTTTCCACCTGGGAATTGAACATTTCCTCCTCTACTTCTACAAAGGCAGATCAGCTTAATTTATTTCCTTTTTTAAATTTTAAACATTTGGCTCCTGTATTTGGAAAAAGAATAGTTTTTTTAAATTTTATTATTACACTTTAAGTTTTAGGGTACATGTGCACAATGTGCAGGTTTGTTACATATGTATCCATGTGCCATGTTGGTGTGCTGCACCCATTAACTCATCATTTAGCATTAGGTATATCTCTTAATGCTATCCCTCCCCACTACCCCACCCCACAACAGTCCCTGATGTGTGATGTTCCGCTTCCTGTGTCCATGTGTTCTCATTGTTCAATTCCTACCTATGAGTGAGAACATGCAGTGTTTGGATTTTTGTTCTTGTGATAGTTTGCTGAGAATGATGGTTTCCAGTTTCATCCATGTCCCTACAAAGGACATGAGCTCATCATTTTTTACGGCTGCATAGTATTCCATAGTGTATATGTGCCACATTTTCTTAATCCAGTCTATCGTTGTTGGACATTTGGGTTGGTTCCAAGTCTTTGCTATTGTGAATAGTGCCGCAATAAACATGGAAAAAGAATAGTTATTACTGCCAAGATAAGAAGAAAGAAAATGTGGAGAGGAATGTTCTAGATGATAGGAAGTCAGCTTGTGACCGTCTCCTGCCTAATGGGAAGCAACATGGAAGAGGGATATAGTACAGAAATTCAGAAACAACTGCTTTTCAATTCCAACCTGTAACATATAAAACTAAACTGAGACAATATTTAAGCCCAATTTTGCAAGGGTGAACTCAAAGAAATATTCATCTTACCCACTGTTCAGATCTCTGGGTGGACCAAATAGTCTGAGAGTAAGGGTCTTTTTAATAAGAAAAAAAATTAGCTTATTTGTGACTATCCTACCAAAGCTGGCTAGGCTCAGAGTACTTGCAATGAAATCTAGAAAGAGGCTTGTGAATGAAGCGAAGAAATTCAGCATGTGAGAATTCTATCTAGAAAAGAATTTTGAGTGTGGCAATTGACACATGGAGCTAACTAGAAGTAAATAGGCAACTTTTTTGAGAGTTGCACTGCCAAAAAGAACCATCATCCTGAGAGAATGCAACTATTAGAAACAAAGCACTCATTGTCTCCCAGAAGTCTACAGGCAATAACTAAGCTGAGAAAACAATTCAGCCCATAAGGACGGCATATTTTCTAATGCCCACTTTAGATGTGGCGAAAGAGGATAAAATAAAGAAACTTTCAGAGGGATCACCTAAAAACCACAGAGAATAATGTAATAGGAAACTCCCTTCAAGAGGCAGAATCTGGGCCTAATTATGAAATGTTTTCCATCATCAGGGTAGGGAGTTCCCACCCAACAAGTATCCAATAGGACTTCACAAATGCTACCTGTGTATGTCCACCTGCTGTATGTCTCCTGTTTTTTGTTTCTGAATAGTAGAGTGAGTTTATTATGGTTATGGTATCTCTAGACACCATTGTACACACTGGGAGTTTCAAAGAAGCATATAAGTGATCATTTTAGTGTTAAGGTATCTGGAGAAATGGGAGCTGCATCCTAGTCAGGCACCACTCAGACATCCTGGCCTTTGAGCTAGGTACAGTTATTAGATACAATTTTTAAATTATCTTCTTTGAGAAGGGAGGGTTTTGTGTATGTAGGAAGGAGGCTTTTCCCAATATGGAGAGCTAGAGGAAAGACTGTGGTAGACATCAGTTCAGTCCAACAAATATTTCTAGTCTTTCAGAGGGTCATATTCTAAACTTGCACTTCCTCTTCCCCCTTAAAGTTAGAGCAGCCATATGACTTGTGGCTTAATAAATGAGCAAAAGTGGCATGCTATTTCTAAGTAGACATTTTAGGAGTTTGTATGTGATTTGCCACATTCTCTTCCTCTGTCTCAATGTTTGAGAAAGCATCTGTTGAGGCAGACAATTAACCTGAATCTCTGAATGACTATAATGAACAGAGCCCCTATCTAATCCTCAGTGGACTTGTCACTTAAATAAGAAATAAATTATAACCCACTATGATCTGGGGGTTGTTTTCGACAGCAATAAATCATAGCATATCCGCACTGATGCATTTGCTTTCTTTGCCACATGGTATTATAATTACTTTTTCTATATCTTTTTTTCCCAGAAGGCAATATGCAACTTAGATATACAGACTGTTATCTTGTTAATATTGTTTACTTCATCAATGTAACTGTTAACATGTAAACATAGTGCTGTCATGCTTCTTACAATGTGCCAGGAACCCATTCCTCACATTAACCAAATTGTAAGATATTATTTCCAATGTTTTATAAAGAGGAAACTGAGTCACCTAGCTTATATAACTTACCCATTGCTACATGGCTAGTAAATAGATAAAAAGGATTTAAACTCAGACAATCACCCATTGCTACATGGCTAGTAAATAGATAAAAAGGATTTAAACTCAGACAATCTTGTGCCAAAGTTGATGGATGTTACCATCACCTTGTCTTTCTGCCACATTTCTGTATGCCCAAGAATAAATTCCTACTTAGTAAGTGAATAAAATCTTGTGGTACCTTCAGTACTTTAATAAATTTTCATCATCTAAGACAACCAATTTCCTTCTGACCTCTTTTGCCTCCCTAACAGTCTGAGTCACATGCTAAAATATTCAAAGATGTTCTTCATCACAGTTCTTGTCTTTTTGCTGAACTTTCATAGCCAACTCCACCATGAGGAGAGGACCATATTTTCTGATTTCTCTGCTTCTATTCTAGAACTTTGAATGTTGTACATGTGTGTACCAGCAACTCTCTGGGCCCAGCCACACTGAGCCCTCTCTAAAGGATTATGTGTTCCGAACTGCTCTAAAGTGCCTCCTGTAGTAGATAGGCACTAAAGGGACCGCCACCCCCACCTCCACAGCCCAGTGAGCCACACCTGTGTGTAATCCACTCACCTCCAGTGTAGACACAACCTGTGACTTGCTTCCAACTAATGAAATATGGCAAAATTGAAAGGATGTCACTCCCTTGAGTAGGTTTTATTTATGGCAAAGTTGATGGATGTCACTTTTTTTTTTGAGATGGAGTTTCACTCTGTTGCCCAGGCTGGAATGCAGTGGCATGATCTCGGCTCACTGCAACCTCTGCCTCCCAAGTTCAAGTGATTCTCCTGCCTCAGCCTCCTGAGTAGCTGGAATTACAGGTGTGCTCCACCACGCCCGGCTAATTTTTTGTAGTTTTAGTAGAGACAGGGTCTTCCCAGGTTGGCCAGCCTTGTCTCGAACTCCTGACCTCAGGTGATCCACCCACCTCAGCCTCCCAAAGTGTTGGGATTACAGGCATGAGCCACTACACTCGGCAGATGTTACTTGTATAATTATGTTGCATTGTATAAAACTCTGTCTTAGCAGGCAAGAATTTAAGAGATTCTTCTGGATCCTTTGAGAAACACTGTCTTGTGAACTGTCTGTGGAAAAGGTCACATGACCACAGAACTGCAGGGAACCCCTATGCTCTCAGGACCTTAAAACTGTGATAAAGCTACCTTAAAAGCTACCAGCTACCTTTTTTAAGTAGCTGGTAAACAACAAGGCCTTCAGTCACACAACCACGAAGAAAGGAATTCTGCCAACAACCTGAATGAACTTGGAAGTGGGTTCTTCCCTAGTGAAGCCTCCAGTTGAAAATGTAGCCTGGTGACATCTTTATAACAGCCTCGTGAGCCCCTGAGCAGAGGACCCACTTAAGCCGTGTCTGGACTCCTGATCCATGCTAACTGTACATCAATAAACGGTGTTGTTTTAAACCACTAAGTTTGTGGTAATTGTTACTCAGCAATAGAAAACTAATAAACCTCCCTAACACGTTTACCACAGAATTTATTTCAAAGCCATTCCCATGTCTTCAGCTCTGGGTTATATCTGTCTAATTTTGCCCTCTGGATGGCCTTGCCTCCCACTTTATGGTAAGTTGTATATTCTTTGAATTTCTTCAAATTCTTTTCTCTCCATGAACATTTATTAATATTATTTTCTCTTCATTTGTATTTGTTTCCATCTTTCTGTCATAGAGAACAAAGTGTCTCTCCATTAGCAACTCTTATACTTACGCCTTTATTCTTTTTTTAGTACTCCTTTAGAGATTTTCTAGAAAATCTTTCCTCTACTTGCAATACAATTTCTCTCTCTCCCCTGACGCAGTCTAAAAATACTGGCATGCCAAAAATCCTAAGCTCATTTCTACTATCCTTTCAAGTAACTATCATATTTCCCTCTTTACTTTTATTTTTACCATTCAATTGTATCCAAATAAACTGTACTTGTGATGTTTAGTTTCCACTCTTAAACCATTGTTAATTCCTTGAAATCTGACTTCAGCCTTCATCACTTTTCTGGAACTGCCCTTTCAAAGGTCTTTAAGTACAGACAGACTTCCAACTCTAATGCTGTTCTGTGTTGTTTTGCTTCCATTTCCATCTTTCTCAGCCTCTCGGTGACATCATGGACTATTGACCAACAATTCCTTCTGAACACTAGCCATTATAGTTCCTCTTCTATTCATGTGATCACTCATTGTATTTTTTTTATCTGATTCTAAAATCCTGAGTTAGGTGGTCCTTGTTTGTGCTCTCACAGCTCTGTGCATGTTTTTATCACCTTTTAAAAATATCTACTGCAAATATCCATTTACTTATCTGTGCCCTTGGTAAACATTGCCCTGCTGAGGCAAGTCAGGGGATCTCATTTTTTTCTTATCTATAGCATTTGTCACAATACAGTTCACAGTGTAGCTGCTCAATAAATATTTGTGGGGTGGAAAAATTTTCCCAAGCATGATCATTTGGTCTCACAGGTCATAAGAGACTGACTGCAATGTACATACAGAAAGGAAATAATAACTGTTGAGAAAACCCAATATATAATTGAGAATGGAATAAATAATGAGCTCTTTTACCATACAGTATAGTACAATATATCTATTGTAAATCTGTGTAAATATCAATATGTTAAATATAATGGGATTTCTGTCTCACCATACAGGAAGTAATTCAAGACAGATTTTGGACCCAAGCATAAAAGCTAAAACTGTAACAATCAAAAACCAAAATGCATTTAGAAAGAGACATAGGAGGATCTCTGTGTAACTTGGAGATTAATCTACAAGTTTGTTAGACAAGTCACAAAAAGGAACAACCACTAAAAAATCAATAAATTTAATTTTACCATATTTTAAAATGACTACTCTTCCAAATATTATTGAAAATGTTTGCAAAACATATATCTGACAAAGGAGTGTTATCCAGTATAAATAAATAACTATTACAACTCAATAATACGTAAACAACTCTGAATAAGATCAAAGAATGGCCAAAAAACCTATGGAAAAAAAATCATTGGTTATCAGCAAAATGCAAATAAAAATCAAAATACCACTACACATTCAAAGGAAACAAATTACTGAGGTACCAGATGTGAATTAATTAAAATATATTATACTGATGGAAAGGAAAACCTATATACAAACGAATATTCTGTATGATTCCATTTACATGAAATTTTAGAATTGCAAAACTATAACGACAGAAAGAATGTGTTTGTGCCAGAGGGCAGGAGTGAAGATTGACTGGAAAGTGATGAAGGAATTTGCTGGCTGCTACAAATGTTTTGTGTCTAGAAACAGGTTTGGATTCATAGGTGCTATATATATGCATTTGTGAAAACCTAGCAAATGTATGCTTATGATTGTTTATCTTGTATATAAATTGCACATCAAAAGAATAAAACAAATAAGTATCAAAATCTAGCTAAGTACTCTAAAATATTTAGAGGGAGGTATATATTGACATCTGCAATTTGCTTTGAAATGCATCTAAAACAAAATGGATTAAGAGTTGCAGAGAAGGATGGAGAAATGGATAAATATGTGATTAAGAAATTATAGTAAAATGTTAGTGGCAGACTCTACATAGTGAGTATATATGTGCTCAATGTAAAATTCTTTTAATTTTGCTATTGGAGAAAAATACAATGGGGTACTAAAGTACTGTGTTGGAGTAAACTCATTTTCACTCTACATCCTTAAGAATTGTTTGAAATTTTTAACATAGTCAAATGTCTGTATAAAAAATTTTAAAAATAAAGATAAGGCATTGTCATATTTATGTAACCAATTTATCCATGAAATTAAATTAATAGTACTAAAAATTTTATTTGGAAAATAATAATTGACTAATAACGTGTCCAATTAAGGTGCAATTATTCCAAGTTGAACTTAGACTTGTTCAATATATGACGATGGAGGCTATAGAAGAAGAGGTAAAAGGTAAGAGAAAAGTAACATTTGCAAGTACTCAGCTATTTGTTTTTTTTCAAACTGTTTTAATATTTTACTAAATTTCGAGCACTACTGAACTCATTAATACCTAACTTTTTCTAAAGATTCACTTAAAACTAGAGAACAAGTATAACCGTCAGAGATTTATTTCTCAGCATTCCTCCCTTTTCCATCTGTCTCCACTCCTACCAGTTCCTTACCCCTTCTCCGTAGCCTGTTCAGTTTCCTCCAGTTTTCTTTGTGTGAAGACTAAATTCCTATTTCCTTCTTTCTGATTTAGTCTTAATTACAAACCTAACTGAATTATGGTCAATATTACTTAGCTGTTTTCTCCACCCACTCATCTTCATAAGACCAGTCACATCTTCTCCTTTTAGAAAACTGTTTTTATGCTGGCCCACTTCTCACAGTAGCTTTCATATGGATTTTTTAAAAAATCGTCCTATATACTACCTATATTCCCAGAATATGCAAATGTTCAGAGTGGAAACTCTGGAATTCCTAAAAATTGTTGGTAGTTTAGGGTTTAGTCAAGAGTTGCAGGCAAGGATAGAGAAATGGATAAACGTGATGAAGAAAGATACACAAAACCCTCTAGAACAATAGCCAAGAAAAGTTCTCAGATAAGTTAAAGCTTTTTTGTTCTCATCTTGCATAAAGAGATCAGTGCTTGGTCAAATTAGGTAACATTAAGCTTTAATTCCTTTCTGATTTGAAAGTCAGCTGTAATTGGGAATAAGATTAACATCTTTAATACTCAGGAAACAGAACTAGGTAAACAGAAGGATACCGACTCTTCCCATCTTTGCAAGCCAAGGCCCATTCCTGAAACCCCTTTTCTTAAATCCACTTAATGAAGTTCTGCAAACAGTAAAGGAACCTAAACTAAAATAATATGAAATCTTTTCTGACTTTAGCTATGGTAAGAAAACATCATAAATGGTAAATGTTAGATCTAAACAGAGCCTGAATAACCATCTATTGCAGCATTTCCTAAATATCTTTGTGCAGATCTCATTCAATAGGATTTTGTTTGGTGTGGTTCCCTGATTAAGTAAGATGGAAGGTGCTGGATTCAATCACATTCAAACCTAGAATAACTGGAGTTGATGTTAGTGATCTCTGGGAGAATAACTCATTTTTTTCTGCTGCTATTTTATTAACATTTGCAAAGACATGATATGATTAATCTAAATTGAGTGACTTAAAAATAGCAAAACTGGGGCCACAATATAGGTTTCCTGATTCCAAGCTCAGGGCTATTTACGCTATATCTCAATACATCCCATTAATTTAAGACTATGGAATTAAAGATAATAAACATGTAATGTGCATATTTCTACAAAGGTTTGCAGACTATATCCTTCTAGCAATCTGACATTTTTTTCTTTCTATAAGAGAAAAAAAATCAAATATTTATTTCTCAGACTATTCTAGAGTTTACTTACCAAAATGTAGGCATAGTCAGAAAAAAATTAGTACAAAGATTATTATGTTTTCTCACTCCCTGTTCTCTCTCTCAATCAAAAACCAAACCAAACAAAAAAGCCTGAGTAACATAGCTCAAAATGTCCCTGCAAGTAGAAAAGATCTCTCTTTTAGCGAAAATAAAGATTTTAGAGGTAAGCCTTCAGAGTAAAGCACCTACTGAAAGGTGACAGTTGATCTAATTTCTCCCATTTCACATTATACACAAAATAATCTGGTTATTTTCTTAAATAAGTGGTTGAGAAAAGATCACTCTTCAGCAATATCTCTAATAAAGACCTGAATAGGTAAATCCAAACATAATTGCCAGTATCCAGCTGGCAGGAGTTATTCCTAAATAGGAAGAGTAGAAAAACGAAATAATATAAAGAGAGTAATTGCTATAAAAAGTTTCTGTTTTGTATCTTCCAATTGTAAAATGAATACAATTTTTCAAATTATTTTATTTCAATGAGAAATTTTAATAATCTAGATCATCATCTAAACTCTTTGGCAAATAAATATCAACAGAAAGATTATTCTCCCAAAGATATCACTAAAATGAATTCTAGTTGATTCTAGTCTTCTTTTCTTATCTCTGAAAGCTGCCTTTCAAAATTTGCCCAATGTCCCAAACACCAAGCATAAACAATAGAATTTATTTTCCAAAGTGTGTGCCTTCTAGCTAGAAGTGAATAGAATATGAGTAAAATGAAATTAGATTCACTATGATCTTTAAAATCATTCAGTTGCAGTTGCCATCATTTGATCAAAAACGGATGCCATGACATTACCAACCCAATTGAAAACATAGGAAAAACAACATAGGTACTTCTGTGATTGTTATTCTCTTTTTTTAAAAAAAAAGTTCAAGTTCATCTTGACTCCTGTGATATGGTTCTCCAGGTAACTGACTAAAATTGGATTTTTGCTTAATCAACCAGGCTAATTAAGGCTTCTGTTCTGGTCTTTGAATGACAAGGCAGAATATGGCTTCAATCAAATTGCCGATTGACTCATCCATGGGCCTAAATCATACCCAGTAATGTAATCAAACCAGTTTGGCTAAATTACACACCATATATCAGTAAATGGCTTTTCTGGGTCACTAGCCTACACACAATCTGGCATTAAATTATAGCAGATAAAAAGAAATGTTTTAATGTTTCCAAGAAACTCACATGCATTACTTAAGGTCTTAACTAATAAGAAACTATTAGAAGAAATAAAGAGACATGAAAGCATAACAACATTGTGTCCATCCCAAATGTCATTAGATGCAATCTTTAATCAGGCACTCATTCCAGTTACTGGGCGGTATCGCCAACCTCCCAGAGGGAAGTCAGCCACAGACCAAGACTGAGAAAATGAATTTGAAAAAAAAAAAAAAAAAAAGTGAACCTGAATGATAACTGAGCCCAGATGGGGAAAAGAAAGGTTAACTGTGAAACTAGTCTTATTTAAAGGCCACCAGTAAATTTAAGCCACAGAGAAACTTGCCCAAACAGGGAAAATACTATGTTTCACCCCAAATAGTAAAAAGACAAACGAACATGCTCAATTGGATCCACCAGCCAAGACATTTCCCAATTTTTATTGTGGAACATAAAGTCCGTGAGCCAGAGTTACAGGCTAAACACTGCACTGGGGCAGTGCAGAAAATAAGCAGCTGGTTCTTATTATTTGTGTGTATTTTTCTTATGGGTAAAAACGTGGGCGAGGTACCATGGTGCACTGCTGGGCAGACCTCCCAAAATGGCAAGGGCAGAGCACTGGCTTTCCCGTCACCATCAGGGATGTGGTCAACACAAGAATATTTTTCCAAAGAAACTCCAGCGAGAAGAGGACCTGTCACATGGCCATTGCCATGCAGCTCTGAGGAAGAAAACGTAGATAAGGGACAGCTTTTTAAAAGTGCATTTAAACATCTGATTAAATTATACTAAGAAAAACTAGATGTATGTAAATATTAAACATTATTGTCTTTAGAAACCTGTATTAGTTGCTTAAGATTTTAAATGACATGATGTTCAGCTAACAGTAGAGACACTAGCAGAATCATGAGTTGGAAGAAGGGCAGCAGAGGAGATAAACTCTCAAATCTCTTTCTCCTCTCCCTTGGATCTCCTCCCACTATCTCCCATTGCGCACACCCATTTGGAAGTGGAAGTCAAGGCAGCCCCAAGGATGCCATGGCAGGGATCAGAGCAGAAAAGGGCAGAAAATGGATTGGGAGGGGCAACTGAAGACTGGCCTGCAGGCTCCTATAGTTTATTCTCAACACAGCCATGATAGCGAGTCTTGTTCAACCTAGGCCAGAGGTGTCAACTTCTCTTCTACTCAAGACCTCCAGTGGCTTCCCACCTCATCAAGAGGAAGACTAGAATCTTCACAAAGATCTACAAGGCTCTGCATGGCATGTACCCCACCTTCTTCTCTAACTTTTCCCCCTCGACCACCTTCCGTCTACCCGCCACCAGTCACCTTCTATTCCTCAAGCATTCCAGGCTCACTGTTTGCCCGTGCTGTTCTCTGGGAACACTCTTCCTGCAGATTCAGAATAACTCATTTCCTTGCCTCTAGCAGGTCTTTACTCAAATGTCCCTTTTCAGTATGAGACACCATGACTGCCTTATTTCATATTTTAATCCTACCCCACCCCAGAATACCAAATCTTTTTTTCATTTTTTTTTTGATAGCACTTATCACCATCAGCCTAACTGGTTTTATTTTTTTGTTTTCTGTTTTTCCCAACTAGAATATAAGTCCCCAGGTATATGCTGCCTATTTTGTTCTCAAATGTAATCCCAGAACACCTAGAATGATGTCGGGCACATAGTAGGCACTTAATATTCATTGAATAAATAAATGAATTAAAGAATACATTAATGAACATTTTAAGATATTTAATCTTAACATGCATTTTGGTTGTTAAGTATTACTCATTTATAGACAATAATCAACATCTCCCATAACACAACTTGGTAAAAATAAGTTTTTCAAAGTTTGATTAGATACTTATTGTATTTAATGCAGGTGGAGGGACAAAAATCATTCCCACCACCTTTCTTCACGTTATTAAGCAGCATTAAAACTGAACAAATTGCTTTGGACAAGGGAAAATGACCTCTTCGATTTTAGGAACAAAATAAACTTTCTGCCTTTTTAATGTGAAGTTGTAGGGTCACAATGAATGACCTACTAATTACCAAATCCCACAAACACTCCTCAGTACTTATCTTTCTCTACTTCTCTGGGTTATTTGACACTCCTGAGCACCTCTTTCTTCAAAAAATTAATAGAGATTTAATTTATTATGGCTTAACAAATAGGTGGTAGACTGGTTCTTCAGTAAAATTAAATGTATGTTGTTAATATATTTCTTATGATTGAAGTAATAAAACTTGCAATTTAAAAATAATATGTAAAGTGTTATTGGTTGACTATATACGGATTCATGCTTGTTGTAAAAAAAAAAATCAGAAAAATAAAGAAGAGAATTCAAATCCCACCACTCGAGATAGGCAGCTCAAAAACTGGATGTATATTTTGCATACATACAAACAAAATTTTTAAATAGAAATAGGATTCTACTACAGTATTTTTACACTAATTTTTTACTTTAAAATATGTTATATTTATTCTTACTAAATTGTATGCACACACATCTACATCATATTATAATAACTATAGAATATCTCATTGTTGGAATGCACCAAATTTGTTTTACCCATGCATCATTATCACGCATTTAGATTATTTCCATTTTTCTAGTTTAATACATCTTGATTAACCTCCTTGAAGATATATTTTTATGCAATTAGCCCATTATATATTCAAGAATAACCCTTAGAAGTAGAATTGCTGGGTTTTAACATCTGTAAAAACTCCTTCCTTCCTTCCTTCCTTCCTTCCTTCCTTCCTCCCCCTGCTGTCTTTCTGTTTCTTTCTTTCTTTCTTTCTCTTTCTTTCTTTCTCTTTCTTTCTTTCTTTCTTTCTTTCTTTCTTCTTTCTTTCTTTCTTTCTTTTCTTTCTTTCTTCTTTCTTCTTTTCTTTTCTTTCTTTCTTTCTTCCTTCCTTCCTTTCTTTCTTTCTTTTTCTTTCTTTTTTTCTTTCTTTCTCTTTTTATTTTACTTTAAGTTCTGGGATACATGTGCAGAATGTACAGGTTTGTCATATAGGCATATGTGTGCCATGGTGGTTTGCTGCACCTATCAACCCATCATCTAGGTTTTGAGCCCTGCATGCATTAGATATTTATGCTAATGCTCTCCATCCCCTTGCCCCCCACCCCGGACAGTCCCTGGTATGTGTTGTTTCCCTCCCTGTGTCCGTTGTTCCCCTCCCTGTGTCCATGTGTTCTCATTATTCAACTCCCACTTAGGAGTGAGAACATGTGGTGTTTGGTTTTCTGTTCCTGTGTCACTTGCTGAGAATTATGGATTCCAGCTTCATCCATGCCCCTGCAAAGGACATGAAGTCATTCTTTTTTTATGGCTGCATAGTATTCCATGGTGTATATGTGCCACATTTTCTTTATCCAGTCTATCATTGATGGGCATTGGGGTTGGTTCCAAGTCTTTGCTACTGTAAATAGTGCTGCAATAAACATACGTGTACATATGTCTTTATAGCATAATGATTTATAATCCTTTGGGTGTATACCCAGTAATGGGATTGCTGGGTCAAATAGTATTTCTGGTTCTATATCCTTGAGGAATCACCACACTGTCTTCCACAATGGTTGAACTAGTTTACACTCCCACCAACAGTGTAAAAGCGTTTCTATTTCTCCACAGCCTCACCAGCATCTATTGTTTACTGACTTTTTAATAATTGCCATTCTGACTGGCATGAGATGGTATCTCATGGTGGTTTTGATTTGCATTTCTCTAATGACCAGTGAGATGAGCTTTTTTTTTTTTTCATATTTGTTGGTCGCCTAAATATCTTCTTTTGAGAAGTGTCTGTTCATATCCGTCATCCACTTTTTGATGGGGTTATTTGTTTTTTCCTTGTAAATTTGTTTAAGTTCCTTGTAGATTCTGGATATTAGACCTTTGTCAGGTGGGTAGATTGCAAAAATTTTCTCCCATTCTGTAGGTGGCCTCTTCACTCTGATGATAGTTTCTTTTGCTGTACAGAAGCTCTTTAGTTTAATTAGACTGCATTTGTCTATTTTGGCTTTTGTTGCAATTGCTTTGGTGTTTTAGTCTTGAAGTCTATGCCCATGCCTATGTCCTGAATGGTATTGCCTAGGTTTTTATGCATGTATTGCTTTGTTTCTTGGATGTTGTTTTGACTAAGTCTCCAGAGTAATAGTGGAATAAACTGACGTGTTTGGCTTACTCTTAACACTATAAAAAAATCATTCTTGATGTCTGCTATTTTTAACCAGCTATTTCAAAAGAACTGCTACTAAATATACTGAATATACAACTACTGAATTGAATATTTTTCTCAAACACAAACTGAAAACTATTGGTCTCCCCAATGAATGTAGCATACTATTTGGACTTGCTTCCTGCAACTTTTAATTGAACTAATAATTCGGATTTATGAGTTTTCACATTTAAAATCAAATTAAATTTCTATCTTTTGATAAAAAATGATCAGGCATTTTTAGGTCTGCATTCACTGGGGACAAAAATGGCTGGGAATGAATATCTCTTTGCCCCTTTAGATAGGATATGTGCATTCTAGTCAACCATAGTCCCCACAACTCACATATTGTATGCATGTGTGCTTGAACTAAAATTATTCCACTCACATACATTTCCTGCCTGATTCATATAGGCATTGGATTTTTGGTACTTAATCCAAAATATTAATTTTTAAAACTCCATAAAATTATTTCACAGGCCCCGTAATAACACATCACAGCTTCCAGCTCCTGGGTTCAAGCAAACATTCTGTGTCAGCCTCCTGAGTAGCCACGACTATAGTAGCATGCCACTGTGCCTCATGTCCATGGAATTCTGTTATGTAAATGGATAGAATTTTGTTAACCAATTACCTATTTTTGAATATTGAGGTTATTTTCCAGTCCTTCAATTTTTTTTTTAATTTTTTTTGTTATACTTTAAGTTTTAGGGTACATGTGCACAACGTGCAGGTTAGTTACATATGTATACATGTGCCATGCTGGTGTGCTGCACCCATTAACTCATCATTTAACATTAGGTATATCTCCTAATGCTGTCCCTCCCCCCTCCCCCCTCCCCCCACCCCACAACAGGCCCCGGTGTGTCATGTTCCCCTTCCTGTGTCCATGTGTTCTCATTGTTCAATTCCCAACTATGAGTGAGAACATGCGGTGATTGGTTTTTCATCCTTGCGATAGTTTACTGAGAATGATGGTTTCCAGCTTTATCCATGTCCCTACAAAGGACATGAACTCATCCTTTTTTATGGCTGCATAGTATTCCATGGTGTATATGTGCCACATTTTCTTAATCCAGTCTCTCATTGTTGGACATTTGGCTTGGTTCCAAGTCTCTGCTATTGTGAATAGTGCCACAATAAACATACGTGTGCATGTGTCTTTATAGCAGCATGATCAACTTTAAACATATTCTTATGAATACCTGATTATTTACTTAGCAGAAAAATCTTAGTTGTAGAATTATTGGTATGCCTATTTTGAAAGCTGTAAGTAAGTGTTACTGGATAGCCTCTAGAGATGTTGTTGGTTTTGCATTGGCACCAGTAGAGCCTGTATTCTATCAGCTTCCAAAAGTTAAGTATTATTATTTTTAAAAATTTGTCAAAAATAGGTTTTCATTTTTCTATTAATTTATTTTAGTAATTTCTTTGGTTATATTTATCACTAGTAAAGTGCATCACTCAGTACCTTTTTGTTGCAGGTAGCAGAGAACCACTCTAGATTGCTGAAGCCAAAAAGGAGACAGATGTGTCTCCCAGAACCAAGGGCATAAGCATAGCAGAGCCTCAGGAAAGACTGGAGCCAAACCAAGGGCCTGGAAAGTCCACGGTAACTCTGAAAGTGTTCTTCACAGGCTATCAATTCTCAATGTTTGTGTGAATCCGCTTATTCTATCTCTCTCTGTCCCTCTCTCTCTCTGCTAAGTAGATTCCTCACTGTCCAATCTGCATGGTGGCAGATGGTCTTTTAAATTTCCTGAGTTTTGATTTTGGGACCATACATGTAGTAAGACTAAATCTTAATTTGTAGATGGAGGACTTTGGTTGGTTTGACTTAAGACAGATGCCCGTTCATCACTGGCCACTTGACTCTATATTGTTTAAACAAGCCACAAGGGCATAATAGAGGGAACTTTTAGGGGAGTTCGATGAAAGGTATGAAGACAACCAAAACAGTTATCACCATAGGAGACTGAATATGTTTCTGTGTGTTCATTGGTCATTTGTATGTCTACTTATTAGAATTACCAATGTATATTCTTTGCCCATTTTACTAATGGTGTGTCCATCAATTTCATACTAATTTGAAAGTGCTACTTATTTATTATAGTTATTATCCCCTTTCCACCTATATTTCAATTTACCTACTGGTTGTCATGTAATTTTTTATTTTGTTTATAGTCCCTTTTCAGCCCCAAGGTTTCAAAGTCATGTAAATGTATCAACTCTGAAGTAAGATTCCATTAGTTCTCCTCAGTTTCTATAACTACTTGCTGAGAGTTCATGGACAAGTTTAATTTCTCAACACTTTGGTTTCTACCTTTTGGAAAATGAATCTAATTCCCTACTACTCTACAGGTTTATTGTAAGGATTAAATAAGTTTTTACATATAAAATACTTGACACAATGCTTGAAATAAAAAAAAACTGCTGAGCGAACAGCTGTCATTTTTTTTGTTCTTATGCTTAAAAGGGGCATCTAACCTCAATTTTTTTAAAAAAAAACTTATTTTAATTGACTTTGTATCATTGCATTGCTTTATATTTTATATTCAACTGTTAAACTTATGTCCAATTATTTTAGTGTATGATATGAGAGAGAGATTTCACCGCATTTTATATGATTGTCCAAATGTCCAACATTATTTATAGATTAATTATTCTTGTTCCACTAGTTTGAAATATCACCACTTTAACATTATAATTTATTAAGTGTCTGAGTCTGTCTTGAGGGGCATTTTATTATATTCTATTTATTTGGCAAGTATTACTGTTTTAAAACAGTGTGTAGAAGTATTTCCCTAAGTATTCTTTGTTATCTCACAAAAAATTCTCTCATTTTTCTTTGAATTCTTTATTGACTACATTTACCAATTTACTTTTCCACATGAGTGTGTCTTTATGAAATTATTTTTCTCCTACTCCCACATATGCCTAAGAGATTTTGTTGCACAAATTCTGTTCCAAAGATTTTATGTCTTTATGATTGCCTTTTCATCTAAAAACAGATTTTTGTTGAAATTTTCTCTTTTTCTATGCCTATGACTGCAATTTCCTGTGGGGACAAAGAGTCTCTCCTTCCTTTCCACCCTACAAATCTCACTTGAGTGCTTCTCATTTATAGTCTAACCCAGACCCATATAAAGAAGGAGATTCTGGGATTTGTAGTTCCTGACTTCTCCTCAGCAATACGCAAAGTAGACCTCAGTACCTAGTGGAGATAGCTGTCAAGTTGTTATGAGATAATTCAGCACATGAGGCATCATTCTGTGGTTCCCAGGTTGGGAGAATAACTCAAGTATTTCCTGGAATGTGAACGTTGTTCACTGTTGGTTTGGTATAAAAATCTTTATCACATTAAGGAAGCCTCATTCTAGTCTTCCAAGTTTACTAAAAAGTTTTTATCAGGAATAAATGTTGAATTACACCAAATGTCTCCCTTTTCTAAACTCTCCTTCTTTGATTACTATGACCTCATTCTGTCCTATTTCCTTCTTACTTTTAAACCCACTATTCTTACTACCTTTTGCTTACTTTTTATTCTGCATTTTCCTTTTCAATACTGGTATTACCAAGGAGTCCATTCTTGGTTTGTTTTTTACTTTATTTACTCACTATTGTTACAGTTTTATCTCCAGCTCAGATTTACTGAACTCTAAGCCTATATTTCCAACTGTTTATTGAATTTCTGTGTATGACTGAACATGGGTAAGTCAAACTCTGTCATAAAATGAAGGCCTTGTTTTTCCCTACAAACCAATTACTCTGCTAACACCAATTCATCCCTTTTTTGTAGTTGATTAAGGGCAAAATCCCCTACTCAATGGCTGGAAACATCAGCCTAATCTTCAACCTTCTCTTATCCAGTGAATCATAATTTTGCTTTAGAAATATAGTCTGAATATGTCTTCCCTAGTGTGTTTATGTTCAAAATCTTATCATCTCTACCTAAGGTGGTAGTGCAGCAATCTTCTAAAAGGTCTGTCTCCATATCTTCTCTGCATATCAATCTCTTCTCCCAACATTTGCCTCATACCAGAATTATCTTTCATACATGTGAAATGGATACTGTCTTCTCATTATTCAAAAAATGTTGATCAGTACACAAATAAAGTTAGATAGAATAAGCCCTAATATTTAATAGCACAACTAGGTGACTACAGTCAACAATAACTTATTGTACATTTTTAAATAACTAAGAGTATAATTGGAATATTTGTAATGTAAAGAAATTACAAATGTTTAAGGTGATGGATGCCCCATTTACCCTGATGTGATTAATATGTATTGTATGCCTATATCAAAATATATGTTAGATGAATATATACAGCTACAATATACCCACCAAAATTAAAAATAAAAACTTTGTTGGCTTGTTCTTAATAACTGGACAAAAGTAGAATGCATTGGGTACATACAAAAGGCCCTGAACTTTTTAAACTTTTTTCTTAATTGGTAGTTGCTGTCCCTGGTTATGTTCTAGAGTCACTACTTTATACTTTCTCATATTCTATTCACATTTCAATAATGCGTCTCTCCATTTTTGCCCATATAGAAACCTTCTGTTGCTCATTCAAGACTTTTCAAAAATCAACTCCTCTCTAAAGTCTTTCTGAGTCTCCAAGTGTAGTCTTACCCAAATTCCCTTTCCATTTACCTGACTAAATTGTAATCATTTGTTTACATGATATTTTTCCATTAGACTTGAGTTTCTTGAGGCTGAGGTCATGTCTAATGCTTCTGTGTGTCTCTGGGACACAGCAATGATTAAGTCCTCAATGAACATTAAATGGCTGAATGCATATATGTCTCGAAGATCTGCAACATATTGCAAACATTAGATTTAGTCAATAAAATGAATGAAAGAAAAATTGATGAAAGATTTAAAATAATCACGATTTTTAGACCAAGGCTACCACCTCTGGCCATAAGACATTTGTCAATTTATGAAATGATTTCATTGAAAATGAAAGGCCCTGATGAATTATATAGTCTGTTCCATTCCTAACCTGCCTGAATCTTAGACCTTTTATCAATAATAGCAGATATAATAACATTCTTATATATCAGAATTATTGTGACAATAAATGAGCTGTGTGTAGGAAAGCCCTTTTAAATTTGGAAAAGCCAGAGAGATGTGAAAGGTGTTTATTACTTCATATTTAATGCTGTAAGTCAGTCTTGTGCGTTTAGGAAAATCTTTAAATCAGGGCTCTTACATAAAGAGTTATTGGCCCTTACCTGTTGGTAATCCCTCAGCTCATGGCCTAATAAGTAAGACATAATCAGATATTCACATAATGTTTTCAAAATACACATCCTTAGTTTCAGTTTAATCAAACATTTAATGGAAATACAGAATATCTGCATTGTATACCTTTCCAGAGACTATAGCTTCCTGATTCTAAACCTCTCTAAGAATATAAACAAAATAAATTTTAAATATTATCTTGGGATATGTAACCAATGTAATAAACAACTAGACACAAAGAAAGTGTAAATATTAACATAAAAAATATTTTTTAATTATCTGAAATGGATATTTCTATGCCTAGGAAGACCAAGAATATCAGATCAAAATTTATTACAATTCATAAGAAAATTTAACAAAGTAGCTGGATATAAGATAAATACTTTGAAAATAATGCAAGTTTATTTATCAACAGTGACAATAGATAATATACGGGAAATTACTCATTTTGTACTTTAAACCAAAAGTATAAAATACTTAGAATAATGTCTAACTAGAAATGAGTTAGAAAAATGTTAATAAGCCTATAAAACTTGCAAGTAGAGAAATATGCAATGTTCCTAGGTGGAGCACTGAAAAAAGAGGTGCCATTTTTATAAATAAACTAAATTACAATATATTCCAACTAAAATCTCAATGGGATTTTTTGAGTGGTAAAAGAGAAGCAAAATATGGCAATATGAAAGAAACTTGCCTTCCCAGGATTTAAAACATATTATAGAGCTGCATGTAATAAAGTAGAGTGGTACTTCTATAAGAATAGACAGATCTTAGTTGGAAACAGTGGAGAAAATGTCACACAGATAATTGCTTAAATAATATCTTCTCTGTTAAACTTTGTCACTGTACATAAGCAAACTTTTATCACACTCTTTGATATTCTATCATTTTTTATTTGGATGGCTCATGTGAAATTATCAATACTCAATATCAATTATCATTTGACAATAAAAAAGATAATTTTATTTCTCCATTACAGCTCTTATGCTGGATATTACAATTAGTATTTTACATGTCCATCTTAGGCTGTGAGTTCTTCAAAATCAGAAAATTTATTTTATTTATTCATAAACCTTTAGCACCTACCCAGTGCCTAGCCCATAATAAAAGTACAAAAAAATTATTTGGGTATATAATTGTACATAAAACAATCCTCAGCAAATTCAATAAGATAGAAATCATACCGACCACATTCTTGAACCACAGAACAATAAAAATAGAAATCAACACACACACACACACACACAAACACTCAAAGCCATACAATAACATGGAAATAAAATGACCTGCTCCTAAATGACTTTTGGATAAATAGTAAAATAAGGCAGAAATCAAGGAGTTATTTGAAGTTAATGAGAACAAGGATACAACATATCAGAATCTCTGGGACACAGTTAAAACAATGTTAAGAGGAAAATTTATAGTACTAAACATCCAAATCAAAAAGTTAGAAAGATCTCAAATTAACAACCTAACATCACACCTAGAAGAATTGAAGAAGCAAGAGAAAATCAACTCTAATGATAGCAGAAGACAAGAAATAACCAAAATCAGAGCTGAACTGAAGAAGATTCAGACACACAAAAAATCTGTACAAAAGATCAACGAATCCAGGAGTTGGTTATTTGGAAAAAAATAATAAGATGAACTGTTAACTAGACTAATAAAGGAGAAAAGAGAAGAGATCCAAATAAGCACACAGCAATGACAATGGAGATGTGACCATTGACTCCACAGAAATACAAATAATCATCAGAGCCTACTATGAACACCTTGATCCACACAAACTAGAAAGTCTAGAAGAAATGGATAATTTCCTGGACAAATACACCCTCCCAAGACTGAACCAAAAGAAACTGAATCTATGAATAGACCAATAATGAGCTGTGAAATTGAGGCAGTAATAAATAGCCTACTGACAAAAAAAAGGAAAAAAAAAAAAAGCCCAGGACCAGATAGGTTCACAGTTGAATTCTACCAGATATACAAAGAAGAGCTGCTGCCATTCCCAGTGAAACTATTCCAAAAAATTGAAAAGGAGGGAATCCTCCCCAACTCATTCTATGTGGCCAGCATTATCCTGATATCAAAACCTGAGAGAGAGACAGCAAAAAATGAAAACTTCTGGCCAATATCTTTGATGAACATCTATGTAAACATTCTCAACAAAATACTAACAAACTGAATCCAGTAGCACACCAAAAAGCTAATCCACCATGACCAAGTTGGCTTTAACCCCTGGGATGCAAGGTTTGTTCAACATATGCCAATCAATAAATGTGATTCATCACGTGAACAGAAGTAAAGACAAAAACACATGATTATCTCAAAGATGCAGAAAAGGCTTTTAATAAAATTCAACATCACTTCATATTAAAAACTCTCAATAAACTAGGCATTGAAAGAATATACTTCAAAATAACAAGTGCCATCTATGACAAATTCACAGGCAATTTCATACTAATAGACAAAAGTTGAAAGCTTTTGAAAATCTCACCACTCCTGTTCAACATAGTATTGGAAATCCTGGCCAGAGCAATGAGGCAAGAGAACAAAGTAAAGACATCCAAATAGGAAGACAGGAAATCAAACTATTACCTTCTGCAGATGACATGATTCCATATCTAGAAAATCATATAGTCTCTGCCCAAAAGCTCTTTAAGCTGATTAACAACTTCAGCAGTTTCAGGATACAAAAGCAGTAGCATTCTTATACACCAACAACATCCCAGCCAAGAGCCAAATCAGGAACACAACCTTGTTCACAATTGCCACAAAAAGAATAAAATGCCTAAGAATACAGCTAACTAGGGAGCTGAGAGATCTCTATAAGGAGAACTACAAAACACTGCTCAAGTAAATCAGAGATGACACAAACAAATGGAAAAACATTCCATGCTCATGCATAGGAAGAATCAATATTATGAAAATGCCATACTGAGCAAAGCAATTTACATATTCAATGCCATTCCTATCAAACTACCAATGCCATTATTCACAGAACTAGAAAAACTATTTTAAAATTCCCATGGAACCAGAAAAGAGCTGAAATAGCTGAGGCAAGACTAAGCAAAAAGAACAAACCTAGAGGCATTACTTCACCCAACTTCAAATACAGGACTACAGTAACCAAAAAATATGATATTGGTACAAAAACAGACACATAGACCAGTGGAACCAAATAGAAAGCCTAGAAATAACATTGCACACCTGCAACCATATGATCTTTGGCAAAGCTGACAAAAACAAGCACTGAGGAAAGGACTGCCTATTCAATAAATGGTGCTGAGATAACTGACTAGCCATTTGCAGACGATTGAAACTGGACCACTTCCTTACACCACATACAAACATTAACTCAAGATGAATGTATTAGTCTGTTTACACACTGCTATAAAGGACTGCCTGAGACTGGGTGATTTATAAACAAAAGAGGTTTAATTGACTCACAGTTCAGCATGGCTGGGCAGGCCTCAGGAAAATTACAATCATGGCAGAAAGTGAAGTGGAAGCAAGGCACTTTCTTCACAAGGTGGCAGGAAGAAGAGTGAATGCCGGAGGAACTACCAAACACTTATAAAACCATCATATCTCATGAGAACTCACTATCACAAGAACAACATGGGGGAACCACCCCCATGATCCAGTTACCTCCACCTGGTCTTTCTATGAGGATTTCTATGAGGATTATGGGGATTATAATTCAACATGAGATTTGGGTGGGGACAGAAAGCCTATCCATATTATTCTGCCACTGGCCCCTTCCAAGTCTCATGCCTGTTTCACATTTCAAAACTAATCTTGCCTCTTCAGCAGTCTCCCAGAATCTTAATTCATTCCAGCATTAACCCAAAGTCAAAGTCGAAAGTCTCATCTGAGACAAGGCAAGTCCCTTCTGCCTAGGAGGCTGGAAAAAAAAAAAAAAAAAAGAAAGAAAAAAGTTAGTTGCTTCCAAAATACAATGTGAGCACAGGCATTGGGTAAATGTTGCCATTCCAAATGAGAGAAATTAACCAAAACAAAGGGGCTGCTGATCCCATGCAAGTCCAAAATCCAGCTGGGCAGTCATTAAACCTTAAAGTTCCAAAATGATCTTTTAGATTCCAAGTCTCAAATCCAGGTCACACTGATGTGAAAGGTGGGCTCCCACAGACTTGAGCAGCTCCACCTCTGTGGTTTTAGAGAGTACAGTCCCTCTTCTGGCTGGTTTTATGAGCTGGAGTTGAGTGTCTGTTACTTTTTCAGGTGCATGGGGCAAGCTGTTAGTAGATCTACTACCCTGGGGTCTGGAGGACAGTAGCCCTCTTCTCATAGCTCCACTAGGCATTGTCCCATTGGGAACTCTGTGTGGGGACTTCAGTTCCACATTTCTCTTCTGCAGTGCCCTAGCAGACATTCTTTATGAGGGTTCCACCCTTGCAGCAAACTTCTGCCTGGCCATCCAGGCATTTCCATGCATCCTCTGAAATCTAGGTGGAGGTTCCCAAACATCAATTCTTGACTTCTGTGCACCTGCAGGCCCAATACCATGTGTAAGCCACCAAAGCTTGGGGCTGGCACCTTCTGAAACAATGGCCTGAGCTGTATGTTGGCCCCTTTTAGCCATGACTGGGATGCAGGGCACCATGTCTTGAAGCTGCACAGAGCAGCAAGGCCCTGGCCCTCACCTATGAAACCATTTTTTCCCTCCTATGCCTCTGGGCTAGTGATGGAAGAGGCTGTTGTGAAGACCTCTGTCATGTACTAGAGACATTTTCCCCATTGTCTTAGTGATTAACATTTGGCTCCTCATTACTTACGCAAATTTCTGCTGCTGGCTTGAATTTCTCCTCAGAAAAATGGATTTTTCTTTTCTATCACATTGTCAGGTGGCAAAATTTCCAAACTTTTATGCTCTGCTTCCCTTTTAAATAAAACTTCCAATTCCAAACCATCTATTTGAGAATGCATAAAACTAAATGTTTTTAAGAGCACCCAAGTTACCTCTTGGATGTTTTGCCGCTTAGAAATTTCTTCCACCACATACCCTAAATTATCTCTCTCAAGTTCTAAATTCCAAAGATCTCTAGGGCATAGGCAAAATGCTGCCAGTCTCTTTGCTAAGACATAGCAAGAGTCATCTTCATTCTAGTTCCCAACAAGTTTCTCAACTCCATCTGAGACCACCTCAGCCTGGACTTCATTGTTCACATTACTATCAGCATTTTGGTCAAAGCCATTCAAAAAATCTCTAGGAATTTCCAAACATGTCCACATCTCCCTGCCTTCTTCTGAGCCCTCCAAACTGTTCCAACTTCTGCCTGTTACCCAGTTCCAAAGTCATTACCATATTTTCAGGTATCTTTATAGCAGCACCCCACTACCTTGGTACCAATTTACTGCCTGAGACTGGGCAATTTATAATGAAAAGAGGTTTAATTGACTCAACATTTAGCATGGCTTGGGAAGCCTCAGGAAACTTACTATCATGGCAGAAGGTGAAGAGGAAGCAAGGTACCTTTTTCACAAGGTGGCAGGAAGAAGAATGAATATAGGGGGAACTACGAAACACTTAGAAAACCATCAGATCTCATGAGAACTCACTACAAGAACAGAATGGAGGAAACTGCCTTCATGATTCAATTACCTGCACTTGATCTTTCCTTTGATATGTAGGGATTATGGGAATTATAAGTCAAGATGAGATTTGGATGGGGACACAAAGCCTAACCATATTAATGGAGCAAAGACGTAAATGTAAAATCTAAAACTATAAAAAACCATTGAAGATAACTGGACATTGAAACAGGCAAAGACTTCATGACAAAGGTGCCAAAAGCAATTGAAACCAAAGCAAAAATTGACAAATGCAATCTAATTAAACTAAAGAGCTTCTGCACAGAAAAGGAAACTATCAACAGAGTGAATAGACAACATACAGAATGGGAGAAAATTTTTGCAAACTATGCATCTGACAAAGGCCTAATATCTAGAATCTGTAAGGAACTTAAACAAATCAACAAGCAAAACAAAACCCATTAAAATGTGGGCAAAGAACATGAACAGACACTTCTCAAAAGAAGACATACATGCAGCCAACAAGCATATTAAAAAATACTCGATATCATTAATCATTAGAGAAATGCAAATCAAAACCACAATGAGATACCATCTCACACCAGTCAAAATGGTTATTAATAAAAAGTCAAGAAATAACAGATGCTGGTGAGGTTGTGGGGAAAAGAGAATGCTTATACACTGCTGGTGGGGGTGCAAATTAATTCAACCATTGTGGAAAGCAGTGTGGCAATTCCTGAAAGAACTAAAAACAGAATTTCCATAAAACCCAGGAACCCCATTCTTGGGTATATACCCAAAGGAATATAAATCATTCTACCATAAAGACACATGCACACATGCTCAGTGCAGCACTATTCAAAAGAGCAAAGACATGTAGTCAACCTAAATGCCCATCAATAATAGACTAGATCAAGAAAATGTGGCATATATACACCATAAAATACAATGCAGACCAAAACAAACAAAACAAAATCATGTCCTTTTTAGGAACATGGATGAACCTGGAGGCCATTTTCCTAAGTGAACCAATGCAGGAACAGAAAACAAAATACTACGTGTTCTCACTTATAAATTGGAGCTAAACAATGAGAACACATGAACACAAAGAGGGGAATAAGAGACACTGGCATCTACTTGAGGGTGGAGGGTGAAAAGAAGGAAAGGATCAGAAAAAGTACCTATCGAGCACTGTGATGAAATAAACTGTACCCCAAATTCCCATAGCATGAGTTTACCTATATAACAAATCTGCATATGTACCCCTGAACCTTAAATAAAAGTTAAATAGAAAAAATAATAAAATAGGATAATAATTTTTCTAAAAAAATTAATGGCCTTATTTTAGAATGTGAGTGCACCATCTTTTAATACATGCGATCACCTTTAAGATATCAAGATTGACATTAACTAAAATCTGTTTTGAGTATCTTTAATATAGTTGAATTATGTAACTGAAATCAGATGATGGTGAGAAATCATGAAATCCAACTAGTCAGAATATCAGTAGTAAAAACCAGGCTTTTTGTCTCTAATTAGTTTATACTATCAACATATCTAAAACTAGGGTTGTCCTCTTGCATGTCCTGTGACAAATATTCTTATCTAGAAACTTAATATTTAAAACTAAAATACAGGTTTACCATTAAACATATTAGGGGTAACTAGCAATATCTATAGTTAATTTGGATGTTTTTAAATGTGGACCATCACCATTACTATATATTTTATTTGGAAATATATAAACCCCATAATCATTTCTATTAAAGAAAGAAATTTAAAACTCAAAACTTAATTGTTTTTATGTAATATTAAGGAAAAAATTTGACTTAACAAACACGAAGATAATAACACTTAATTTTATAGAGCTATGTTTGGCCTTGAATCTTATTATGTCAAATAAAATAACAAACTAAATAGACATTGTAATAAAATCTGCATGATTGTAGAGAAACATTTTGGCAAAAATCAGTTGTGTATGTTTGCTCAGATAACACTAACATAATAGCAAAATGGTATCCCTGTGGCCACCACCACCAATTAAATTTTTGTTAAAATCTGTCTTTTAAATAAAAGAATTCTTGGCTGGGCACAGTGGCTCACACCTGTAATCCCAGCATTTTGGGAGGCCATGGCTGGCAGATCATGAAGTAGGAGTTGGAGACCATCCTGGTTAACACGGTGAAACCTTGTCTCTACTAAAAATACAAAAAATTAACCAGGCAGGGTAGCAGGTGCCTGTAGTCCCAGGAACTCGGGAGGCTGAGTCAGGAGAATGGTGTGAACCCGGGAGGTGGAGCTTCCCGTGAGCCCAGATCGGGCCATTGCACTCCAGCCTGTGCAACAGAGCAAGACTCCGTCTAAAAAAAATAAATAAAGAAAGAAATAAAGAATTATTTTATATTAATGGAAGGTCCCTTGACCAAATCCTCATTTTCTTTTGTATATACAGTCAAAGTAGTTAGCCGGAATGTGTTACAAAAACTTAAGAGAATGAACTTAAGAAAATTTATAATAGTGCTACAAATAAAATTAACTATCATTAACACTTGTTACTTTTGACTTTAATAATAAGGCCCTAAGAAATGATTTCCTGTAGATGTAAAACTGGTGGCAATATTGTTAACACAAAAAATTACATGTTGTACTAAATGCATTAGTTTATAAAAGGCATATCTAAAAAGGAAGCTGAATTTTCAAAACCAAGCTTCAATCATAGACTCCTGCAAATGCATCTGGTTATGGATTTGATACATTGTACAACAAAGTATGCATGACTTTTTATGTTTAATCTTAACTGCAAAAAAAAAACGAGAATTTTAAAAGAATTATTTACAGATTACCACAGAAATAAGTGATCTCTGTACTTATAATATGAACTGCTAATATAGAGAAGACACCATGCTCTCTAAAGCACTATCTTGCTGGTCATTGCCTCTGTTCTACAAAGTTCTAACATCACTCACAGGCTCCAAAAAAAAGATTCCCTGAGACATTGGGTCACAGAACTTCACAAGGCCCCTAGATACAACCCCAAAGGCTTTGATAAGAAAAGGGCTGTATTTTCCTAGCTTTTATCCTACTGTGCTCAATCCAATGCAGTGAACATGAGGATGATGTCCTTTCATGAGTTTCATGAGTTCTTCAGAGTGGCAGTAAGTAAAATTAAGTTGTGAAATGTTGCTTGACTTCTTTAGCTCAATTTTTATAAATAAATTATTTTTAGAAGGAATTTTAAAACCTGAGCCAATATTTTGTTTTCATTTTAACTAATTTATTTTTCTTGTATAATGCAGCTATATGATGATTTTTTGTCGTATAAATGATACATTCTATAATAAGTGCCACATTTACATATGAAAAGCATTTTATTACTGTAAGGTTTTGGAGGACTTGAATGAGGCAGATTCTAAGCTTCAGTCTTACTTTCAAATTGTATTGCTATTAAAAGTTCTTTTCAGAGTAGAAAAGTTAACCTCATAACCCCAAACTTTTAGGTTTCTTCCTATTTTTACTCTAATATTCTAGATACTCACAGTACCTCTGTCTTCTGGAAAGTGAAATTGTTGGAGAGGAAATTTTTAACATTAACCACCCTCAAAATCCAGACCTTGAGCCTAAATATATGAAAGAATGCTGTCGCCAAATTGACACCAGTCACAAAAGACTTTGAAAATTAATTCAAAAAGAGTTTACACATGTTGTCAAATCCCTGAATAATATTGCCTTGATCCAAGTGGGCCATTATGGAGGAGTCAGAAATCCCCTATAAAAAGCAAATGATTATGGGTTGAATAAGCTGAATTGATTGAAGTGGACACTTGACATCTGGCATATTTCCCCATGCCTTGAATAAAGACACGGTTCATGTTTTCTGAAAGTTCATTTCTTGCCAAAACTTTCCCTCTGGTAGATTTACTATAGGAGATGAGCACTCTAAAACTATTTCGCTTGGGAAAGTTACATGGTAAAAGTAACTGTGGATGCTCCATATCAACATTTTTAAAGATCTACATACAGTCATGTACAAAGGCAATCTGAAGATTAGAGGTCAGTTATATTCCTGCTTCTTCACTGTAAAATGATAGCAATGGTTGATGTACTAAATACCTGTACATAAGATCAGATCTCTTCTGAGCATCTACTATTTGAAACAGCTCTTTATCCTTCCCAACCACTCCCAGACCACAGAAACAAAAGTGACCTTTGTCATCAGCCATAACGTAGGTTTGTTTCTGCCAACAGACATAAAATTTTTCATTTTCTTTATCAATCTACTGAAAAGTAGAACAAAATAATAAGTAAAACCTTACTAAAATATATGTCAAGCTCATGTAGCCAAACTGCAGCCTTCACCTATGATCCTTGCATGATCCGCAGAGATTGCTGCAGTCAGTAAGGCCAAAGAAAGAGAAAATAGGTCTTAGTTTTGAAATTCAGGTAATGTAGTTTTCTGGTTTTCATTACGTTGTAATAGCTATGTAGAAGTAAATATAATCTTCCTGTTTTAAGTGCATATCTGTCATAAATAAATTCATGCTCTTTCTTCTGTAAACTACACAATACTTCCTATAAGTTCATGGAGTGTTAGAATGCAGAATTTAATTATATAATTCACTTAACCAAAGTTTTGCTATTTTCTCAGTACAGCTCATAATTCTCCATTTTCACAAGAGATGTAGTAGGAACCTGATACATAATGCCTCTTGCGAATTTCAGATTAGAGAGAAAACTCAAAGGCATTAGTTCACCTTGTTCAGATAAAAAAAAAAAGAGAGAGAGAGAGATAAAAAGCCATGAAGACTTCCTTTATCTTTATCTTTCTCTCTAATCTGAAAGCCTCAAAGATCACAGGTAGATAAATCCATGAAGATGAAGAAAAACCAGTGCAAAAACACTGAAAACTCCAAAAACCAGGATGCCTCTTCTCCTCCAAATGATCGCAAATCTTCACCAGCAGGAGCACAAAACTAGACAGAGAATGAGACTGATGAATTGCCAGAAGTAGGCTTCAGAAGTTGCGTAATAACAAACTCCTCCAAGCTAAAAGAGTATGTTCTAACCCAATGCTAGGAAGCTAAGAATCTTGATAAAAGGTTACAGGAACTGCTAACTAGAATAACCAGTTTAGAGAGGAACACAAATGACTTGGTGTAGCTGAAAAACACAGCATGAGAACTTCATGAAGCACACATAAGTACCCATAGCCGAATTGATCAGGATGAAGAAAGGATATCAGAGATTGAAGACCAACTTAATGAAATAAGGCGTGAACAAGATTAGAGGAAAAAAAGGATGAAAAGGAATGAACAAAGCCTCCAAGAAATATGGGACTATGTGAAAAGACAAAACCTACGATTGACTGGAGTAACTGAAAGTGAAGAGAGAATGGAATCACGTTAGAAAACACACTTCAGGATATTATCCAGGAGCACTTACCAAACCTAGCAAGATAAGCCAACATTCAAATTCAGGAAATACAGAAAACACCACTAAGATACTCCTCGAGAAGAGCAACACCAAGACATATAATTGTCAGATTCTCCAAGTTTGAAACAAAGGAAAAAGTGTTAAAGGCAGCTAGAGAGAAAGGTCAGGTTGCCTACAAAGGGAAATCCATCAGACTAATAGCAGATCTCTCTGCAGAAACACTATAAGCCAGAAAAAAGTAGGGGACAATATTCAGCATTCCTAAAGAAAGGAATTTTCAACCCAAAGTTTCATATGCAGCCAAACTAAGTTTCATAAGCGAAAGAGAAATAAAATCCTTTACAGACAAGCAAATGCTGAAAGATTTTGTCACTACCAGGCCTACCTTAAAAGAGCTCCTGAAGGTAGCACTAAATATGGAAATGAAAGACTGGTATCAACCACTACAAAAATACACCAAAATATAAAGACCAATGACACTATGAAGAAACTGCGTCAACTAATGTGCAAAATAACCAGCTAGCATCATGATGACAGGACAAAATTCACACATAACAATATTAACCTTACATGTAAATGGGCTAAGTGCCCCAATTAAAAGACAAAGACTGGCAAATTGAATAAAGAGTCAAGACCAGTCAGTGTGCTGTATTCAGGAGAACCATCTCATGTTCAAAGACACACATAGGCTCAAAATAAAGGGATGGAGGGATATTTACCAAGAAAAAAAAAAAAGCATGGGGTACAATCCTAGTCTCCTATAAAACAGATTTTTAAACCAACAAAGATTAAAAAAGACAAAGAGGGGCATTACATAATGGTAAAGGGATCAATGCAACAAGAAGAGCTAAGTATCCTAAATACATAGGCATCCAATACAGAAGCACCCAGATATATAAAACAAGTTATCAGAGACCTACAAAGAGACTTAGATACCTACACAATAATGGTGGGAGACTTTAACACCCATTGTCAACATTAGACAAATCAACGAGACAGAAAATCAACAAGGATATTCAGGACTTGAACTCAGCTCTGGACCAAGCATACCTAATAGACATCTAGAGAACTTTCCACCCCAAATCAACAGAATATACATTCTCCAGAGCACCACATACCATGTACTCTAAAATTGACCACATAATTGGAAGTAAAACACTCCTCAGCAAATGCAGAAGAATAACAGTCTCTCAGACCACAGTGAAATAAAATTAAAACTCAGGATTAAGAAACTCATTCAAAACTGCACGACTACATGGAAATTGAACAACTTGCTCCTGAATGACTACTGGGTAAATGACAAAATTAAGGCAGAAATAAACAAGTTCTTTGAAAGCAGTATGAACAAAGAGACAATGTACCAGAATCTCTGGGACACAGCTAAAGCAGTGTTAAGAGGGAATATTATAGCACTAAATGTCAACAATAGAAAGCTGGAAAGATCTAAAATTGACATCCCAACATCAAAATTAAAAGAACTAGAGAAGCAAGAGCAAACAAATTCAAAAGCTAGCAGGAGACAAGAAATAACTAAGATCAGAGCAGAACTGAAAGAGTTAGAGACACGAAAAACCCTTCAAAAAATCAATGAATCTAGGAGCTGGTTTTTTGAAAAGATTAGCAAAATAGATGGACCAGTAGCTAGACTAATAAAGAAGAAAAGAGAGAAGAATCAAATAGACACAATAAAAATGATAAAGGGGATATCACCACTAATCCCACAGAAATACAAATTACCATCAGAGAATACTACAAACATCTCTATGCAGATAAACTAGAAAATCTAGATGAAATGGATAAATTCCTGGATGCATACTACCTCCCAAGACTAAATCAGGGAGAAGTTGAATCCCTGAATAGACCAATAACAAGTTCTGAAATTGAGGTGTAATTAACAGGCTAGAAACCAGAATAAAGCCCAAGACCAGATGGATTCACAGCCGAATTCTACCAAAGGTACAAAGAGGAGCTGGTACCATTCCTTCTGAAACTATCCCAAACAATAGAAAAAGATGGACTCCTCTCTAACTCATTTTATGAGGCCAGCATCATCCTGATACCAAAACCTGGCAAAGACACAACGAAAAAGACAATTCCAGTCCAATTAGCCTGATGAACATCAATGAAAAAATCCTCAAAAAAATACTGGCAAACAGAATCTAGCAGCATATCAAACAGCTTATCCACCATGATCAAGCCAGCTTCATCCCTGGGATGCAAGGCTAGTTCAACATATGCAAATCAGTAAATGTATTCCATCACATTCACAGAACCCATGATAAAAACCACACGATTATCTCAATAGATGCATAAAATTCTACATCCCTCATGTTAAAAACACTCAGTAAACTAGGTATTGATGGAACATATCTCAAAATAATAAGAGCTATTTATGACAAACCCATAGCAAATATCATACTGAATGGGCAAAAGCTGGAAGCATTCCCTTTGAAAACTGGCACAAGACAAGATGCCCACCACTCCTATTCAATATAGTACAGGAAGTCCTGGCCAGGGCAATCAGACAAGAGAAAGAAATAATGGCATTGAACAGGAAGAGAGGAAATCAAATTGTCTCTGTTTGCAGATGACATGATTATACATTTAGAAAACCCCATTAACTCAGCCTCAAAACTCCTTAAGCTGGTAAGCAACTTCAGCAAAGTCTCAGGATACAAAATCAATGTGCAAAAATCACAAGCATTCCTATACACCAACAATAGAGAAGCAGAGAGCCAAATCATGAGTGAACTCCCATTCACAATTGATACAAAGAGAATAAAATACCGAGGAATACAACTTACAAGGGATGTGAAGAACCTCTTCAAATAGAGCTACAAACCACTCCGCAAGGAAATCAGAGAGGATACCAACAAATGGAAAAACTCCATGCTCATGGATAGGAAGAATCAATATCATGAAAATGGCCATACTACCCAAAGTAATTTATAAATTCAATGCTATCCCCATCAAGCTACCACTGACTTTTTTAACAAAAATAGAAAAAACTACTTTAAATTTAATATGGAACCAAAAAACAGCCCATATAGCCAAGACAATCCTAAGCAAAAAGAACAAAGCTGGAGGTATCACGCTGCCTGACTTTATACTACAAGGCTACATTAACCAAAAGAGTATAGTACTGATAGCAAAACAGATATATAGACCAATGGAACAGAACAGAGACTTCAGAAATAACACCACACATCTACAACCATCTGATCTTCAACAAACCTGACAAAAACAAGCAATGGGGAAAGTATTCCCTATTTAATAAATGGTATTAGGAAAACTGGCTAGCCATATGCAGAAAACAGAAACTGGATCCCTTCCCTACACCTCATACAAAAATTAAATCAAGATGGATTAAAGACTTAAATGTAAAACCTAAAACCATAAAAACTCTAGGAGAAAACCTGAGGAATACAACTCAGGACATAGGCATGGGCATGGACTTCATAACTAAAGCACCAAAAGCAATTGCAACAAAAGCCAAAATTGACAAATGGGATCTAATTAAACTAAAGAGTTTCTGCATAGCAAAATAAACTATTATCAGAGTGAATAGGCAACCTACAGAATGGGAGAAAAATTTTGCAATCTCTATAAGGAACTTAAACAAATTTACAAAAAATAAAAATAAAAATAAACAACCCCATCAAAAAGTGGGCAAATGATATGAACAGACACTTCTCAAAAGAAGACATTTATGTGGCCAATAAACATATGAAGAAAAGCTCATCATCAGGAAACAACAGATGCTGATGAGGCTGTGGAGAAATAGGAACACTTTTACACTGTTGGTGGGAGTGTAATTTGGTTCAACTATTGTGGAAGACAATATGGCAATTCCTCAAGGATTTAGAACCTGAAATACCATTGGACCCGGCAATCCCATTACTGGGCACATACCCAAAGATTATAAATCATTCTACTATAGAGACACATGCACATGTATATTTATTGCAGCAGTATTTACAATAGCAAAGACTTGGAACCAACCCAAATGCCCATCAATGATAGACTGAATAAAGAAAATGTGGCACATATACACCATGGAATCCTATGCAGCCATGAAAAAGAATGAGTTCATGCCCTTTGCAGGGACATGGATAAAGCCAGAAGCCATCATTCTCAGCAAACTAACACAGGAACAGAAAACCAAACATTGCATGTTCTCACTTATAAGTGGGAGGTGAACGATGAGAACATATGGACACAAAGAGGAGAATATCACACACCAGGGCAGGTTGGGGGGTGGGGGAGGGAGAGCATTAGGACAAATACCTAATGCATCTGTGGCTTAAAACCTAGATGATGGGTTGATAGGTGCAGCAAACTACCATAGCACATGTATACCTATGTATCAAACCTGCACATTCTGCACATGTATCCCAGAACTTAAAGTAAAATTTAAAAAAAAAATTATCTGTAAGCAACACTGACTATGTAGATGTAAAGGAGTAACAATACCAATGCTCTAGCTTTTCCTCTGATACAACTTTCCAGATAATGCTGCTCCCTGGAATCCTAGGGAGAAATACATGTACGAGAATATCCTGTTTACCCAACATGAACATGAAGAGTGAGGAAGAAATAATTTCTCTTGTTTGAAGTCCCTGGGATGTGAGTGAAAAGGAAAGCTTGGTAGAATTCCACAAAAACAAATTTAAGTCAAAATTAATGCTAATTTTATTCTATTATGAAAGATGTATTTTGAATGAATAGCTACTGTATTAGTTAGTCCTCACACTTGTATAATGTACTTGAGACTAGGTAATTCATAAAGAAAAGAGGTTTAATCAGCTCACAGTTTTGCAGGCTGTACAGGCTTCTGGTTCTGAGGAGGCCTTAGGAAACTTACAATCATAGCAAAAGGGTGAAGGGGAAGCAGGCACAATCTTTATGTGGTGGTGCAGGAGAGAGTGAATGGATAAGTGCTAAGCACTTTTAAATCTCATGAGCATTCACTATCACAAGAACAGTAAGGGGAAAATCCATCCCCATGATCCAATAACTTCCCACCAGGTCCTTCACTCAACATTGCGGATTACAATTCAACATGAGATTTTGGTGGGGACACAGAGCCAAACATATTATCCCACCCCTGGCCACTCCCAAATCTCATGTTGTTCTCATATTTCAAAACACAATGATGCCTTCCCAACAGTCCCCTAAAGTCTTAACTCATTCCAGCATTAACTCAAAAGTCCAAGTCCAAAGTTTCATCAGAGACAAGGCAAGTACTGTCTGCCTATAAGCCTGTAAAATCTAAAGCAAGTTAGCTACTTTCTAGATACAATGGGGGTACAAGCATTGGGTAAATACATCTGTTCCAAATAGGAGAAATTGGTCAAAATGAAAGGGCCACAGGCCTCATGTAATTCTGAAATCCAATAGGGCAGTCATTAAACCTTAAAGTTCCAAAATGATCTTCTTTGACTCCATGTTTCACATCCAGATGACAGTGATGCAAGAGGTGGCTCTCATGGCCTTGGGAAGCTCCATCCCTGTGGCTTTGCAGAGTACAGCTTCCTTCCTGGCTGCTTTCAAGGGCTGTGTTTAGTGTCTGCCACTTTTCCAGCAAACAGTGCAAGCTGTTGGTGGATCTACCATTCTGTGGTCTAGAGAACAGTGGCCTCCTTCCAACAGCTCCACCAGGCAGTGCCCCATTGGGGACTCTGTGTGGGGGCTCCAACTCACATTTTCCCTCTGCAGTGCCTTAGTAGAGATTTTCCATGAGGATTCCACCCCTAGAGCGGACTTCTGCCCGGACATCAAAGCATTTCCATAGATCCTCTAGAATCTAGGTAGAGGCTCCCAAGCCTCACCTCTTGCCCTCTGCACAGCCATGGGTTTACCACCACATGGAAGTCTTGGCAGCTCCTGGCTTGCATCCTCTGGAGCAGTGGCCTGTGCTGTACCTTGGCCCCTTTTAGCCATGGCTGGAGCTGGAGCTGGAGCAGTTAGGACACAGGGTGCCATGTTCTGAGGCTGCACGGAGCAGCAAGGCCCAACGCCTGGCCCATAAACCTATGTTTCCCTCCTGGGCTTCTGGGCCTGTGATGGGAGGGGCTGCCGTGAAGGTATCTGAAATGGCTTGGAGGCATTTTCCCCATTGTCTTGGCTATTAACATTCAGCTCCTCTTCACTTACGCAAATTTTTGCAGTTGGCTTGAATTTCTCCCCTGAAATGGGTTTTTCTTTTCTACCACATGTCCTGGCTGCACATTTTCCAAACTTTTATGCTCTGCTTCCCTTTTAAATATAACTTCCAGTTTCAGGTCATTTCTTTGCTTATGTAAAATAGTGTTGGATTTTACAAGCAGCCAGGCCACATCTTGAACAGTTTGCTGCTTAGAAATTTCTTCTAGTAGATATGCTAAATCATCTCTCTCAAATTCAGAGTTCCACAGAACTATAAAGCAGGGGCACAAGGCTGCCATTCTGTTTGCTAAAGTCTAGCAAGAGTAACCTTTATTCTACTTGCCAATAAGTTCCTCATCTCCATTTAAGACTTCATCAGCTTGGCCACTAATAATGCATCATTTAATGCACTATCAGCATTTTGGTTAAAACCATTCAGCAAGTCTCTATGAGGTTCCGAACTCTCCCTCATCTTCCCCTCCTCTTATAAGCCCTCGAAACTGTTCCAACCTCTGCCTGTTACCCAGTTCCAAAGTTGCTTCCACATTTTCAGGTATATTTATAGCAATGCCCCACTTCTCTGGTACAAATTTTCTGTACTAGTCAGTTCTCACATTGCTATAAAGATATAGCTAAGACTGGTTAATTTATAAAGAAAAGAAATTTAATCAGCTCAGGGTTCTGCAGGCTATACAGGCTTCTGCTTCTTCAAAGGTCTCAGAAAACTTCCAATTATGGCAGAAGATGAAGAGGAAGCAAGCATAGTCTTCACATGGTGGAGCAGGAGAGAGAGAGAGAGAGAGTAAACAGGGAAGTGATACACACTTTCAAACAACCAGATCTTGTAAGCACTTACTCCATTTTGAAAAGTCTCCATTTTGACACAGATTTTGTGATGCTTCCAAGAATGCTATCAAGCATTCCAAGAATGCTCCAAAAATGTTGTCCGATAAACAATTTTCAAACTCTTTCCTTGGAATTATCTATAGAATGTACACAAACTTATGATTTTCTTGTTTTACACCTGCCCTAACTCTCTAGAAGACAATATATTCTGCTACTATTAAATTAAAAGTACATATATATTAATTCCACCTGTCAAAATTGTGATTTAATTGCTAAACTTTGAAAGTTTTAATGTGAAAAAAATTTCCAATGATTTTAAACAAAATTTATTTCACTAGTAGCTTTTTGTTTTGCTTAAATGAAAAGAGAGAAGAGATTAACTTTATTGAGTTCCTACTAAGTACCAGACGCTGTGCCCAGTTTCACATATATTCTCACACTTCATCATGCCGGTTAGGTAGAATTTTCCCAGTTTTACACATGAGGAAACTGTGGCTCAGAGATATCTTGTTCAAATTTACATGACCAGTCATTGATTATTTTAAATTGCTAATTAGAATTATATAATTCTAACTCTGAAAAAAATAGGATTTTCCTATAAGACATAATGAAACCATTTTGAAACAACAATAATTACTGTTATAGCATCATTGCATAGTTCACAAAACATAATACATCTTTTTCCCCTTGGGTCATTTCAGCTGGCAAAATATATTAAGCAATTAGAACAAATTTGGAGTCATAAGTCATGTTTAGCAAACAAATGGAGTATAAGTGGCCACCAAATTTTGGCTTATAAGCAATATCCTCTGTGCAATCTGTATTCATATTTATTAACATATGGTTTAAATTTTGGCTTTTCAGTGAGTTGTAGTCAAAGTATATTCAAACACATTCTAAATGAAAAGACATGTTATGTTCAAATACTTCAATAGGGAGATAGTTTTTTGATGAGACTATTAGAAGAAAATTGCCTGAATTTTCTATTTTCATAAACCATGGCACTTTTATGTGTGTATGTTCTTAGGGCCAGGGTGAGTTTTAGGAAAACTGGCATTATCTTACTGTAATTTTTCCTAACTTCCCATTTCTGGTGAAAAGTAAATGAGTTATGCAGGATATATGTTAAATAACAACATTATCTTAAATATCAGAAAGTCTTATCAAAGTTATTACTAAATATATTTAAGAATTCATATAATAATCCATGAGCAGTGACATGGATTTTATCAAAAGCAAAAGAACAGTTTAAGGTTAATTTTGAGATATGTGACAGATCTAGTTTTATGTAAATTTAAAAATATGTAAAAAAAGTTTTCTTTTTCTGATGCCTCTCAAAACTTAAAGTTTGTCTACTACTAAAAAGCAGTTATTTATCAGGTCATAAAATACCATCAACATTTTCGCATTTAAAAAAATGATAAAATATTTATGCCATAGGGCAAATATTAAATCATGATAATCAAGTCAAGGGAAAATGTTACCTTTTGAGTTAGAGGATATACATTTTTTCGTTACTCTTATTTTTTAAACTATAGACCATATATTTGAACCATGAAAGATGGAAAATGTAAGCTGTATTTATAGAGTTTCCATTAGGTAAGTTCTAAGGATGACCCACTTCAGTAGTGATATGAGGTGCTCTGTAGACCCTCTCCCTAGCAAAACCATCACAAAACAACCATTTAAGGCTTTTATTAAAATGGAAATTGTCCAAAACTATTGAACAAATGAAGAAACATTTATTCAAAAATATCTAACAAGTCTCCATGAGAACAGTGATAGTCTGTGCAGTGATAGTCTGTGCATTTGAGCCATGATTCACTCCTTTCTCCTTCTCTTGGCTCAACAAGACAGAATTCCTGCTCAATGCAAATCTGGCCAAGAATACGGGGCTCCTTCTCTCTTCATCTCCCAGGAAAGAAGATGTCCCAGTACGGGAAGACCATCATAATTTCTCATCTCCTTCCGCCTGCAGCTTTGTGCTTCAGATGCTACAGTTCAAAGCAAGTGTGGCCAAGAGGTTGAGGGATCTTGTCTCCCACACAGGTCTCACTCATAGGATGGAGGCGCTACCTCAGTCATGGCAAATAGAGAATACTGTGTTCCAGACTGTACTCATTCCAGCTAGCTAATAGGACAGAGGTTTTACACGAGAAGAGGCAAGCTAGGAAGACAAAAAAGTGACTGCATCCACCCAGCATCCTGCTTGCAAAAAGGGATATTACTCTAAGAGAAGTGGGCCATTATCTTCATCCCTAATCCAGAGTAGCGGTTAAGAGACTTTGCCAAAGAGGAGAGGCAAGGTACAAAAAGAGATCTGATGCACTTCCCAAAGGAACTAACATTATTTAATATAGAATGTGAAGAAGTTCAAGCTAATAGTGCTCCCGAAAACATGGACATTTAGGTGGTACAGAATTAAGATTAGGATGGTAGCTCCATGAAACCATAGGTCAGCTGGTTTACTAGTGAGAACTAGAGAAGAGATAGGTAAGAAGAGTTATCTAGCATAAGAAAAAAATATCAAACACAGGCCTCTAAAACTATTCCTGCAAAAGGACCCAACTTAATTTGATCAGACTCGGGTACAATTTATTCCCCCACATATTGTCCAAAAAAATTAAAAATGAAGCAATTAGCTGTCAACATCTGACAGTGATCCAGAGACAGAGACTGACAGAGAGATCAAGGAAAGAGACAAAGAGAGGCTTGCTAAAACCACTGTCATTCAAGAGTGACTGTGTGCATGCCTAAAATTGTACACTCTGTGGAGTAACACCAGAGACTTCACACTTAGTGGGTGAGTGAGGGGAAGGAGAAGGCTTCACTGAAGTGGTTTATTCAAGTAACTGCATGAATAAAGAAAGAATAACAATAGGAAGACCTGAAGTGGAAGGTGGGAATCAGTATACAGAGTTGTTATAATTATAATATCTTATCTAAAATATTCAGTTTCCAACAAAAATTACAAGACATGCAAAAAACAAAACCGAGGTTAGAATGACCATACACAGTGAAGAAAAACTCGAGCAATAGAAACTGCCCCTGAAAGCAACCAGATGTTTGGTTTAACAAATAAGACTTTCTTTCTCTTTCTCTCTGTCTTTCTCTTTCTTCCTTTCTTTCTTTCTTTCTTTCTTTCTTTCTTTCTTTCTTTCTTCTTTCTTCTTTTTCTTTTTTCTTTCTTTCTTACCTTTCTTTCTTTTCTTTCTTTCCTTCCTTCCTTCCTTCCTTCTTTCCTTCCTTCCTTCCTTCCTTCCTTCCTTCCTTCCTTCCTTCCTTCCTTCCTTCCTTCCTTTCTTTTCTTTCTTTTTTTTGAGACAGAGTCTCACTGTGTTGCCCAGGCTGGAGTGCAATGTCACAATCTCAGCTTACTGCAACCTCCACCTCCCAGGTTCAAGCGATTCTCCTGCCCTAGCCTCCCAAGTAGCTGGGACTACAGGCATGCATGCCTGGTTAATTTTTGTATTTTTAGTAGAGACGGGGTTTCACCATGTTGCCCAGGCTGGTCTTGAACTCCTGACTTCGGGCAATCTGCCCCCCTCAGACTCCCAAAGTGCGAGATTACAGGCGTGAGCCACCGTGCCCAACCAAATAAGGCTGTGTTTTAACTTTCAAGTTCAGAGATACAAGTTTGTTTGTTTGCAGGTTGGTTACATAGGTTAGCTTGTGTCATAGGGGTTTGTTGTACAGATTATTTCATCACCCATATATTAAGCCTAGTACTCATTAGTTATTTTTCCTGATTCTTTCCCTCTCCCATCCTCCATGCTTCAATTGGCCCCAGTGTGTTTTGGTCCCCTCTATGTGTTCATGTGTTCTCATCATTTAGCTCCCACTTACAAGTGAGGACATGGGGTATTTGATTTTCTGTTCCTCCATTAGTCTGCTAAGGATAATGGCCTCCAGCTCCATCCATGTCCCGCAAAGGAACAAATCTCATTTTTTTTTGATGGCTGCATAGCATTCCGTGGTGAATATATAGCATATTTTTTTGATCTAGTCTATCATTGATGAGCATTTAGGTTGATTCCATGTCTTTGCTATTGTGATGAGTGCTACAATGAACATATATGTGCACATGTCTTTTTAATAGGATGATTTATATTCCTTTGGGTGTATACCCAGTAATGGAATTCCTATATTGAATTGTATTTCTGTTTTTAGGTCTTTGAGGAATCACCACACTATCACCCACAGTGGTTAAACTAATTTACACTCCCACCAATAGTGTATAAGTGTTCCTTTTTCTTCACAACCTCACCAGAATGTTATTTTTTCACTTTTTAGTAATAGCCATTCTGACTGGTGTGAGATGGAATCTCACTGTGGTTTTGATCTGCACTTCTTTAAAGATCAGTGAGGTTGAGCTTTTTTTTTCACATGATTGTTGGCCACAAGTATGTCTTCTTTTGAGAAGTGTCTGTTCACATCCTTTGTCTACTTTTTTACGGGGTTGTTTATTTCTTTAAATTTGTTTAAGGTACTTATAGATGCTGGATATTAGACCCTTGTCGGATGCATAGTTTGCAAAATTTTTCTCCCATTCTGTAGATTGTCTGTTTACTCTGTTGATAGTTTATTTTGCTGTACAGAAGCTCTTTAGTTTAATGAGATCCCATTTGTTAATTTTTGCTTTTGTTGCAATTTCCTTTGGTGAGTTCATTATGAAATCTTTGCCCCTGCCTATGTCCTGAATGTTATTGCCTAAGTTGTCTTCCAAGATCTTTAAGTTTGGAGTTTTGCATTTAATTCTTTAATCTGGCTTGAGTTAATTAACAAATAAGATTTTAAAGAAGCCATTATGAATAAATTCAAAGAATGAAAGGAAATAATTTTTAAAGAAGTAAAGACAGATATCATGGAAATGTCTCATTAAATATGGAATATCAAAAAGAGAAAGTTTATAAAGAATCACATGGAAATTCTGTAGGAAAAATGTACAATAGCTCCAATACAAATTCAGCAGACAGTATCCACAGATTTGAAATGAAAAAAGAAAAGTCCATGAACTTAAGATAGATCAATAGATTTGGCAATTTGAAGGACAGGGATAAAAAAAGGATGAAAAATAAACAGAGTGACAAGAAATATGGGACATCTTTAAGTATACCAACACATGTGTAAGCAGAGTACCAGAAGGAGATGGAAGAAAGAATAGAGAAGAAAAAATACTCAAGGAAATAGTGGCAGAAAACTTTCCAAGTTTGATGTGAAAACTTAATCTTCACATTCAAGAAGCTCAATAAAATCTAAGCTAGATGCAAAGAGATACGTACTCAGATACACTATAGTAAAAATGTTGCAACCCAAAGATAAGGAGAAAATATGGAAAGCAGCAATAAAATTATAGCTTGTAGCATACAAGTAAAGCAAAGTAAGAGTAACAGCTAAATTCTCATCAGAAGCAATGGAGGCCAGAAGGCAGTGTAATGACATATTCAAAGTGCTGAAAGAAAACAAAACAGTCAACCAAGAATCTTTTATCAAGCAAAACTAATTTTCATGAACGAAGACAAAATAAAGGCATTTCCAGATGAACAAAAATATGGAGAATTTGTTGCTAGCAGACTAACCTTACTATAACTACTAAAGAAAATTATTCATGCTGAAAGTAAGTGAATGAAATTATAAGACAGTATAAATATATATTTTTTCTTTATTTTTTATTATTATTATACTTTGTTTTAGGGTACATGTGCACAATGTGCAGGTTTGTTACATATGTATCCATGTGCCATGTTGGTGTACTGCACCCATTAACTCATCATTTAGCATTAGGTATATCTCCTAATGCTGTCCCTCCCCCCTCCCCCCACCCCACAACAGTCCTCAGAGTGTGATGTTCCCCTTCCTGTGTCCATGTGTTCTGATTGTTCAATTCCCACCTGTGAGTGAGAACATGTGGTGTTTGGTTTTTTGTCCTTGTGTTAGTTTACTGAGAATGCTGGTTTCCAGTTTCATCCATGTCCCTACAAAAGACATGAACTCATCATTTTTTATGCCTGCATAGTATTCCATGGCGTATATGTGCCACATTTTCTTAATCCAGTCCATTGCTGTTGGACATTTGGGTTGGTTCCAAGTCTTTGCTATTGTGAATAGTGCCGCAATAAACATATGTGTGCATGTGTCTTTATAGCAGCATGATTTATAATCCTTTGGGTATATACCCAGTAATGGGATGGCTGGGTCAAATGGTATTTCTAGTTCTAGATCCCTGAGGAATCGCCACACTGAATTCCACAATGGTTGAAGTAGTTTACAGTCCCACCAATGGTGTAAAAGTGTTCCTATTTCTCCACATCCTCTCCAGTACCTGTTGTTTCCAGACTTTTTAATGATCGCCGTTCTAACTGGTGTGAGATGGTATCTCACTGTGGTTTTGATTTGCATTTCTCTGATGGCCAGTGATGATGAGCATTTTTTCATGTGTTTTTTGGCTGCATAAATGTCTTCTTTTGAGAAGTGTCTGTTCATGTCCTTCGCTCACTTTTTCATGAGGTTGTTTGTTTTTTTCTTGTAAATTTGTTTGAGTTCATTGTAGATTCTGGATATTAGCCCTTTGTCAGATCAGTAGGTTGAGAAATTTTTCTCCCATTTTGTAGGTTGCCTGTTTACTCTGATGGTAGTTTCTTTTGCTGTGCAGAAGCTCTTTAGTTTAATGAGATCCCATTTCTCAATTTTGACTTTTGTTGCCATTGCTTTTGGTGTTTTAGACATGACGTCCTTGCCCACACCTATCTCCTGAATGGTATTGCCTAGGTTTTCTTCTAGGGTTCTTATGGTTTTAGGCCTAACATGTAAGTCTTTAATCCATCTTGAATTAATTTTTGTATAAGGTGTAAGGAAGGGATCCAGTTTCAGCTTTCTACATATGGCTAGCCAGTTTTCCCAGCACCATTTATTAAATAGGGAATCCTTATCTCGTTGCTTGCTTTTGTCAGGTTTGTCAAAGATCAGATAGTTGTAGATATGCAGCATTATTTCTGAGGGCTCTGTTCTGTTCCATTGATCTATGTCTCTGTTGTGGTACCAGTACCATGCTGTTTTGGTGACTGTAGCCTTGTAGTATAGTTTGAAGTCAGGTAGCGTGATGCCTCCAGCTTTGTTCTTTTGGCTTAGGATTCACTTGGTGATGTGGGCTCTTTTTTGGGTCCATATGAACTTTAAAGTAGTTTTTTCCAATTCTGTGAAGAAAGTCATTGGTAGCTTGATGGGGATGGCATTGAATCTCTAAATTACCTTGGGCAGTATGGCCATTTTCACGATATTGATTCTTCCAACCCATGAGCCGGGAATGTTCTTCCTTTTGTTTGTATCCTCTTTTATTTCATTGAGCAGTGGTTTGTAGTTCTCCTTGAAGATGTCCTTCACGTCCCTTGTAAGTTGGATTCCTAGGTATTTTATTCTCTTTGAAGCAATTGTGAATGGCAGTTCACTCATGACTTGGCTCTCCATTTGTCTCTTATTGGCGTACAAGAATGCTTGTGATTTTTGTACATTGATTTTGTATCCTGAGACTTTGCTGAAGTTGCTTATCAGCTTAAGGAGATTTTGGGCTGAGACAATAGGGTTTTCTAGATACACAATCATGTCATCTGCAAACAGGGACAATTTGACTTCCTCTTTTTCTAATTGCATACCCTTTATTTCCTTCTCCTACCTGATTGCCCTGGCCAGAACTTCCAACACTATGTTGAATAGGAGTGGTGAGAGAGGGCATCCCTGTCTTGTGCCAGTTTTCAAAGGGAATGCTTCCAGTTTTTGACCATTCAGTATGATATTGGCTGTGGGTTTGTCATAGATAGCTCTTATTATTTTGGGATACATCCCATCAATACCTAATTTATTGAGAGTTTTTAGCATGAAGGGTTGTTGAATTTTGTCAAAGGCCTTTTCTGCATCTATTGAGATAATCATGTGGTTTTTGTCTTTGGTTCTGTTTATATGCTGGATTACATTTATTGATTTGCATATGTTGAACCAGCGTTGCATCCCAGGGATGAAGCCCACTTGATCGTGTTAGAGAAGCTTTTTGATGTGCTGCTGGGTTCGGTTTGCCAGTATTTTATTGAGGATTTTTGCATCAATGTTCATCAAGGATATTGGCCTGAAATTCTCTTTTTTGGTTGTGTCTCTGCCAGGCTTTGGTAACAGGACGATGCTGGCCTCTTAAAATGTGTTAGAGAGGATTTCCTCTTTTTCTATTGATTGGAATAGTTTCAGAAGGAATGGTTCCAGTTCCTCCTTGTACCTCTGGTAGAATTCGGCTGTGAATCCATCAGGTCCTGGACTCTCTTTGGCTGGTAAGCTATTGATTACTGCCATAATTTCAGAGCCTGTTATCGGTCTATTCAGAGATTCAACTTCTTCCTGATTTAGTCTTGGGAGGGTGTATTTGTTGAGAAGTTTATCCATTTCTTCTAGATTTTCTAGTTTATTTGCATAGAGGTGTTTGTAGTATTCTCTGATGGTAGATTGTATTTCTGTGGGATCAGTGGTGATATCCCCTTTGTCATTTTTTAGTTCATCTATTTGATTCTTCTGTCTTTTCTTCTTTATTAGTCTTGCTAGCAGTCTATCAATTTTGTTGGTCTTTTCAAAAAACCAGCTCCTGGATTCATTAATTTTTTGAAGGTTTTTTTTGTGTCTCTATTTCCTTCAGTTCTGCTCTGATTTTAGATATTTCTAGCCTTCTGCTAGCTTTTGAATGTGTTTGCTCTTGCTTTTCTAGTTCTTTTAATTGTGATGTTAGGGTGTCAATTTTGGATCTTTCCTGCTTTCTCTTGTGGGCATTTAGTGCTATAAATTTCCCTGTACACACTGCTTCGAATGTGTCCCAGAGATTCTGGTATGTTGTGTCTTTGTTCTCATTGGTTTCAAAGAACATCTTTATTTCTGCCTTCATTTCTTTATGTACCCAGTAGTCATTCAGGAGCAGGTTGTTCAGTTTTCATATAGTTGAGTGGTTTTGAGTGAGTATCTTAATCCTGAGTTCTAGTTTGATTCCACTGTTTTCTGAGAGACAGTTTGTTTTAATTTCTGTTCTTTTACATTTGCTGAGGAGAGCTTTACTTCCAACTATGTAGTCAATTTTGGAATAGGTGTGGTGTGGTGCTGAAAAATTTGTATATTCTGTTGATTTGGGGTGGAGAGTTCTGTAGATGTCTATTAGGTCCGCTTGGTGCAGAGCTGAGTTCAATTCCTGGGTACCCTTCTTAACTTTCTGTCTCGTTGATCTGTCTAATGTTGACAGTGGAGTGTTAAAATCTCCCATTATTATTGCGTGGGATTCTAGGTGTCTTTGTAGGTCACACAGGACTTGCTTTATGAATCTGGGTGCTCCTGTATTGGGTGCATATATATTTAGGATAGTCAGCTCTTCTTGTTGAATTGATCCCTTTACCATTATGTAATGGCCTTCTTTGTCTCTTTTGAGCTTTGCTGGTTTAAAGTCTATTTTATCAGTGACTAGGATTGCAACCCCTGCCTTTTTTTGTTTTCCATTTGCTTGGTAGATCTTCCTCTATCCCTTTATTTTGAGTCTGTTTGTGTCTCTGCACGAGAGATGGGTTTCCCGAGTACAGCACACTGATGGGTCTTGACTCCTTATCCAATTTGCCAGTCTGTGTCTTTTAATTGGAGCATTTAGCCCATTTACATTTAAAGTTAATATTGTTATGTCTGAATTTGATCCTGTCATTATGATGTTAACTGGTTATTTTGCTTGTTAGTTGATGCAGTTTCTTCCTAGCCTCGATGGTCTTTACAATTTGGCATGTTTTTGCAGTGGCTGGTACCAGTTGTTCCTTTCCATGTTTAGTGCTTCCTTCAGGAGCTGTTTTATGGCAGGCCTGATGGTGACAAAATCTCTCAGCATTTGCTTGTCTGTAAAGTATTTTATTTCTCCTTCACTTATGAAGCTCAGTTTGGCTGGATATGAAATTCTGGGTTGAAAATTCTTTTCTTTAAGAATGTTGAATATTGGCCCCTTACTCTCTTCTGGCTTGTAGAGTTTCTGCTGAGAGATCTGCTGTTAGTCTGATGGGCTTCCGTTTGTGGGTAACCCGAACTTTCTCTCTGGCCGAACTGAACATTTTTTCCTTCATTTCAACTTTGGTGAATCTGACAATTATGTGTCTTGGGGTTGCTCTTCTCGAGGAGTATCTTTGTGGTGTTCTCTGTATTTCCTGAATCTGAATGTTGGCCTGCCCTGCTAGATTGGGGAAGTTCTCCTGGATAATATCTTGCAGAGTGTTTTCCAACTTGGTTCCATTCTCCCCGTCACTTTCAGGTACACCAATCAGATGTAAATTTGGTCTTTTCACATAGTCCCATATTCCTTGGAGGCTTTGTTCACTTCTTTTTATTCTTTTTTCCCTAAACTTCCCTTCTCACTTCATTTCATTCATTTCATCTTCCATCACTGATACCCTTTCTTCCTGTTGATCGCATTGGCTACTGAGGCTTCTGTATTCTTCACGTAGTTCTCTAAACTTGGCTTTCAGCTCCATCAGCTCCTTTAAGCACTTCTCTGCATTGGTCATTTTAGTTATACATTCGTCTAATTTTTTTTCAAAGTTTTTAACTTCTTTGCCATTGGTTTGAATTTCCTCCTGTAGCTCAGAGTAGTTTGATCATCTGAAGCCTTCTCTCAACTCATCAAAGCAATTCTCCGTCCAGCTTTTTCCATTGCTGATGAGGAACTGCGTTCCTTTGGAGGAGGAGAGGTGCTCTGCTTTTTAGAGTTTCCAGTTTTTCTGCTCTGTTTTCTTCCCATCTTTGTAGTTTTTTCTACTTTTGGTCTTTGATGATGGTGATATACAGATGGGTTTTTGGTGCGGGTGTCCTTTCTGTTTGTTAGTTTTCCTTCTAACAGACAGGACCCTCAGCTGCAGGTCTGTTGGAGTTTGCTAGAGGTTCACTCCAGACCCTGTTTGCCTGGGTGTCAGCAGCAGTGTCTGCAGAACAGCAGATTTTCATGAACCACAAATTCAGCTGTCTGATCATTCCTCTGGAAGTTTTGTCTCAGAGGATTACCTGGCTGAGTGAGGTGCCAGTCTGTCCCTACTGGGGGGTGCCTCCCAGTTAGGCTGCTCGGGGGTCAGGGACCCACTTTAGGAGGCAGTCTGCCCGTTCTCAGATCTCCAGCTGTGTGCTGGGAGAACCACTACTCTTCAAAGCTGTCAGACAGGGACATTTAAGTCTGCAGAGGTTACTGCTTTTTGTTTGTCTGTGCCCTGCCCCCAGAGGTGGAGCCTACAGAGGCAGGCAGGCCTCCTTGAGCTGTGGTGGGCTCCACCCAGTTTGAGCTTCCTGGCTGCTCTGTTTACCTAAACAAGCCTGGGCAATGGCGGCCGCCCCTCCCCTAGCCTGGCTGCCGCCTTGCAGTTTGATCTCAGACTGCTGTGCTAGCAATCAGTGAGACTCCATGGGCGTAGGACCCTCCGAGCCAGGTGTGGGATACAATCTCCTGGTCTGCTGTTTTCCAAGCCCATTGGAAAAGCACAGTATTAGGGTGGGAGTGACCCGATTTTCCAGGTGCCGTCTGTCACCCCTTTCTTTGACTAGGAAAGAGAACTCCCTGACCCCTTGCGCTTCCTGAGTGAGACAATGCCTTGCCCTGCTTTGGCTCACACACGATGTGCTAAACCGACTGTCCTGCACCCACTGTTTGGCACTCCCTAATGAGATGAACCCAGTACCTCAGATGGAAATGCAGAAATCACCATCTTCTGCATCGCTCATGCTGGGAGCTGTAGACCGGAGCTGTTCCTATTCGGCCATCTTGGGGGCAGATCTTTATTGTTTTAACTGAACTTAAAATAAATTGAATAAAAGAATATTATGCAATTGTGTTTTTTGATTTATAACATAGAAGTGTAATATATTTAAAAATAATAGCAAAAGGGGAGTGCATAGGAGAAAACCTTTTTGGAGTAAGGAAATGAGATCCATCACATGGTAACACTTCAACCAAAAAACAGGGTTTGTCAGACTGAAAAAACACTAGCAATCTGGACAACAAAAATTGAACAATTCAAAAATGAAATAAGAAAACACTTTTACTTGCAATACTATCAAAAAGAAAAAATACTTAAGACACTTATAAGAAGAACAAAACTTATACTCTGAAAACAATGAAGCATTTCTGAAAGAAATTAAAGTAGACATATTGCAGGACAGTTTTCAGGTGGCCTTGGACCAACCCAATTCTTCCTTCTTTCTTGCCTAAAGTTCTTACGAATAACTGCAAAATGTGCTGAGAATGCAAAAACATTAATTTTGACATAATTAATAACATTCAAGGCAAAAGTAATGTCTAATGGGTCATACATTTAAATGTAAAAGTTAATTTATAAAACTCTTAGAAGATAACATACGAAATACTTATGATCTTGGGTTTGGAAATATCTTCTTAGATGTGACAGCAAATCCACAACTCACAAAAGAAAAAATAGATAAACTAGGCTTAATCAGAATGTATAACTTTGGACTGGCAGACAGTTTCTCAGGTGGGTATTGAGGCTGATGGGTGCCCTTGTGGAATGTTATTTGTGCCCTATTTCTTTCACAGGTGCTACTCCCCAGTACTTTTTTTCCCATTTCTAGCTCCATCTCAGAGTCTGCTTTTTGGAGAACCCAAATTATGACATTTGACACCAAGAGTATTCCAAAACATCACCTGGTAAAATGGAATTTGTGGACTCGATAACATTGCAGACAACAGTGAAGATCTTATGTCCAATGGCAGGTCATGTTCAATTGACCCCTTGTACAATATGGCCATACACTTGTTAAATGTTTATTGTTGGTGAGCTGGGATGTCCTGACTATGGCAGGGAATTCAGTGTCAAGGTTTCATAACCCAGGGTTAGAAATACATGAAGAAAATAATAAATACACGAATATTAGGATTGGATGGTTGTTACTAAGTTACAGATTTGATATTGTAAAGCTGAGAGCATAAAAAGACACATAGAATTTTCTGATGCTTGCAAAGAAGCCCTCATCTCATGAAGTACGCCAGGAGAGAAAAACTAAAAATCAAGTCCAAGATTTGAGAATTACAGTGGCCAAATTCTGAAGATGGTTGAATGCTTAATCAAGGTATGTCTGGGAAACCTAGGAATCTGACACATGGAATGGGAATGTTTGGTGGCTATCCCCAAAGATTTGATTCCCAAGATTTATCTGAACCTTCACAACTTGTGCAATTGGGCCGCCAGTCCCCATTAAGAGGCAGCTCTTGCCCCATCTGAGAAGACAATTCAGAAGACTTTCCCCTGACAGGGAAAAATGCCCTTTAAAGACTGCCTGGATCTTCTGGCTAACAGGCCCTTAATGAGAGTTACATAGGAGCATAATCCGTCCAGGCAAGTGCTAGGTCTGATGAGGGAAGAAAAAGACTATGCGCCAAACCAGCTGCAAGTTCTAGCAAGCATGTTCCATCATACTAGATTTTCAAAATGTCAAATTAAGGAGGCTTGAATGTTAGACTATATAAGAGACTTTATTGACTTGATTTTCTCTTGGATTGGAGAATTTACCACCCTAATAAGAATCTCAGAGGGTGGTGCAAGCTCTCTGCCAGGGTGTCTGCTTGCCTGTAAAAAGCAATAGCTCATGCTAAGTAAGTTTAAGTTGCAGAATTACTATGAAGACAGAAGGAATAAAAAGGCACAGAGAGGTGAGCATTCTGGAGTAGAAGCATTACATAAGGCCAAAGACGCACCAGAGTATTACGTTCCACAGGAGGAACCATAATTAAGAAGTTACACTATTCACCGAGGCCACCAGGAATGCATTGGAGAGGGGGCAACAACATTACTAAGAAGTTCAGTAATGGCTGTCCTCTGTAGGCCAGAGTAATAATGGGCGAGGCTGTGTAGAACTTGGCCCACTGATAGGCATGAAGTTGATAGAATCCCAAAATAATAGCAGATGGTGTCCTCAATCACTAGATGTTACTGGATTATAATTCTGGTAAGGATCAACCAATCTGAGTGGCAGCTAAGTGAGCCTCACCTGTAGAGAGTAATAGAGATGATTAATAGGTCACAGCATTCTAGAAGCAAAATAAATGGAAATCCAACAAAGGAACTACATATACAATCTAAAGAAGCCAAGAATGAATGAGCAGTTTCCCCAATTAAAATTTATAACTTTTTGCTTCATTTCTGGATCTGAGCTAGTTTTCAGGCCCATGATCTATTGACTAAAAATTTCTAGGTCCCCAGGGGAAAGTGCCCCATAACAACATGGCAAGTAAATATAAACACTGTAATAATTTTCCCAGTTCTTCCTCAAGGGGACGTGCAGGCATTATTTGTGGGATTGTATACTGAGTCAAAGGGAATACCCTGATATTGGAAAACTTTTGGTATAGAGTCCAAGATGGCTATGACACCTGAAGACCAAAAATGTCACTATTATGCATCTGGTAGAGTGGGGGAATTTGGAAGCTAGATTAAAAATAAGATCCTGGCCAAAGTCTGATATACAGTGGGTCCACTGGGTCCACAGACTCACCCAGGGGTCATTTCTCCAATCCTTTAATATATAATGATTATTGACATATAAGGGCACATTAGGTCCTTAGCCTTTAGGATAACAGTCATTCTTGTGCATAATTCCAAGTAGAATCCTTTGAAAGTGTCCACTCACACATTTGAATCTAAACAGTAAAACAAAAGCAACATTTGTGCCACCTTTAAAGGTCTAAATGATGCAGGGTAGTAGTCATATTCCTATTTGATTCACTTGTCTAGACCCTTCAGAAACTATATGGATAATGGAGAATAACTGTGTATCGTGAGCGTAACCAAATAAAAGTTAACCCTGATCACAGCTGATCACAACAAAAGCACACATGGTTTTGTTGCTACAGCAGATTAATATGGCCTCAGGTACATGGTATATGGCCCTTAATCTAATGAATGCCTTATTTCCCTCCTCAAAATCAGAAAAAGTATCAGAAACTGATTGTATACATAGGTAATACAAAAGAAATTTTATTTACAGTTTGGCCTATCTTATCCCCTGTCATAATTTTACCCAAAGAGATCTGGATCCGGTAAACATTCCACAAAACATCATATGGATCCATTATATCAATAACATCATGTTAGTCAATAAGTACAAACAAAAGGTCATTCGCATGTTGGAGACCCTGGTGAGATTCACGTATTTCAGAGGGTAAAGATAATCCCTATGAAGATTTAAGTCTGTATCATTTCAATAGTTTTTAGGGTCCACTGGTCAGTGGTGCCAGTGGTCCCCTCCAAATCAAAAGACATACTTGCTTCATATTACATTTCCTATCATGAAGAAGGAAGCACGATGCCTGGAAGGCTTCTTTGTGTTCTGGAGGCTTAGAAATACTATTCCAGCTCATACATGATTGTCATGGAAGGCTACTAGCTTTGAGTGGAGCCTATAGCAGAAGAAGCCTCTGCAGAAGGTCTGCACTGCAATGAAAGTAGTGTTGCCACTTGGACCATTCTATCCAGCAGACCCTACGGTACTGGAGGCATTAGTACTAGAAAAAAAAAATGGAATGTGTGTTTTATGGCAAGCACCATTGAGAGAATCACAAAGCAGGCTCCTGGGATTTTGGAGCAAGGCCATAACATCTGCAGTGGAGAGTTACACACTATTAGGAAAACAGCCTCTGGCATGCTACTGGCCCTCGTAATAATGGAATGCTAGAACATATGGAGACCAAGTGACAATGCAGCTGGAACTGTACTGTTGGGCTACTAAGTGTTGTGCTGAATCCCTATTACCCTCAGTAGGGAAGGCACCAATTTCAAGAGGCTGAAGAAAAGACCCAGAGCCAGCAAATGAGATGTAGAGTTTTATTAAGGGCTTCCATACCGTGGGGAGAGTCCTGTGGTGGGGGTGCTGGACAACATATCCACCTTACATGTTGTCCAGTGGCAGTGGGCTGGACAACATATCTGCCCTACACACGGTTCAGTGGTGGTGGGCTGGACAAGATAACCACGTGGCCCAGTGGTGGGAGGCTAGGCAGGAAAACCGCAACCACTTGCAAACAGCATGCTGTTTATATAGCATTTTCACTTAACACCCTCCCCTTAATGACCTCCACCTGGCAACCTTCATCCACTCCAAAACTCATGGCCTCAATCCCCTGTATGACCCTTGTTCCATTAGATAGGATAGGGGCTCAGATGTCACTCATAGACAAGGAATTTGTTTCAGGATTGGCCATTCCCAGATTCCCTAGCTCAGAACACACATTCAGGTGTATCTGCCATTCAGGGTAATTCCAAAGATGTATTTGTTATTGATTTTACATGTGTTTATCCTACACCAAGTCATAAAGTCAGGCAAGCCTAGCATAATCTATCTCAACATGAAAATAATACATCCAGGACCAAGCATGAGCAGGCCAAGCAGGCATAAGTAAGCTGCAGAAGCTCAGTCTCACATGTCACCCATCACACTTGCATCAATGCCTCGTTCTTACTGCACAGTAATAGATAAATAGAAAATCCTATGCAATCACCTTAAAGAGCTTAAAAAAGTATGAGTTTGCATTATGGATATGTTGAGTAACTATAAAAACCAAAACCGTTACAAGCTGTATCACAGCCCTACTCAAAAGTTGTCTTGAAAGGAGTTGGCAAAGGCAGTGAAACTGGCCATCTGCTTTGTATGTATACAACAAAGCTGTCTAATAAAAAATCTTGTGTGAGCCACAAATGCAAGCCCCATATTTGAGCTTTACTTTTCTAGTAACTACATTTTAAAGGAAGTATTTAAGTCAATATACCTAAAACATTATCATTTAACCTATAACTACTTTAAAATTAATAAAATATTTTACATTGTTTCATCATAGGTTTTATGTATGTGGTTTGTATTTTACAACTATAATACATTTCAATTTGGAGCATCACATTTCAAGTGTTCAATAGCCTTATGTGATTAGTGGCTATGTTATTGAACAAAGGATGTTTAGAATATACATAGGCACATGGGCAGCAGCAATTGACCTGGCCAACTTGTCAGGGGCCTGGAGGAAGAAAGCTTGTAATATCAGAGGCAGGAAGCTCTAGAGTAGAGGCATGTGGGTGAGCATAAGGTAGGGGCACAAAGGGGACAGTTCTTTGTATCACACATTAATGCTAACCATAAATTACTTATACTGGAAGAGGCACTAAACACTCAAGTAGACAAAATGTCTTGGCCAATTGATAATAGCCAGCCATTGTCAACAACCACCTCAGTACTGATACAATGAGCACATGAATCAGCTGGTCACCATGGTAGAGATGAAGGCTATGCCTGTGCCTAGTAACTATGGCTCCTGCTTAGCAGGGTTGATTTAGCTCTGCCACCTCTGAAAGTGCAACCTTCTAGTAACCAATGTGCACCCCGGTATATCACTATTCCTCAAGATATTCTACCAGCAACTTGTGGTAAATTAATTACATTTGGTCTCTTTTGTCTTAAAAGGGACAAGGGTTCATGCTCATGAGAATAAACACCTATTACCAACATATATTTGCCTTTCCCACCCATCAGGGTCTTACTATACCATGCAATATATGACAAAAACTGCAATTACATTTGCACCAACCTAATAGCACTAAACTTTTGTAAGTGCAATATAGCACTAACTTCTTTTAAGTTTACCCTTAGCAAGAGAGGCCCACCACAGCACTGAAGAAGCTTCTTCCCAAATGAGTATAGAGAAGAGGATCAGCACAACACAAAGCATGCACTGTGGCAAACACAGAGATGTAACACTCAAAACATACTTTAATAAAGGAATTGCTGCCCAGCTGTGAAGAATGTGGCTAACTGACAGCTTCCAGCAGTTAGATTTGGCAGAGTCCACCTCATTCTCTAGCCCAGGTTATGCTAGTCTCAGGATACTTCCTGATCAATTACGTAGCAGTAGATGGGGACGTACTCTACTTGGGGTAGCCCCAAGTCAATGAATACGCAATGATACCAGTGCCTAGCTATTTCTACTCAATACTGACTTCTCTAATAGGACTTCTTTACTCCAGAGCTCTTGCCCAGACTGTCAGATTGAAATTCTGTTTTCATATTTTTCCTTTTATGGGATTACTCTCCAGTGAAACTTGACACCCCTAAATCTATCTCAGAGTCTCATTCTGGGAATACTGACCTGTGACACCAACGAGTCAGAACCACAAATGAGTTCTGGTCATCAGAGAAAAGTACCCTGATAGTGCTACAAGGAAAATGGAAAATTGAAAATTGAAAGGTAGATGGCTTTCTCTATAAATAAAGCTTTAACTATATTTTATATTGGAACAAAGATTATATTTTTAAAACACAAGAAGTTTTGTTAATTAAATGTAAAGCCACACGTGGAATTTGGAGTAAGGAATTTTGAAGACATACCTCCAATTTTCTTTGCTTCCTCCTAATCTGAGCTTTTGTGATATCTGTAATTTACATAAATACCTCACCATAGACAGTTCAATGTGATACACATTGTATATGTATGTAATTCACATCTTGCTTCATAATAATGTGCATTCTCTTTTTCACGCCTCGCTGAATAATAATCCACCTTCTCTTATTCACATCTTACTTGATAACAGAGCTTTGTAATTTGAATCCCATATGTCAAAAATATGTTTCTATTGATAAAATTAATGACTTTCTTATTAGCAGAATACCTCTTAGATATTAGCTTTCACAAGTTAAATCAGAAGCTATTCAAGTAAAGTGAATTGGCTAAAACTATTTTAGAGACAATTCCCTATACTTTTATGAACAGGATATAAGAATCCTACAAAGTCTTTCCCCTTTCTCCTTAGTAACAGTGTTGAGGTTTAATCCCTAAATAGCCCTGTATTCGACCATTAGTTTAGTAGGATTTCTCTTGGCCTCATAATCTCAGGGTAGCAGAATTCTTCTTCTGAGATGTTGTTGCATATCCCTTGAGTGATCTTTCATGCAAGATTGAAGATGCTTTAAAAAGGTAGTAGATCTCCAGAAAGAATAGAAAGCTGGAACTTCATCAAGCTTATGAAGCAGGTTGAGCAAACTATTTTTTGCCTGCTTACTAATAATTGTTAGTTTAATTACTGTCTGTGCATATTGCAGATTTTTGTCTAAAACTTTCTTTTGTTATACTTGGAAGGGAATGGTGGGGAAGTAGCTAACCCTCATTGCTTCAAAATTTTTATAAAATCATTAAATTATTTACTTCCCATGAAACTAATAATTTTTTTTTAGTTATTATACTAACACTATAATTTAGTTTATAAAAGATAAGCTATTTGTAATACAAATCTTCAGCACCAATTTCTACATATCTAAGATGACTGGAGAGGGAAGAAACTCTTGATAAAATTGATTTTAATGATACAGCAAAGAAACACAATAGAATTGCACTGAAAAACTTTAACAGGCTTGGGGTTTTCTCTTTGCATTGGGAGAATATTAAATGCTTTAAACAAAAACCTGCTGAAATCCATTTGGCATATGATTTATGAAGTGAGCTAATTTTAGAGAAATTTGCCAAAAGTAAATCCATAATTTTTTTTTTTACCAAATTGACATAAATTGGTTTAGTCTTTGGGGGAACTATTTGCTGGCTGTAAAAGTGAGTATAATCAAATCTGATGTACAAATATAAGTATGTTCTAAATATACTTTTAGAATAATTTGATATCTAATTGTTAATCTCAAAGCTGATTTTTAAAAATAACTGAGCACAATTTCTTTTAACTCAGGGAAAAGAAATTGCAAAGCACACCTGCAAAGCATCATAGATTTACAACAAAATAAATTTCTACAATCTTCTTCAGTGTCTCAGAAATTGATGTAGTTAGTCTAGTGGGTTATAAATACACTGCAAATAGGAGGGGCTCATTAAATAACCCTCTAACAGATCCTAAATTACAGTAGTCTATGGAGTGAACACTGTATTGATGAAGTCATCTGCAAAGCAATTACATCCTAGTTAAATTTTTTTAAGTTGTGAACATTGAAAATATTAACAGACCCGGATGAAAGCTATAAATTTAAGGAATACGTAAGCCAACTAAACAGTTCCCAAGAGACAGATTTTGAACAGTTTTATTGCAAGGTCTGAAAGTAAACAGTTAATAAACTATACATGTTGATAAAATAACACCAAATATTTATTTTTAAAATAGCATCACACTTTGGTAATTATTTTACAGTTTAATAAACGTGGATAATCTCTAATTTGAAGTTAATATGCGCTGAGTTTTACTAAGCAAAGAGTAAAAGATATTGTGAAGTGTGTGTATACGTCTATATGTGTGTTTAATTAAACCCAGTGTTCAAACTTAAAGCAATTAAGATGCACTCTGAGAAATTGAAACTAAATATCATAAAGGTCTTCGAAGTTATGTTATTGCTTAGCCTTTGGGCATGAAAATGTTTACTAGGGGCAGTAGACGTCTATAGGAAATTTGAAGTTTTTGTAGGTATTGAAAGACAATTTAGTGCTCTGCTAATCTACTATTTAATAAGCAATACAATAAGGTTGTTATTCAGAAGGGTTTAGAACCAAACAGTTTGGGTTACAGTCCGAGATCTGCAACTTATTAATAGGTGACATTAATCAAACTCATTAACTTTTTACTTCTCAGTTTTCTCACCTCTAACATAAAAATGAGAATAAGGTTCTTAGGAAGATATCACTAAGGTACTTAGTAGAGTGCCTGACAAAATACTAACTTCTTAATAAATGTAACATTAATATTATTATCATTAATCAACTGAAATTGCAGAGTACAACATGATGTAGAAAGTTAAAAGAAGTGGATTTTGCTCATGCCATCAGTGTTTTAAAAATCAGATCAACACAGTGCAAGAACTCTGGCAACTCAAAAAGCTAGGGTGTCTTCTTACCTCGAAACAACCACACTAGCTCCCCAGCAATGGTCCTTAACCAGACTGAAATATCTGCAATAACAAACATAGAATTCAGAATTTGCATAGCCATAAAGAAAGTTGAAAACCAATTCGAGAAATCTAAGCAATCCCATAAAATGATACAACAGCTGAAAGACAAAATAGCCATTGTAAGAAAGAAACAAACTGATCTGATAGAGCTGAATAACTCACTATAAAAATTTCATAATACAGAGGAGAAAGGAAACCAAATGGCAGATAGGAGGCAGGAGTAACTTGCAGCCCCCACTCACATAGACATAGCAGCGTGTGGAGACTCACATCGTGAACTTTTGCTCCAAGAACTGCCATAGGAACATATCAGGAAAGCCGAGAGAATCCACAGACCCTTTGAAGGGATGGATTGCCACTGCAGGCTCCATGGGACAAGCCAAGGAACTGTGAGCCTGCTCTCTTTCTAAGCTGGGAGGCTTGTAACCTGGGGCAAGTTCTTAGCCCTGCTATCGGCTGCCTGGAAATAAACTCAGTGCTGTTGAGAGGGCATGGTGAAAGTGAGACCTGCCTTTCGGTTGCAGGCTGTGTGGGAGTTGAGTAAGGCCTGTGGCTGCTGGCTTTCCCCCACTACCCCGGCAACTTGTGTGACAGAGCAGAGGCAGCCATAATCCTGCTGGGAACATAACTCCATTGGCCTGGGAAACACACCCCCATCACCCACAGCAGCTGCAGCAAGCCCTGCCCAAGTCTAATCCTGCCCCCAACTGATGGTCTTTTTCTACCTGCCCTGGTAGCCAAAGACAAAGGACATAATCTCTTCCAAGCTCTATGGCCCCACCCACTGCCTGACCCTAGGGCAAGCTTGTATCCTCCCTATACTACTGCAGCTGAAGTGCTCTTAAAAGCGTTACTCCATGCTGGAAGCCAACCAATACAAAACCATCACACTGAACAAAAATACAACCAAAGACTCTCACAGAGTCCTTACTCTCCTGCCACCTCTACCAGAGCAGGTGCTGCTATCTATGGCTGAGAGACCTGAAGATAGATCACATGACAGAACTGCTTGCAGCCACTCCCCAATGTCAGCCTGGAGCCTGGTAGTACCACTGGGTGGCTAGATCCAGAAAAGAAGTACTGGATCCCTTCCTTACACCTTATAAAAAATTAATTCAAGATGGATTAAAGACTTACATGTTAGACCCGAAACCATAAAAACCCTAGAAGGAAACCTAGGCAATACCATTCAGGACATAGGCATGGGCAAGGACTTCATGTCTAAAACACCAAAAGCAATGGCAACAAAAGCCAAAACTGACAAATGGGATCTCATTAAACTAAAGAGCTTCTGCACAGCAAAAGAAACTACCATCAGAGTGAACAGGCAACCTACAGAATGGGAGAAAATTTGTGCAACCTACTCATCTGACAAAGGGCTAATATCCAGAATCTACAATGAACTCAAACAAATTTACAAGAAAAAAACAAACAACCCCATCAAAAAGTGGGTGAAGGATATGAACAGACACTTCTCAAAAGACATTTATGCAGCCAAAAGACACATGAAAAAATTCTCATCATCACTGGCCATCAGAGAAATGCAAATCAAAACCACAATGAGATGCCATCTCACACCAGTTAGAATGGCAATCATTAAAAAGTCAGGAAACAACAGGTGCTGGAGAGGATGTGGAGAAATAGGAACGTGTTTACACTGTTGGTGGGACTGTAAACTAGTTCAACCACTGTGGAAGTCAGTGTGGCGATTCCTCAGGGATCTAGAACTAGAAATACCATTTGACCCAGCCATCCCATTACTGGGTATATACCCAAAGGATTAGAAATCATGCTGCTATAAAGACCCATGCACACGTATGTTTATTGCAGCACTATTCACAATAGCAAAGACTTGGAACCAAGCCAAATGTCCAACAATGATAGATTGGATTAAGAAAATGTGGCATACATACACCATGGAATACTATGCAGCCATAAACAATGATGAGTTCATGTCCTTTGTAGGGACATGGATGTAGCTGGAAACCATCATTCTCAGCAAACTATCACAAGGACAAAAAAACCAAACACCACATGGTCCCACTCATAGGTGGGAATTGAACAATGAGAACACATGGACACAGGAAGGGCAACATCACACATCAGGGACTGTTGTGGGGTGGGGGGAGGGGGGAGGGATAGCCTTAGGAGATATACCTAATGTTAAATGACGAGTTAGTGGGTGCAGCACACCAACATGGCACATATATACATATGTAACTAACCTGTACGTTATGCGCATGTACCCTAAAACTTAAAGTATAATTTAAAAAAAATCCGTGCAGTTTGGCTGTCAGGAAGCCCCATCCCTAGGGGAAGGCAGAGAGTATTAAATAAAGTGATCACTCTATGGGACAAAAGAATCTGAACAGCAGCCCTTGAGCTCCAGATCTTCCCTCTGACTTTGTCTACCCAAATGAGAAGGAATCAGAAAAACAACTGTGGTAACATGACAAAACAAGTTTCTTTAACACACCCAAAAGATCACACTAGCTCACCAGCAATGGATCCAAATCAAGATGAAATCTCTGAATTGCCGGAAACAGAATTCAGGTCAATTATTAAGCTAATCAAGGGAACACCAGCAAAAGGTAAAGTTCAACTTAAATCAAAAAAATGATACTAGATATGAATGAAAGAATCCCCAGTGAAACAGACTGCATGAATAAATAACAATCACAACTTCTGGAAGTGAAGGATACACTTAGAGAAATGCGAAATGCACTGGAAGATATGAGCAACAGAATCAAACAAGAAGAAAGAAGAACTTCAGAGCTCAAAGACAAGGTTTCTGAATTAACCAATCTAACAAAGACAAAGAAAAAAGAATTTTTGGAAAATGAACATAAACTCCAAGAAGTTTGGGATCATGTTAAACTACCAAACTTAAGAATAATTGGTGTTCCCAAAGCAGAGAAATATAAAAGTTTGGAAAACATATTTGAGGAAATAATCAAGAAAAATTTCCCCAGCCTTGCTGGAGATCTAGACATCCAAATATAATAAGCACAAAGAACATCTGGGAAATTCATTGCAAAAAGATCATCATTTCAGCACATAGTCGTCAAGTTATCTAAAGTGAAGATGAAGGAAAGAATCTTAAGAGGTATGAGGCAAAAGCGTGAGGTAACCTATTTAAAAAACTATCAAATTAACAACAGATTTCTCAGCAGAAACCCTATAAGCTAGAAGAGATTGGGGTCCTATATTTAGCCTCCTTAAACAGAACAATTATCAGCCAAGAAATTTGTATCCAACAAAAGGAAAGATAGTCTTTTTCAGACAAATGCTGAGAGAATTTGCCACTACCAAGGCAGCACAAAAATTGCTAAAAAAAAAAAAAAAAAAAAAAAAGCTCCAAATCTTGAAACAAATCCTCAAAATACACCAAAATAGAATCTCCTTATTGCATAAATCTCACAGGACCTATAAAACAATAACACAATAAAAAAATTCAGGCAACAAATAACATTATGAATAGAATAGTACCTCACATATCAATATTAATGTTGAATATAAATAGCCTAAATACTCCACTTAAAAGATGTAGAATAGGCCAGGCACAGTGGCTCACACCTGTAATCCCAGCACTTTGGGAGGCCGAGGCAGATGGATCACGAGGTCAAGAGATCAAGACCATCCTGGCCAACATGGTGAAACCCCATCTCTACCAAAAATACAAAAATTAGCTGGGCGTGGTGACATGCACCTGTAGTCCCAGCTACTCAGGAGGCTGAGGCAGGAGAATCACTTGAACCCAAGAGGCAGAGGTTGCAGTGAGCTGAGACTGTGCCACTGCACTCCAGCCTGGTGACAGAGAGAGACTTCGTCTCAAAAAAAAAAAAAGATATAGAATTGCAGAGTGGATAAGAATTCACCAACCATATATCTTTTCTCTTCAAGGTACTCAGCTGACACATACATAAGGACTCACATAAACTTAAGGTAAAGGGATGAAAAAAGATATTACTTGCAAATGGACACCAAAACAATCAGGAATGGCTATTCTTATATGAGACAAAACGAACATTAACAGAACAGCAGTTAAAGAAGACAAAGATGGACATTATCTAATGATAAAATGACTAGTCCAACAGGAAAATATCACAATCCTAAATATATATGCACCTAACACTGGAGCTCACAAATTTATAAAACAATTACTACTAGACCTAAAAAATCAGATAGATGGCAACACAATAATAATGGGGGACTTCAATACTCCACTAACAGCACTAGACAGGTCAACAAGATGGAAAGTCAACAAAGAAACAATGGACTTAACTATACCTTACAACAAATGGACTTAACAGACATTTACAGAACATTCTACCAAACAACTCCAGAATATACATTCTATTCACCAGCACATGGAACACTCTCCAAAATAGACCATATGATAGGCCACAGAACAAGTCTCAACAAATTTAAGAAAATTGAAATTATATCAAGTACTGTCTCAGACCACAGTGGAATAAAACTGGAAATCAACTCCAAAAGGAACCCTCAAAACTATTCAAATACATGGAAATAAAATAACCTGCTCCTGAATGATCATTGGGCCAACAATAAACTCATGTTGAAAATTTAAAAATTCTTTGAACTGAATGATAATAGTGACACAACCTATCAAAACCTCTGGGATACAGCAAAAGCAGTGCTATGAGGAAAGTTTATAGTATTGAATGCCAACATCAGAAAGTCTGAAAGAGCACAAATAGACAATCTAAGGTCAAACCTCAAGGAATAAGAGTAGCAAGAACAAAACAAACCCAAATCCAGCACAGAAAAAGACAGATCAGAGTAGAACTAAAAGAAATTAAAAAAAAAATACAAAGATAAATGAAACAAAAACTTGGTTCTTTGAAAAGATAAATAAAATTAAGAAGCCATTAGCAAGATGTACTAAGAAAAGGGAAGAGAAAATCCAAATAAGCTCAACTGGAAATGAAATGGAAAATATTACAACCAATACCACAGAAATACAAAAGATCATTTAAGGCTACTATGGACACCTTTATGTACATAAACTAGAAAACCTAGAAGAAATGGATAGATTCCTGGAAGAATACAACCCTCCTAGATTAAACCAGGAAGAAATAGAAACACTGAACAGACCAATAACAGTGAGATTGAAATGATAATTAAAAAGTTAACAACAACAACAAAAGTCCAGTACCAGATGAATTCACAGCAGAATTATATCAGACATTCAAAGAAGAATTGGTACCAATCCTACTGAGAGTACCCCAAAAGATAAAAAGGATTCCTCCCTAAGTTATTCTACAAAGCCAGTATCACCCTAATACCAAAACCAGGGAAGGACGTAACAAATAAAGAAAACTACAGACTAATATCCCTGATGAACATAGATGCAAAAATTCTCAACAAAATTCCAGATAACTGAATCCAGCAACATATCAAAAAGATAATACAACATGATGAAGTGGGTTTCATACCAGGGAAGCAGGGATGGTTTATCATACACAAGTCAGTAAATGTGATACACCACATAAACAGAATTAAAAACAAAAAGTACATGATCATATCAATAGATGCAGAAAAAGCATCTGACAAAATCCAGCATCACTTTATGATTAAAACCCTCAGCAAAATCAGCATAGAAGGAACATACCTTAAGGTAATAAAAGCCATCTATAACAAATCCACAACAAACATTATACTGAATGGGGAAAAGTTGAAAGCTTTCCTTCTGAGAACTGGAACAAGACAAGAATGCCCACTTCCACCACTTCTATTCAACACAGTACTGGAAGTCCTAGCCAGAGCAATCAGACAAGAGAAAAAATATATAAAGGTATCCAAATCAGTAAAGAGGAAGTCAAACTGTTGCTGATTGCACAAGATATGTTCATATACCTAGAAAAACCTAATGACTCATCCAAAAAGCTCCTAGAAGTGGTAAATGAATTCAGTAAAGTTCAGGATACAAAATAATGTACAAAAATCAGTAGCCCTGCTATACACCAACAGCAACCAAGCTAGAATCAAATCAAGAACTCAACTCCTTTTACAACTAGCTGCAAAAATAAAATAAAATACTTAGGAATATACTCAACCAAGGAGGTGAAAAATCTCACAAGGAAAACTGTAAAACACTGCTAAAAATTATCATAGATGACACAAACAAATGGAAACACATCCCATGCTCATGATGGGTAGAATCAATATTGGGAAAATGACCATACTGCCAAAAGCAATTTAAAAATTCAATGCAATTCCCATCAAAATACCACTACCATTCTTCGTGTAACTAGGAACAAAATCCTAAAATTCATATATAACCAAAAAAGAGCCCACATTGCCAAAGAAAAACAAGCAAAAAGAACAAATCTTGAGGCATTACATTACCTGACTTCAAACTACACTATAAAGTCATAGTCACCAAGACAGGATGATACTGGTAAAAAACAAACAAACAAACAAACAAAAAAACCAGGAATATAGACCAATGGAACAGAACAGGGAACCCAGAAATAAAGCCAAATATTTTAAGTCAACTGATTTTTGACAAAGCAACAAAAGCATAACATGGGGAAAGGACACCATATTCAGCAAATGGTACTGGGATAGTTGGCAAGCCACATGTAGAAGAATGAAACTGGATCCTCATCTCTCACCTTATACAAAAATCAACTCAAGATGGATAAAAGAGTTAAATCTTTTTTTAATTAGATCCCATTTGTCAATTTTGGCTTTTGTTGCCATTGCTTTTGGTGTTTTAGACATGAAGTCCTTGCCCACGCCTATGTCCTGAATGGTATTGCCTAGGTTTTCTTGTAGGATTTTAATGGTTTTAGGTCTAACATTTAAGTCTTTAATCCATCTTGAATTAATTTTTGTATAAGTTGTAAGGAAGGGATCCAGTTTCAGCTTTCTACATATGGCTAGCCAGTTTTCCCAGCACCATTTATTAAATAGGGAATCCTTTCCCCATTTCTTGTTTTTGTCAGGTTTGTCAAAGATCAGATAGTTGTAGATATGCGGCATCATTTCTGAGGGCTCTGTTCTGTTCCATTGATCTATGTCTCTGTTGTGGTACCAGTACCATGCTGTTTTGGTGACTGTAGCCTTGTAGTATAGTTTGAAGTCAGGTAGCGTGATGTCTCCAGCTTTGTTCTTTTGGCTTAGGATTGACTTGGCGATGTGGGCTCTTTTTTGGTTCTACATGAACATTAAAGTAGTTTTTTGCAATTCTGTGAAGAAAGTCACTGGTAGCTTGATGGGGATGGAATTGAATCTATAAATTACCTTGGGCAATATGGTCATTTTCATGATATTGATTCTTCCAACCCATGAGCATGGAATGTTCTTCCATTTGTTTGTATCCTCTTTTATTTCATTGAGCAGTGGTTTGTAGTTCTCCTTGAAGAGGTCCTTCCCATCCCTTGTAAGTTGGATTCCTAGGTATTTTATTCTCTTTGAAGCAATTGTGAATGGGAGTTCACTCATGATTTGGCTCTCTGTTTGTCTGTGATTGGTGTACAAGAATGCTTGTGATTTTTGTACATTGATTTTTGTATCCTGAGACTTTGCTGAAGTTGCTTATCAGCTTAAGGAGATTTTGGGCTGAGACAATGGGGTTTTCTAGATATACAATCATGTCATCTTCAAACAGGGACAATTTGACTTCCTCTTTTCCTAATTGAATACCCTTTATTTCCTTCTCCTGCCTGATTGCTCTGGCCAGAACTTCCAACACTATGTTGAATAGGAGTGGTGAGAGAGGGCATCCCTGTCTTGTGCCAGTTTTCAAAGGGAATGCTTCCAGTTTTTGCCCATTCACTATGATATTGGCTGTGGATTTGTCATAGATAGCTCTTATTATTTTGAGATACGTCCCATCAATACCTAATTAAAGAGCTTCTGCACAGCAAAAGAAACTACCATCAGAGTGAACAGGCAACCTACAGAATGGGAGAAAATTTTTGCAACCTACTTATCTGACAAAGGGCTAATATCCAGAATCTACAATGAACTCAAATTTACAAGAAAAAAACAAACAACCCCATCAAAAAGTGGGCAAAGGACATGAACAGACACTTCTCAAAAGAAGACATTTATGCAGCCAAAAAACGCATGAAAAAATGTTCATCATCACTGGCCATCAGAGAAATGCAAATCAAAACCACAGTGAGATACCATCTCACATCAGTTAGAATGGCCATCATTAAAAAATCAGGAAACAACAGGTGCTGGAGAGGATGTGGAGAAATAGGAACACTTTTACACTGTTGGTGGGACTGTAAACTAGTTCAACCATTGTGGAAGTCAGTGTGGCAATTCCTCAGGGATCTAGAACTAGAAATACCATTTGACCCAGCCATCCCATTACAGGGTATATACCCAAAGGACTATAAATCATGCTGCTATAAAGAGACATGCACACGTATGTTTATTGTGGCACTATTCACAATAGCAAAGAGTTGGAACCAACCCAAATGCCCAACAATGATAGACTGTATTAAGAAAATGTGGCACATATACACTATGGAATACTATGCAGCCATAAAAGATGATGAGTTCGTGTCCTTTGTAGGGACATGGATGAAACTGGAAAACTTCATTCTAAGTAAACTATCGCAAGGACACAAAACCAAACACCGCATGTTCTCACTCATAGGTGGGAATTGAACAATGAGAACTCATGGACACAGGAAGGGGAACATCACATTCCGGGGACTGTTGTGGGGTGGGGTGTGGGGGGAGGGACAGCATTAGGAGATATACCTAATGCTAAATAATGAGTTAATGGGTGCAGGAAATCAACATGGCACATGGATACATATGTAACAAACCTGCACATTGTGCACATGTACCCTAAAACCTAAAGTATAATAATAAAAAAATTAAAAAAAAAAGAGTTAAATCTAAGACCTGAACCATAAAATTTCTAGAAGATAACATTGAAAAAAAAACCCTTCTAGACATTGACTCAGGCAAAGACTTCATGACCAAGAACCCAAAAGCAGATGCAACAAAAACAAATATAAATAGATGAGATTAAATTAAACTAAAAAGTTTGGCACAGCAAAAGAAATAATCAGCAAACAGATAATTCACAGAATGGGATAAAATCTTTGCAATGTATACATCTGACAAAGGACTAACATCCAGAATCTACATGGAACTCAAGCAAACAGCAAGAAAAAAGCAAACAATCCCATGAGAAATTGTGTTAAAAACATGAATAGACAATTCTCAAAAGAAGGTATACAAATGGCCAACAAGCATATGAAAAAAATGCTCAACATTACTAATGATCAGAGAAATGCAAATCAAAACCAAAATGTGAGACTATCTTACTTTTGCAAGAATAGCCATAATCAAGAAATCACAAAATAATAGATCTTGGAATGGATATGGTGAAAATCGAACACTTTTACACTGTTTGTACGAATGTAAACTAGTACAACCACTATGGAAAACAGCATGAGGATTCCTTAACTAAAAGTAGATCTACCATTCAATCAAGCAATCCTACTCCTGGTATCTACCCACAGGAAAATAAGTCATTATATCAAAAAGATACTTGCAAATGCACGTTTATAGCAGCACAATTTGCAATTGCAAAAACATGGAACCAGTCCAAATGCACATCATTCAATGAGTGAATAAAGAAAATGTATATATACACCATGGAATACTACTCAGCCATAAAAAGGAATGAAATAATGGCATTCACAGCAATCTGGATGGAATTTGAGACATTATTCTAGTGAAGTAACTTAGGAATGGAAAACCAAACATCATATGTTCTCACTCATAAGTGGGAGCTAAACTATGAGAATGCAAAAGCATAAGAATGATATCATGGACATTGGAACTTAGGGGAAAGGGTTGGAGGGTGTGTGGGATAAAAGACTACACATTGGGTACAGTGCACACTGCCTGGGTGATGGGTGCCCCAAAATCACAGAAATCACCACTAAATAACTTATTATGTGCAAAATATTTTTTTAATTTTTTTAAAAGATTTTAGGAACTAAAAAAAAGAATTTCCATAATACAATTGGAAGTATTACCAGCAAAATAGACCAACTTGAGGAAAGAATCTCAGAACTTGATTATGGCTTCTTTGAATCAAGTCAGACAGACAAACATAAAAAAAATAAACAAAACCTCCAAGAAATAATGGGATTATGTAAACAGACCAAACCTGTGACTCACTGGGGTCCCTGATAAAGAGGAAGAGAGAGCAAGCAATTTGGAAAACTTATTTGAGCATATTGTTCACAAAAATATCTCCAACCTCGCTAGAGAGGTCAACATGCAAATTCAGGAAATTCAGAGAATCCCTGTGAGATAACATACAAGACAAACATCCCCAAGACACATGGTCATCAAGTTCTCCAAGGTCAAAGCTGAAGAAAAAATATTAGCTGCAGAAAGAGAGTAGGGGCAGGACACCTACAAAGGAAACCCCATCAGGCTAATGAGGACCTTTCAGAAGAAATGCTACAAGCCAGAAGAGATTAGGGGCCTATCTTCAGCATATTTTTTAACTTTTATTTTAAGTTCAGGGATACATGTGAAGGTTTATTACACAGGTAAACATGAGTCATGGGGGTTTGTTGTACAGATTATTTCATCGCCCAGGTATTAGGCTGATAGTTATTTTTCCTGATCCTTTCCCTCCTCCCACCCTACACCCTCCAAAGGGCTCCAGTGTGTGTTGTTCCCCTCTAAATATCCCTGTGTTCTCATGATTTAGCTCCTACTTATAAATGAGAACATGTGGTATATGGTTTTCTGTTCCTCCATTAATTTGCTAAGGATAACGCCCTTCAGCTCCATCCATTTCCTTGCAAAGGCCATGATCTCATTCTTTTTATGGCTGCATAGAATTCCATGTTGCATATGTGCCACATTTCTTTATCCAGTCTATCATTGATGGGAATTTAAGTTGATTCTATGTCTTTGCTGTTGTGAAGAGTGTTGCAATGAACATATGCATGCATGTGTCTTTATAATAGAATAATTTATATTTCTTTGGGTTTATACCCAGTAATAGAGTTGCTGGGTCAAATGGTATTTCTGTCTTTAGGGCTTTGAGGAGTCACCACACTATCTTCCACAATGACTGAACTAATTTACACTCCCACCAACAGGTTATAAGCATTCCTGTTTCTCCACAACCCCCCAGCATCTGTTATTTTTTGACTTTTTAATGATAGTCATTCTAACTGGCGTGAGATGGAATCTCATTGTGGTTTTGATTTGTATTTCTCTAAAGATCAATGATATTGAGCTTGTTTTCATATGATTGTTGACCACATGTATGTCTTATTTTGAAAAGTGCCTGTTCGTGTTCTTTTCCCACTTTTTAATGAGATTTTTTTCTTGTAAATTTGTTTAATTTCCATATAGACACTGGACACTAGACTTTTATCAGATGCATAGTTTGCAAAATTTTTTCCCTTTCTGTAGTTTGTCTGTTTACTCCATTGATAGCTTCTTTTGCTGTGTGGAAGTTCTTTAGTTTAATGATACACTTTGTGTCAATTTTTGCTTTTGTTGCAATTGATTTTGGTATCTTTTTCATGAAATCTTTGCCAGTGCCTATGTCCTGAATGGTATTGCTTAGGTTGTCTTCCAGGTTTTCATAGTTTTGGGTTTTACATTTAAGTCTTTAATTCATTTTGAGTTAATTTTTGTATATGGTGTAAGGATGAGCTCCAGTTTTAATCTTCTACATATGGCTATCCAGTTATCCCATCACCATTTACTGAATAGAAAACCCTTTTCCCACTGCTTGTTTTTGTCAGATTATTCAAAGATCAGATGGTTGAAGGTGTTCAGACATATTTCTGGGTTCTCTATTCTGTTCCATTGGTCTATAGGTCTGCTCCTATACCAGTACCATGTTGTTTTGGTTACTGTAGCCCTGTAGTATATTTTCAAGTCAGGGAATGTAATGCCTCCAGCTTTGCTCTTATTTCTTAGCTTATTGCCCTGGCTATTCTGTCTCTTTTTTGTTCCATAGGATTTTAAAATAGTTTTTTTTAATAGTTCTTTGCAGAATCTGAATAGTAGTTTAATAGAAGTATCATTAAATCTATAAATTCCTTTGGGTAATATGGTCAATTTAATGACACTTATTCCTCCTCTCCATGAGAATAAAATGTTTTTCCATTTGCTTGTGTTATGTCTGATATCTTTGAGCAGTGTTTTGTAGTTCTTTTGTAGAGATCTTTCACCTCCAAATTTAGCTGTATTTCTAGATATTTTATTCTTTTTATGACAATTGTGTATTAGAATTTGTTCCTAATTTGGCTCTCAGCTTGACTGCTATTAATGTGTAGAAATGCTATTGATTTTTGCACATTGATTTTGTATCCTGATTCTTTGCTGAAGTTGTTTATCAGCTTAAGAAGCTTTTTGGCTGAGGCAATAGGGTTTTCTAACATCAAACTCTGTCATCTGCAAACAAAGATAGTTTGACTCCCTTTCTTCCTATTTGGATGTCCTTTATTTCTTTCTCTCGCATGATTGCCCTGGCCAGGACTTCCAATACTGTGTTGGATGGGAATAGTGAGTGAGGGCATCCTTGTCTTGTGTCAATTTTCAAGGGGAATGGTTCTGGCTATTGCCCATTCAGTATGATGTTGGGTGTGGGTTTGTTGTATATGACTCTTACTATTTTGAGGTATGTTCCTTCAATACCTAGTTTATAGAGAGCTTTTAATATGAATGAATGTTGAATTTTATCAAAAGCCTTTTCTGCATCTATTGAAATGATCATTTTTTTGTCTTTGGTTCTATTTATGTAATGAATTACATTCACTGATTTGTGTATGTTGAACCAACCTTGCATCCCAGGGATAAAGCCTACTTGATCCTGGTGGATAAGCTTTTTGATGTGCTGCTGAATTTGGCTTGCCAGTGTTTTGTTGAGGATTTTTGCATCAATGTTCATCAAGGATATTGGCCTGAAGTTTTCTTTTTTTCTTCTGTGTTGCTAGGTTTGGGTATCAGGATTATACTGGCCTCATAGAATGAGTTAGGGAGGAAGCCTTCCTCCTCAATTTTTTGGAACAGTTTCAGTAGGAATAGTACCAACTCTTCCTTGTACATCTGGTAAAATTCAGCTGTGAATCCATCTAGCCCTGGGCTTTTTTTTTTTTTTTTTTGGTTGGTAGGCCACTTATTACTGCCTCAATTTCATAGTTTGTTATTGTTCTGTTCAGGGATTCAATTTTTTTCCTGGTTCAGTCTCGGGAGGGTGTATATGAGCAGGAATGTAACCATTTCTTCTAGATTTTCTACTTTATGTGCATAGAGATGTTCATAATATTTTCTGATTGTTGTTTGTATTTCTGAGGGGTCAGTGGTAATATCTCCCTTTGTGTTTCTGATTGTGTTTATTTGAATTTCTCTCTTTTCTTCTTTATTAGTCTACCTAGTGGTCTATTTTATTAATATTTTCAAAAAATAGCTCCTGGATTTGTTGATCTTTTGAATGGTTTCTGGTGTCTCAGTCTTCTTCAGTTCAGCTCTGATTTTGGTTCTTTCTTGTCTTCTGCTAGCTTTAGGATTTGTTTGTTTTGTTCTTTAGGTCTTTTAGTTGTGATGTTAGGTTGTTAACTTGAGATCTTTCTAACTTTTTGATGTGGGCATTTATTGCTATAAATTTACCTCTTACCACTCTCTTATTTGTGACCTAGACACTCTGTACATTGTCTCCTTGTACTCATTAGTTTCAAGAACTTCTTGATTTCTGCCTTAATTTCATTGTTTACCCAAGAGTCATTCAGTAGCAGGTTGTTCAATTTCCATGGTTAGAATTTCGTTCTTTAAGAATGTTGAATATTGGTCCACAGTCTCTTCTGTCTTGTAGGGTTTCTGCTGAGAGGTCTTCTGTTAGTCTGATGGGTTTCACTTTGTATATGAGTCTGATGGGCTTCCCTTTGTATATGACCTGGCCTTTCTCTCTAGCTGCCTTTAATATTTTTTTCTTTCATTTTGACCTTGGAGAATCTGATGATTATGTGTCTTAGGGATGATCTTTTTGTGAAGTATCTTACTGGGCTTCTCTGAAATTTCTGAATTTGAATGTTAGTCTCCCTAGTTAAGTTGGGGAAACTCTCCTGGAAAATATACTGAAATATGTTTTACAAGTTGGTTCCATTTTCCCCATCTCTTTCATGTATACAAGCCATTCATAGATTCAGTTTCCTTATGTAATCCCATAGTTTTCATAGGTTTTGTTCATTCCTTTTTGTTCTTTTTTCTCTATTCTTGTCTCCTTGTCTTATTTAAGAAAGCCAGTCTTCAAGCTCTGAGATTCTTTCCTCTGCTTTGTCTATTCTGCTATTAATATTTGTGATTGCATTATGAAATTCTTGTAGTATGATTTTTAGCTCTATAGGGTCAGTTATGTTCTTCTTTATACTGGCTATTTTGTCTGTCAGTTCCTGCAATGTTTTATTAAGATTTTTAGCTTCCTTGAATTGTATTACCACATATTCCTGTAGCTCAGTGAACTTTGTACCTACCCCTATCCTGAATTCTACTTCTGTCATTTCAGCCATCTTCAGCCTCAGCCTTGTTCCAAAACCTTGGTGAAGAGGTGATGTAGTCATTTGGAGGAAAGAAGGCACTCTGGCTTTTTGAGTTTTCAGCATTCTTGCACTGATTCTTTCTCGTCTTTGTGGGCTTATCTATCTTCAATCTTTGAGGCTGCTGATCTTGGATTTTTTTTTCTTTTATCCTATTTGATTACCTTGAGGGTTTGATTGTGGTATAAGGTGGACTCAGTAGACTGGCTTCATTTGGGGGAGGCTTTAACGTTCCACTCCCAACTCCTGGGCTGTATGCTCTAACTCTTGGGGACTTGTATTGGTCCCCAACTTTATTCTCTGGATCCTCAAGGTTTAGAGTCCACTGCACTAGTGGGAAAGGGCGTTCAGGAGCAGGAGGGCCCCTGCTGGAGACTGTGTGTGCTGTTGCACTCAAGGTAGTGTTAGCTTGGAGTATGATACTGCCTGATGCAAATTTAGGTGCCTCCCTGTGCTCTGCAAGAGGAAATGATTGCTCAGGATGTGAGAGGTTCCCCTGTCTTCTGCCCAGCATTAGGACAAGGGTGGGGCACTAGCGGGTGCAGAACTTGCTGGTTCTGTGCCCGCCAAGACTACATCTGCAATAGTGGTCAACAGGGGTGGGGCAGTGTACTGCACTCCTGCATGCTGGCAGGGCAAGTAAAGCAAAACCTGCCTGTGCAGTTAAGTGCCAGCAAAATGATGTGGGGATTTGCCATGGGCTCAGGCGAAGCTGTAGTATAAGAAGGGAAGGTGTGAGCGGGTGCATGGCCATAAGGACTTCCACACTGGACCTCTCCACTGATCAGGCACAGTCTGCTATCATAGAAGCTATGTCGTTTGCCCCAGGGTATATTGAACTCCCCTGTAAGTAGGCATGGCCAGGCTGGGGCCCTGTTAAATGCCAGTGGACCATGGAATGCTCAGGTCTGACCAACCTCATCTGATGTGCCAGACCACCCAGCAGAGATCAAGTCCAACAGTTCCCCTAAGGCTAACGTCTCTTATGGGAGCAAGTTGAACCTAGAAGGATGGCCATTCCTGGCCACACTCCACTAAAGATGCTGCTCCACACCAAACCCTCTGGAATCCACATCAGCTGGCTTGCTGCCCCACTACTTTGCTTGTCTCTCGGGGACTCCACCCCAGATAGATGTGGGTCAGCCATCACTCAGTGAAATCAACCCAAGATGGAGGGTTCTAGCCAAGGGTTCCCTGTCTGGTGATGATCAGTAGAGGGTGTATGGGACCCATGAGAGATGGACTGGCCTCCTCTGCTTGGGTCAACTGCAGCTTGTTGAAGGTGTGGATGAGGCACCTAAGATCTTTGCTCCTTCATTAGTCTGAGGGTAATAAAAACAGTTTCTCTGCAAAGGCAATGGAAGAGGGGTGTTCATTTGCCCCTGGAGGCTCTGTTCAGGGAATTGCCAAGCTGCTAATGGCTTGATATCTCTGGTCGGGGTGGCTAGAGGCCCAGGCATGGAGGACATGCCTGGTGAGGAGATATGGGAATGGGCACACATGTAACAGTCTAGCCACTTTCCTGTAGGGCTGCTGCAGTATGCTGGGGGTCTGGTCTAGTCTCTAGCTGACTCACATTTTCAGTACCCGGACTTGTCACCAGTGAAGGCTGTGAAACGGCAAAGATGGCAGCCTGCCTCTCCCTTTGAGAGCTCAATCCTAGGGAGGTATGGACCTATTTCCAGCCCAAATGCACCTGTAGGAGGTGGCTTGAGACCTCTGTTGGGAGGCTCTACCCAGTGATGATGAATGGGATCAGGGACCTGCTTTAAAAGGCAGTCAGGCCACATTTTCACAGAACAGCTGTGCTATACTGGGGTACTGCCTCTGGCCCCAATTAATTTGGACTTTCCAAAGCCCAAAGGCTGGAATGGATAAGTTGCCCAAACAGCAAAGATGGCAGCCCACTCCTTCACATCCAGGGAGCTCTGTCCTAGAGAAGTTTCATATCTCTGTACACAGGAGGACACTGATCCAGGTGGCTGGAGGCCCCAGCTGTGCTGTGTTGAGGTATCACGTCTGCCCCCAGTCAGCTTGGAGTCTCCTAAGCCTGAAGGTTGGAATGGCTAAGTCACCTAAACAGCAAAGATGGCAGCCCACCCATCCCCCTGGGAGCTCCATCTCAGGGAGATGTAATGCTGCTACTGGTGGCTGGCTGGAATTCAAAGACATTGGGTCTTATTTTGTAAGGTGCCATAGAAGTGGGGTCTGCAGACTGTTGCTGCTTGGCCTCCTGGATTTAGCCTCTTTCCTAGGGGTATGTATGGGGATCTAAACTCCTGCTTTGCTGGAGTTGCAGCTGCTTTTGCCAGGATGCCCAGAAACCCTGAGCATCTAAAGCTCCTTGGTCGCTGCACATGGCTGAGTGGCTGCTCTGCCAAGACTCCACATAGCTCTGTGTATCAGACTTAAAGCCCTGGTGAAGTAGGTTCATGAATAAGAGGATCTTCTGACCTAAAAGTTGCAAAGATCCATGAGAGAAGCATGGGTTTCCAGGGTTGCACATTCACTTACCCCTTCCCTGGGTGAGGGAGGTTCCCCTGGCTCTGTCATTCCAGATGGGCCATCATCCTCCCTCGCTTTTCTCCATTCTCTTTGGGTCAAGTTGTTTCCTTGATTATTCCCAATGTAAGTGGCTGGATGTTTCGGTTGAAGGTGCTGTATTTACTTACCCCTTCTGTTCCTCTCCATGAGAGCAACACACACCAGCTGCTTGTAGTTGGCCATCTCAGCCACCTCCTTTAAATTTGGCATTTTTAAAGAAAAGATATTCCAACTAATAATTTCATATCCAACCAAACTAAGCTTCATAGCAAATGAGAAATAAAATCCTTTTCAAACAAGCAAATGCTAAGGGAATTTTTTTTTACCACTAAACCTGTCTTATAAGAGGTCCTAAAGGGAGTGCTAATCATGGAAATGAAAGATCATTACTGGCCACCACAAAAACATACTTAAGTACATAATCCATTGACACTATAAAGTAACTACACAATCAAGTCTTCATAACAACAAAATGACAGGATCAAATCCATACATATCAATATTAACCTTGATTATAAATGGGCTAAATGGTTATTAAAAGACAAAGAGTAGCAAGTTGGATAAATAAGCAGGACCCAACTGTATGCTGTCTTCAAGACTGTATGCTGTCTTCAAGAGACCTGTGTCACATGCACTGACAGAAATAGGATCGAAGTAAAAAGGTGGAGAAAAATCCATCAAACAAATGGAAAACATAAAAAGAGCAGGGGTTGCTATTCTTACTTCAGACAAAACAGACTTTAAACCAACAATGATCAAAAAAGACAGAGAAACATTATATAGTGATAAAGACTTCAATTCAATAAGAAGACTTAATTATCCTAAATATATACACACCCAACACTGGAGCACCCAGATTCACAAAACAAGTTCTTAGAGACCTATGTAGAGACTAGATAACAATACAATAATAGTAGGAGACTTGAACACTCCACTGACAGTATTAGACAGATCATTGAGACAGAAAACCAACAAAGATATTCAGGATCCAAACTTGACACTTGACCAAATGGACCTAACAGACAACTATAGAACAATCCCCTTGACAACAGCAGAATACACATTCTTCTCATCTGCACATGGCACATACACTAAAGTTGGCTGCACTCTTGGGCATAAAACCATTTTCAACAAATCCCCAAAAATTGAAATTATACCAACTACACTTTCAGATCACAGAATAAAAATAGAAATCATACCAAGATCTCTTTAAATCACAGAATTACACAGCATTTTAACACCTGCTTCTGAATCACTTTGGGATAAACAATAAAATTAGGGTAGGACCAAGAAATTCTTTGAAACTCATGAAAGTAAAAATACAGCATATCAGAGTCTCTTGGACACTAAAGCAGTGTTAAGAGAAAGTAATAGTGCTAAACATCGACATCAGACAGTTAGAATGATCTCAAATTAACAACACAGAAGAACTGTAAAAACAAGAGCAAACCAACACCAAATATAGCAGGAGAAAATAACCAAAATCAGAGCTGAACTGAATAAAATTGAGATGCAAAAAATCATACAAAACATTCACAAAACCAATAGTTGGGGTTTTTTTAAGGTTAATATTCTACTAGCTAGACTAATAAAGAAAAAAGGGAAAAGATCCCAATAAACATAATCAGAAACAACAAAAGAGTTCTTATCAGAGACTGCAAAGAAATACAAGAAACCATCAGAGACTATTATGAACACCTCTATGCACACAAATTTGAATAGCTAGAAGAAAAGAAAATGATAAATTCCTTGAAACAAAGAACCTGTTGGATTGAACCATAAAGAAACTGAAACCCCAAACTGATCAGTAACAAGTTCTTGAATTGAATCAGTAATAAAAAGCCTACCAACAAGAAAAAGCCCTGGCAGATGAATTCACAGCTGACTTCTACCAGACACATAGAGAAAAGCTGATAAAAGTCCTACTGAAACTATCCCAAAGAAGAGAGGAAGAGGGATTTATCCCTAACTTATTCTCTGAGTCTGATAACAAAACCTAGCAGAGACACAATGAAAAAAGAAAACTTCAAGCCAGTATCCCTAATAGACATATATGCAAAATCCTCAAAAAAAAAAAAAAAACTAGCAAACTGAACCCAGCAGCACATCAAACAGCAAGTCCACTGCAATAAAGCAGGCTTTATTCCTGGGATGCAAGGTTAGTTCAACATACACAAATCAATGAATGCAATTCACCATATAAACAGAACTAAAAACAAAAACCACATGATTATCTCAACAAACACATAAAAGACTTTTAATAAAATTCAATACCCCTTAAAGTTAAAAAACCCTTAACAAATTAAGAAATAAAGGAACATACCTCAAAATAATAAGAGCAATTGATGAAAAATCCACAGCCAACATCATACTGAATGGAGAAAGCTGGAACCATTCCCCTTGAGATTTGTAATAAGACAAGAATGCCCACTCTCACCACTCCTATTCAACCAACTACTAGAAGTGCTACCCACAACAATCAGGCAGAAGAAAGACATAAAAGGCATCCAAATAAAAAGAGAGAAAGCCAAATTATCTCTCTTCACAGAAGATATGATTCTATACTTAGAAAATCACATAGTCCCTGCCAGAGAATCCCAGATCTAATAAACAACTTCAGCAAAGTTTCAAGATACAAAATAAGTGTAGAAAAATTTATGGCATTTATATACACCAATAATGTCCAATCTTAGAGTCAAATGAAGGATGCAATCTAATTTATAATAGCCACTGATATGGTCTGGCTCTGTGTCACCACCCAAATCTCATCTTGAATTGTAATCTCCATATGTTGGGGAAGGGACCTCATGTGAGGTAATTAGATCATGGGGCCTGTTCCCGCATGCTGTTCTTGTGATAGTGAGTGAGTTCTCAAGACATCTGATAGTTTTATAAGGGCCTTTTCCCACTTCACTCTGCAATTCTCTCTCCTGTCACCATGTGAAGGACATGCTTGCTTCCCCGTTCAACATGGTTGTAAGTTACCTGAGACCTTCCCAGCCATGTGGAACTGTGAGTCAATTTAACCTCTTTTCTTTATAAATTACCCAGTCTCAGGCAGTTCTTTACAGCAGTGTAAGAAGGAAGTAATACAGCCACAAAAAGAATAAAAAACCTAGAAATACAGCTAAGCATGAGAGGTGAAAGATTTCTACAAAGAATTACAAAACACTGCTGAAAGAAGTCAGAATAACATAAATAAATGGAAAAACATTCCATGCTTACGAATAGAAAGAATCAATATTGTTAAAGTGGCCATAGTGCCCCAAGCAATTTACAGATACAGTGCTATTTGTATCAAACTACCAACACCAATTTTTACAGAATTAGGAAAAACTATTTTAAAATTCATATAGAACCAGAAAAAATGCTGAATAGCCAAAGCAATCCTAGGCAAAAAGAAGAAAGCAGGAGGTATCATACTACCTGATTTTAAACTGTACTATAAGACTACAGTAACCAAAACAGCATGGTGTTGGTACAAAAACAGATAAACAGATAAACCAGTGGAACATGTTGGAAAGCCCAGAAATAAAGCCACACACCTGGAATCATCTGATCCTCAAAAAGGACAACAATAACAAGGAATGGAGAAAGGTCTTCTTATTCAATAAATGGTGCTGGGATAACTGGCTAGCCATATGCAGAAGATTGAACCCTGGATCCCTTCCTTCCACAATACACAAAACTCAACTTCAAGATGTATTGAAGACTTAAATATAAAACAAAAACTATAAAAATCCTACAAGAAAACCTAGGAAATAGGTTTTCTTATAGCCCTTGGCAAAGATTTGATGACAAAGTTTCCAAAAACAATTGAAACAAATACAAAAATTGACAAGGGAGACCTAACAAACAAAACTTCTGCACAGACAAGGAAACTATTAACAGAGTAAAGAGACAAACTACAGAAAGGGAGAAAATATTTGCAAACTATGCATCTAACAAAGGCCTAATATCCAGAATCTATAAGGAACAAATCAACAAGCAAAATCAAATAATCCCATTTAAAAATGGGCAAAGGATGTGAATAGGCATTTCTCAGAAGAAGATATACACACACCCAACAAGCATATGAAAAAATGCTCAACATCACTAATTGTAAGAGAAATGTCAATGAAAACCACAATGAGAAGGAATCTCACACTTGTCAGAATAACTCTTATTAAACAGTCAAGAAATAACAGATAGTGGCAAGATTTTGGAGAAAAGGGAATGCTTATATGCTGTTGGTGGGAATATAAATTAGTTCAGCTACTGTGGAAAGTAGTCTGAAGATTTCTCAAAGAACTTAGAACTACCATTCAATATGGCAACCTCATTACTGGATATACAGTCAAAGGAATATAAATAATTCTAGCAAAGACACATGTGTGCACATGTATGTTCATAACAGCACTATTCACAATAGCAAAGACATGGAAACAACTTAACTGCCCACCAACAGTGGATTGGATAAAGAAAATATAGTACATACACACTATGGAATACTATGCAGTCATAAAAAGCATAAAATCATGTCCTTTAGAGCAACATGGATGGAGCTAGATGACATTGTCCTATGGAAATAAACACAGGAACAGAAATCCAAATATTGCATGTTTTCACTTATAAGTAGAAACTAAAAATCGAGTACACATAGATACAAAGATGGGGACAGCAGACACTGGGGCCTACTTAAGGGGAGGTTGAAAGGAGGATGAAGATTGAAAAACCGTCAAGTGGTATGCTCATTACCTGGGTGACAAAATAGTCTTCACACTAAACTCTCATGAGACATAATTTACCCATGTAAATCTGTACATGTACCCCTGAATCTAAAATAAAAGTTGAAAATAAAAGTAATAAATGAGAAAAAAATTCAGGTAGACAGGCTCTGGCTTTTGCAGCATTTTTACAAGTGGGGACTGGCATAACCTAACATAACGATAACACTAAATCTCATGAAGCGTTTTATATAATTCAGAACACTGCTGAAATTAACTGCAAAGATAAAACAGAAGCTAGAAATCATATTGTTTATCTTAAAGACTAGAATCTCAAGACACTACAAGATTGAAACCAAAAAATTTTGAAATACATATATGGCAGTGACTGGAAAAGTTCTTCAAAAAATATATCCAAGATGTTAACTGTTTCTTTGAGATCACTGATCAATAAACAGTCATTGAAAGGCTTTTTGGTTAAGGTAGAAATTTTGCATAAGAATACAGTACTAAATATATATATACATATATATATTTGGTGCCTATTAATACAAAACAATGTGGACTACGAAGCTTTAAAAATGTATCTCAAAGTAAATACTCCGGATTTTGAAGCTAGTTTAATGGTTTTGATTAAACTTCAGTTTAATGCAATTTGAATTTTAGATCACAAGTGTTTACATCAGATGCAGTTAGGTTTAGATAAGCACATTCAGATTTTGACAGGGGAGATGCATTTTCTCTATCACTGCACAAAAAAACACAGAACACAAACAACAGTTAATGAAGCCATTATAGCTGTCCAGGCAATTATTGCTGATCCAAAGACAGACTCCAGGCTGGAAAAAGTTGCAAGATGAACATTTTAGGATTTTACCATGTCATCTAGTTAGTATAGCCAGAGCCTACACACAATTCTGGAATGTGTAAGAAAATCAAATGTTAGCTTTTCAGGAAATGAAAGCCCATAAATTTGAACAGGCATTTGCCATATTTGGTTTTTTTCTCTAGTAAGTATTGGGAGAAAATAAGAAGATATATTAAAAAAATGAAAATGGTATGCATACAAAGATGCTCATTTTAACTTTATTACAATAGCTAGAGTTGGGGGTATTCAATGTCCAACAAAGTAACATAATTTAAGCATGGAACAGTAACAACTCAATGAACTGCCTGTAACTCAGTTTTAACTGTTTATAAAATACAAATAATGCTTAAAACTTTCTGTTGGTCTAATATTCCACTGCACCTCAAACCCAAGAGTACTGAGTATTTTTATATATTCTAAATCAGATTTCTCAAAATATTTTTTGGGATGGGTACTATCATACCATTTTTACATATGAGAAAAGTAAGTTTAGAAAAATTCAGTGAGCTGGTGCAATGTGCTTAGTGCCACGCTGCTGGTGAGTTGTGAAGGTGGAACTCAAGCCTTGACATCTGCCAAGTCCAAACACTGTCCTCAGCACATTTCTAAACTAAATGTTCTTTCCCTAAACATTCCTGTTTTGCTGGCTTCTTTTGTCTGCTACCTGACCCATTATGTTCAAATCCTTGGTGTAATTTTCTTTCCCCTACATCAGTAATCTGAAATAACTCTAGTATCTTTCCTCCTCCACTATTCTTCCAACAACAATCCTTAGTACCCCTCTGCTGGTAAATTGCAATTGTTCCATTTATTGTCTCATTGGCTCCAGTCTCTGCATGCCTTAAATTCTAAGGCCATCTCATTGTCTTCCATTCAAACCCTTCCATTAGCTTGGTCTCCTAAACTCTTATTATATAAAGGCTGAGTCCCCTGCATGCTTTCCATGCCTCTCCCTATCCTGTCCCTAATCAGCTTCACACAATTTACATTACCTCCTGCTTTCATTTATACATCATCATTTTAAGTGAGTTTAGAAAGGTATTATTTTACTTATAGTCTATTTTTTCTTATTATTTGCTTCTCACATTTTCACATTCTGGAATTCTTTCCTATATTACACTTAATTAACAATAGGTTAAGTTCATAATAGTAAACATGGAATGAGAAACACCAAATCTAGCTATCAAAACAAATAGCAACAATTCGATGTCATAAATGAGCTATAGCAATGTATTAAAAACCAGTTTGAAATGACCAATCAAAAGAATGGCAATTTGAGTTTTCATATCAAAATACAGAGCTCTAGGAACTTTGAGAATGAAGGCTGCCATTCTCACTACATGCTGGGCAGAGATAATCTTAGCTGTGAGGACTATAGATCCATCTCACTGGTTGTTTAATTGCTTTAAAGAGATATAAAACTACTTTCTGTATAGATGTATATGCAGCATGTCTGAAGACAAATACTTAATATCACGATGTATTATATTTTCCTAAGGATGTAATTGAAACTTTTTATTTTGAGTTCACCAGTGATAAGCTCAGAACAAAGTGGCAATATCTACATCTATTCAGATATTGAGTCGAGTAAAATGTAAAAGCTAAAACTATAAAACATAGAAGAAAAATTTTTATGACCTTGGAGTTAAGAAAAATAACACCAACCATGAATGGAAAAAAAAATTGAATTTTATCATAGTTTAAAATTTTTACTCATCAAAAATGCCATTACTAATTGAAAAGGCAAGCCAGACCTTTAGAAAAATATTTTGAATAGATACATCTGTGAAAGAAGTGTTATAAATTAATAGCAAAAAGACAAACTTAATTTTTTTAAAGTGGGCAAAAACAGAAATTTCACAAAAGAAACTTATTTTTCGCAAATAATTGGCCAATAAGCATATGAAAAGCTGCTCAACATTGTTAGTCATGGGGAAAATGCAAATCAAAACCACATGAGATCTCACTATATACCAACCATAATGCCTGAAATAAAGACTACAATGTCAAGTTTGGAGGAACTGAAAGGTACATATATTGTTGGCAGGTGTAGAAAGGGTACAATCACTTTGGAAAATTGTACAGCAGTGTCTAAGAAGGTTAAATATCATCTACCTTATGACTTAGCAATTTCACTCCTCAGTATGTTTCTAAGATAAATAAGTATATGTCAATCAAAAGCTTGTATTATAGTGTTCACAGCAGATTTATTCATAATAACCCCAAACTGAAAACAACACAAATGTTTATCAGCAAGAAAATTGATAAATAAATGGTGGTAAAAATATTGCACAGCAATAAAAATGAATGAACTACTGGTACAACTGCAAATTGAAGAATCTCAAAAACATTTTGTTAAGCAGAAGCCAGCCACAAAAGAGTACATGCTATATGATTTCATTTATGCAAAGTTCTAAAACAGGCAAAAACAATCAATGATGATATAAATCAAAATAGTAGTTTCCTCTGGTGGAGACAAGGGGTGTGGATTGACTGCAAAAACACACAGGGGAATTTTCTGCAGTAATGGGAGTATTCTATATCTTGATTTGACTGATGGATTCATTGGTGTATATATTGATTTTTAAAATATAGGATCTTAACATCTGTGCATTTTACTATATGAAAATTATACCTCAGTAAAAAAATTAATCAGAAAAAAGTACTGAAGAGTGGACCTTAAGTAAAGCAAGGATTACAAAAGAACACTAAGCCAACAATAAAATGCTTTTAAAGCTATGTTCTGAGTGAGAATAGTAAAGAATAGATATGCCTCACTGCTTGGCTCATTCACACTGATTCACCATTTCTTTTGCTTCCGTCTGTTCGGCAAAGTTGAATGACTTTTACAGTGGAACAACCATTAGTAAGAGGGAATTGGAGTTCAGCGGAACTGATCAGTGAGCCCTGGTTTTGCCACTAACTCATTTTGTGATCTTGGGCAATTTACTTCAATTAACTGTACCTCCATTTCTTCATCATTAATATGAGGGCCAGACTAGAAAATTTCTAAGGCGCCTTCCAGCCCCAACATTCTGTGCATAATTCCAAATGTGAGTTCTGCAGCTTCATACAAGGAACAGCACCCAGAGTTCTATGGTGACCTAATAAAAACATTTGGCACTGTCAATAGACCTGAAATCTGGCAGATATTTCAGAATGTTGGGCTGCCAAGAAAAGTTTACCAAGGTCATAAGCCTATTCTACAATGATATATTGGTCATGCTAGTGTTGACATCATCTCATATGATCACCTCCCAATTACTGGTGAAGTAAAGCAAGGCTATGAATGGGATCCAGGGATACCTAATTCTTTGTATGCAGCACTATTAAGAGATTCAAAACAGATTTGGAAGCTGTTGTTGAGCTCTGTTCCCAGTCCTCTGGAAAACCTTTTGAACTCATCAGACCAAACACTCAAGAAGAAACAAACAACTAATGTTCTAAATAAAAGCATTCCTGTGGGCTTAAAAAGTTGCAGTGCCATTAAACAAACTCCTATTATTCAGGTTAAAAATGTTTAATTTCCAATAATATTAATGGAACCTGAGTGTGTACTAAATGACTATATGAAGATGTTTCATCTTTACCAGATACTAACATCTTCTACATATTGAGAAAGGAACAGCTTGCCCACCTTCCAAAGCTATATGGAACCAATACAAAAGTACACTGAATTCTGTAGAAAAGACACTAATTTATTCAGTCCTCAGGGCATTATTTAGCACATTTCAATAGTAATTGACTGTCCCTGGATAGCTCGTATAATTTATCACTCACCTCTCAGAGCCCTTTCAGCCCAGGGAATAACAGGACCTTTTGCTTCCTAAGACATTCATGGTTCAGAACTAATAAATAAAAAAAAATTTTTAAGGAAATCCAAAAATGATTTCACAAAGGGAAAGAACTGGATTTCAAATTTTGCCACTAGACACGTATATTTATCCTGGAGGCATCCTAAGTCTAATAGATAAATATATATATATCATTTTCTACAAGCACCATCTACAAGTAACAAGAAACTTACTTGTTTCTGAGGGGAAATTAGCTTTCATTTTCTGGAGTATAGTTTAACTTCTCACTAATAAAAATGACTCCAAATATACATGAAGGAATTGGAGGGTGGAAAAACTTAAACCTAACATTTTGTTGCAGAATTTTGTTCTTTAGTTCAGCTAAAACCAGGCTCTTGTCACACAACCAGAAAAATTTAGGCATCTGGACAGATTGAAGGGTAAGTAGGGCAGGATTTTATTGTGCAAAAAGGGAAAAAAAGAAAAAAACTCTAAAATGAAGTCCTGCTAACCAGCCTCCCACCTCAGAGATTGAATCCTAGCGTGCCACACAGGAACTGAAGAGGCCAGGCTCCTCCCCGCTGGCCTGGAAGTTCAACAGTGTGAACTTCCCTTGGTTTCGCCCTGTTCTCCCAGTGCACAGGCCAGTTGGAGGTTCTCCAAGGACCCTCCCCCTTATCTTCCTCCTGCATCTGTCATTCCCCCTCTAAAAAAGTACATCTAACTGCCATTAGAATAAGAATGAGGAAAAGCATGAAGACCAATCTTAACTGCTTCCTGCTGACAGGGAGTACTGTTTTGGGAAAGTGGCAGACAGAGCTCCTTCAGAAGACTATCTGAATGTCCCCAACAGAAGTGGCCAACGTTCAAGTCTCCAGTTGCATGACCATTTGGAGTTTGATGGCCCGAAGGTGAGAAGAGACAAACCGGATTATTAGAAAATATGTATCAAAATAAGGATGGGATAAGGATAGCACAAAAATCCAGAGACGTTTTATGGTTTGCACAAGGAGGGGGAGACCACAAGCCCAACTGGTAAAACACACACACACACACACGCACACACACACACACACACACACACAAACTATTTTGCTGGAATGTCAGGCTTCTGGGTTCCCTTCCCCTGAGCCTAATCCTAAGCCAACCAGTCTAAGGTTTGGGAAATTAACTCTTCCCAGTTTGGAGGATGCATTTGAGGGGAGTGTCTCATAGTACAGAGACACAATTACCTATGAGTGAAGAGAGGACAGAGGAGGAAAAAGGAAAAAGGAGGCATTTTTTTCAGAGGAATCCCAGGGATTCAGGATGTATTCAGAAGTGGTACAGACTGAAGATGAATGGCTACTCATCTAGAAAGAGGGGAGTAGGCATCCCTGGTTCCTTTCTCTTCCTAGCAAATACCTGCAAAGAAAGAGTGAGATGTTCCTCCTTCTTTCCTCTGTTCTTGTATCCCTGAGTCCCTGACAACAGCAGGGTGCCACCCTTGGGCATCAAAGTGGGCTTTCATCCATGTTAACAGGGGGACCTAGGTGGTGGGAATATACTCTCTTACCCACATATGCCCTATCTCCCCTGCTGTCAGTAGCCTTTGAATTTCTTAGACCTAATTTATGTCATGAATGCCAGCATCACCTTTATCTATGAAACAGGAAGCTTGGCTTAATCAGCAGGAATTAGTCATGCTCACCTGTGCTGTGCCTTTTAACTTCTGTTATCATCTTCCTCTGGATCCCTCAGAATTAGAACTTTGTAAGAAGGATTTGAACCAAAGCTTGGAATTGATTTTGGGGCAAAAATGTGTCCCAGGGGGTTGCATGGACTCCTTATCAGAGGCCAAATGCTAAGGTGAAGCTGTGGAGTTGCATCCTCCTTCAACAAGGGAGAGAAAATGATGTCTTGTGACATCTTCAGATGGTGATGATAGTAATGCTTCCTAAGATTTGGGTGCATAGTACTTGGCTTTGGTTAGCTCCATTGGTCTTGTTTTCCCAAACAGAAAACCTCTGGGTGATGGGCATCCTATTTAACTCTTCCCAGTTTGGAGGATGCATTTGAAGGGAGTGTCTCATAGTACAGAGACACAATTACCTAGTAGTGAAGAGAGGACAGAGGAGGGAAAAGGAGGCATTTTTTTTTTTCAGAGGAATCCTAGGGATTCAGGATGCATTCAAAAGTGGTACAGACTGAAGATGAATGGCTACTCATCTAGAAAGAGGGGAGCAGGCATCCCTGGTTCCTTTCTCTTCCTAGAAAATACTCTTCCTGGCAGGATTTGCAGAATAACTGTCATAAACTAGAATATTGATCCAGGGTTTTACATGACCCATCCCTTTTGTTCTTTCTGAGCTGCAGCCAGAGATTGCTGGTTGGTTCACAGGAACAAGCAGTTAGTCTAAAATGTAAGCAAAAACTTAAAAACAACTAATGAATCTAAAATTTAATGATGATAAGTTTTGAAACATAATTTCTCTCTCTCATTCTCATTTCTCTTAAAAACAAAAACAAATCATGATAGGACTATGCTGTTTGCAAAATAGACTTTAGTCTTATACTTGACCTAATTATTTGCAAAAGTGCTGCAAGAATAATCATTTCTATGCAGGCCTTTTAGATTGGCTTTGGTGGAACTCTGTTCCACAAGGAATCTTAAATAAGACCTTTTAAAACTGAGCCCAGACATGGGTTTCTATCCTCAAATGCCTGTAAGTTTGGTAAACTCCTCTCTTCTTGAGGTCCCAAGAGCATGTGGTTCCTGGGCCTGTTGGAAAATGACATTCTTTACTCATCAAAGGTTAGGAACCGTGTACAAGAACTATGTAGACAAGAATATGAGGCCAGTTTTCTCAAGGAGATTTTATCAGCTTTGAGATTTGAGCTTGAGTCCTTAAAGGGAAGGAAACTCTTCCAGTCAAAACCTTGGTAAAACAACCAGCTTGTCCAATTGCATCCTGTTGCAAAGGAAAGTTGATTCTTATTGCACTGATGCAAACAAGTGTATTGCCATAAGTTAAAAATACTCACAGATAGTTTCCAAATTCTAGAGTAACCAGACAGAGAGAAACAAATATGCTCCAAATTTTGTACACAAGAGTATAGCTTTCTCAATTATTAAAGGCCATAATTAGCTCAAAATAAGTTTCCTTGACTCTGAAAAACAAAACAAGGATTCGGAATGTTGCAAGCAAAACTCAAAAAGATTACTTCAGTTTTATGTTAGTTCAGTCCATCCAGTTAGCTCTTGTTTTGCTTGATATTACGGAGCATTTCTGCTCTTCATGAATCTTGTACATTTTTTCTTTATTCCAATGTCACAATTTCCAAGGTAATGAGAAACCTGTATTTGAGAGCACTTGTCAGGCTCCTGCAGTTTATTACAGAGCATCCTTTGTAAAGGATCAAACAAGACAATAATTGTCTGTGAATAACATGATGTCCAGGGTAGTTACAGTCACAAACACAATTGACAAAGAAGTTTGGTTGTCATGGTGGTTTACAATAACTTAACATAACAACCTTAATTATGATTGATGGCATATACTTTAGACATTAGAGTTTTAGAAATCCCATATAATTTTGGAAGATATATTAGTACTATTCACCAAAATATAACCTAAAGAAGATTGAACACCATTTTGGCAATCCCATGTAATGAAACATGTCAAATAATCCTGTTTACCTATCTTGTGGACACTCCAGAAGCCTTCTGTAGCATCTAAAAGCCAGGCATCAAGAAAGACAATTTTGAAACCAAAGTTTGATTTTGGGAAGCCTGTTAAATATGTTAGAGGTTTAAAACACTTGATGTTACGAAATAGAATTCCAGATTACAATGTTAGTTATTTTGCCAAAATAATTACTCAGAAATTTAAAAAAGCAAAACCTTTTATAACCCCTTATAAATTTTGCTAAAGAGCAGATTAGTGCCTTAAGAGTGCCTTGTTATTCTTTTATTTTAATGATCAATTTACAGAAAAAACATATAATATCCTTTTGCATTTAGTCAATATGTTCACACGTGAAATTTTTGCAAGATTAATTTTTACAGTCATTTCATTATTTGTTTAAACCTTCAGCCTTATATTATCTGATTCAAAACAATCCTTCAACCCTAGGCAAGAATTTACATTTGTATGTCTTCTTATGATCTTTTACTAAAAACACATTTTACTGTTCTTACACACCTTACATATAAATCTATTTCCAGTAGTTTTAATTACATGTTATAATGGTAACTTCTAGCAATTTTTAACTATAATTTAAAACCTGGTAAGTTTTTATAGTTATATACTAGGTGCAGCCAAGGTTTGACTCCTTTCAGCACAATTAAGGGTGTGGTTAATTCCATAGGTCTCCAGGCCTTACCAGTTGTGAAACAAGTAAGTCAAACAGTTCTCAAAAACCAAAAAGGCAGTTTATAACCTTAAAGCACTTAGCAAACCTAATATCTGACCTGCATAGTTTAGTTTACATATTTACATTTTTATGACATCTGCATTTCACCAATAACCTTTAAAGCTGTTTTTATTTCTCAAAGATTAAAGTCACATGATCTTAAAATGTACCACAGCTTTTATCTTCCCTTAAAACATCATGCATGCAACATATATGTAACTACACAGGCAGGTTGAAAAGGATTCAGTGGCTATAAGATTTTTCATTTGCCAATCTCCTAATTATTGGCTTCTCATGCATGCACTAATAGTGGCAAGACAAAATGGAGAAAAAGAATTCAGTCAATTGAGGAAAAACAGGAAAAACCCTTTTTCCAGCAAAACAAGATCTGAGAAAAGAAAAACAGAAAGGCCTTTTAAATATAACTGTAACTTGGATATCCACTTTTAATTAAGCTGAGCACTCTTTAAGAAAATCTTTTAACTCCTTTATTACCTGACTTTAGCCCCACCAAATGGGGACAAAAAGGCTTAGAAGGAAAAGGAAAAAATATTTTTTGGTTTTCATCTTACCCTTTCTCAAGCCCCATGTCTAGGCGCCAAAATGTTGCAGAATTTTGCTCCTTAGTTCAGCTAAAACAGGGCTCTTATCATATGACCAGGACAATTTAGGCACACAGACAAATTGAAGGGTGAGTAGAGCAGGATTTTATTGGGCCAAAAGGGCAAAAAAAGTAAACAAAAAACAACTCATCAAAGTGAGATGGAGTCCTGCTAACAAGCCTCTCACCTCACAGACAGAATCCCAGGCCACCACACAAGAACTGAAGAGGCCAGGTTCCTCTCCCATGCAAATGGCACAAACTTCCCCTGGCTCTACTTTGTTCTCCCAATGTGCACAGTATGCAGGCCAGTCAAAGGTTCTCTTATCTTATCTTATCTTCCTCTTCCATCTATCAATTCAATCATATTTCAATGGTGTGATACAGGAAGTGATGGAGAAGCACCAAAATAGATCAGAGCATGCCAAGTAAATTTGTTCATTCCTGAATCAGTCTGTACCTTAAATTAATTTATGCTTAAGTGCAGTTACTAAACAATAGAAATTATTAATGTAAAGAAGATCTGGCAGGGGGGTTCTCTTTATAATTAACTTTAAAGAACAGTGTATTTGCACCAAATAAAACATCCCAATTGCATATATCATGGTATGAAATCTGTAACTGGGAGACTACCCTAGGAAAATAAGCTTTTTAAGTACATTGAAGTTTTGTTCTTTTTGTATCTTGTTAGAGATTTTCTTGCATAACTAACTTCAGAGGCCTTTTCAAATATATGTTGCTTGGTTCAGAAAACATCTAAAAGTGTTACTCAAGCAAGAACTAATTCAAAGCAAATTTATTTAAGGTCTGTTTTGTTGTTTTTCCTCTATTCTGAAAGTTATGGGAAATGGAAGAAAAATCTATTATAGGTTACTTCAGCATTTAAGTGAGGTTCAAAAGCATCCTTAACACTATCTTCCAATTATATGCATGTGTAGAAGGGATAGTGTAACTTCCAAGCTTTGATCCAAGAGGCTTGAATTTTCTTCTCAGAATGTTTTAAGATTCTCTACAGAGTCAGGGTTAGTAAGAGGATTGATACAATGACTTCTAGAAAACTAGGGCACTAGAAGAGTAACACAAACACAAATTATTAGGATTCCTAGGACAAATAAGACTAATAGGATAACAAGGGCCCCAGTTATAATTTGCTAGTAGATGAGGCCTCCCAAAGAGCCTGAATATCAGGATGTATCATGGAGTTTTCATAGTATAGATTACTCTCATTATCTGTGGATTTTGTATTTGCAAATTTGCCTACTAGCTAAAGTGTACTTGAAGCCCTCAATATTGGAGAAGCTTTAAAGGTCCTTTGTGGACATGCACAGATCAGCGAAAAAATTGGGGTACCAAGTATTCATGGCCCTAGCTGAGATCCAATGAGACCATCTTCTGCTTTCTTGTATTAGCTCTCAAAATGCAAAAGGTGTCCTTTTCCTGCTATGTTTAGTGCCATTTTGGGAGGCATTTTTTGCTTTTTCTGGTGATTTTGCCTTTTAAATGCTCTCCAGCATAGTGCTGCAGTACTATCTAATGTTTCTAAGTACAATAAGGCTGTTATGTAACTTACAGAAAAAAATCATGTTCAATAAGCTCTGTTGAGACATGGGTGATAGTGCTGTCCTCATGAATTCAATGTTAATGAATCAACGATATATATTAAATAAAGTTCCTTTACACAAAAACACACATAAAACAAGGATATGTATTTTCTGGTTGAGAAAAACCTTGTGACCAGAAGCTTGAAGAAATCTAACTCTGTATTTCCCAAATGAAGCAATGTCTCAGTATTCACTAACTTGGTGTTGCAAAAACTGTATAGAACACAACTATTGTGAATGAGAATCAACTATAGATGTACTCGTTAAAATAAAAATAACAATAAGGAAGTCTAAGAATTACTCTCTTTTCTAGAAGGCTTAACTGTTGATAGAAACTAAAATTATTTTTAGATTTTATTTATCATATGTCCATAGTAAAAATATTTGAAATGGAGATAAACAAAAAATAGATGGAAAATTCTTTATAATGCTAACAGCCATAGAAAACCACTGCTAACATTTTGATGTTCCAATTTGTAGAAGACTATATATATATATACACACACACATACATATGTGTGTGTACATATATAAATATATACACACATAATACAGTTATTTAAGCTGATATTTTTGTTAGTGGCGGAAGGTATCTGAGTTACTGGTGGTAAATCCACATGGGTCTGCAGCAACTTCAATTCTTGCCTCTTTAGAAGAAAAAGTTCAACTGAGGGGCATAAAGCAGAAAAAGAGACTGAGGCAAGTTTCAGAGAAGGAGTGGAAGTTTATTAAAAAGCTTTAGAGCAGGAAAGAAAGGAAAGTACACTTGGAAGAGACCCAAGTGCACACCAATGGAAGGTCAAGTGTGGCATTTGACCTTTATCCTAGGGGTTTATAGGCTGCCCCACTTCCAGCATCTTGTGTCCCCTTACCTGTGAAACTTTTCTTAGGATGGGCTGCCTGCATGCACAGTGCCCTCCTTGAGCTTAGGAAGTGAGCACAATGAGTGTAGTGTATTTAGGAAGTTGTATGCATGTCCATCTAACATGTATTTAGAAAGTTGTGTGCATGTCCATCTGAGGCTGTCTTCCCTTTTCTGGCAGAGTGCCTCTGGAAGGTCATACTCTATCTTGTCTCTTAATGTGCATACCTAAGCTCACTTGTCCAATACCTGAGATTTTACTGGAAGCTTATTTTGCTTCTCCCCAGTGCCTGCATTCAATTTATACTTTAATATAACAGCTGTGGACCTTCAGAAGATTCTCTCTCCCTGGTGCCAGCTACTGAATTATCATTTTTAAAGAGGCGATGTGATAACTGTTGAACCATCACCTGATGATCACCTGACATTCCTCATGAGTGGGGGAGAGCCCTCTCCTGCCCTGCTCATGCCTAACTGCTTATACCATTTTCACTAAATGTGTTGTGTATATCTTTCCATCAATAAGCCATTTAATGGTTATCTAGTATATTATTTTATTGTGATAGTACATTTATTTTACTAATCCTCATACTGTATATAGTTAAGTGGTTTACACCACACTTTTTTGTTTTGTTTGCTGTAAATGATGCAGTAATAAACATACTTGTTTATACTACTTTATAAACTTGTAAAATTGTTTCCTTGGGGGAAAAATATTAGGAGTTGACTTGTCAGGCTGTTTTAGCTTTTGATACTTGCCAAAATGTACCAAAATTTTGGGCCAAATCATATTCGACCTGAGTGTGTGAAAATGGTTTTCCTACAGTCTTACTATTGTTGTGCATTGAAATTTTGGAAAATGTTTTCTGATATAACTCAATGGATTAAAAAATGGTTTACTATTGTGGCTCTAATGTAAATGTTAATTCTAATAATTTGAACATATTTCATGGTTATTGGACAGTTGTATCTCCCATTTGTGAAATGTTTTTTCACTAATTTGCCTTTTCAAGAATGCCATTAAAAATTTTATTTTTAATTAATTTATGAGAAATCATTCATTTTAGTAGAACATGTGTACCATATAGGTTACAAGCATTTTTTTCCAGTGCGGTGTTTTTCTTTTACTTTGTTAGTATAGATATTTCATTTTTTTGTATTTGATGATGAGGAATTTTTTAACCATCATGTAGTCCAATAATTCAAACTGGTCTCTCAAGGATTGAAAGTACTCACCAGTCAGACCACCTGGACCAGCCCCTTTTGGGGAAACTATTTTTGACAATATGTTCTATTTCGGCTACATTTATTATCTGATTTAGATTTTCTTTTTCTCCTTAATTTAATTTGGTAGGCAATATTTTTCTAAAAATCAATCATTTCAATTAAGTTTTTCTACTATCACAATTTTTCTACTGTTTAAATCTCATTAGTATTTATTATGCCTCAATACTTATTCCAAATATTATTTGTATTGATGGCTTTTCTCATTTTCAGGACACTTGTTACTTTTATAAAAGAAATATTTTCTGGATTTATTTTTCTATTTGTTTCTTTTATCTAGATTATGTCAGTTATTTTCTTTTTTTAACCATATATTTACTTTTAAAATTTGTTTTTATTCCATTAATTTCTTGATTTGAATCTTCATACACACCCAAATTCCTGAAATGTTCTTTTGGATGCCATCTTAGTCCGTCCCAAAGCAGCACAGGGAATCATATGGTGAGGATGTTAAGCATGCTAGGTCAAGTCTCTTTTCCTCTTCTTATAAAACCATTATACTCCCAGGATGACCCATTCATCCATTATTCCATGAATGTGTTAGTCTACTCACAAGGCAGTATCCTCATGACTCAATTACCTCCTAAAGGCCCCACCTCTCAGTACTACTACATTGGGGATTAAATGTCAACATGAATTTAGGTGGGGACAAATATTCAAACCCTAACAGATGCTACAATCAATCTTGGAGAAGAATCTGTGTTCTTTATTTTATTCCACTGTACTTTTTATATTATTCACATTATTTTATTTTTACTTGTCTTTAAAGAAGACAAAATCTGGCAAGGCCAATGTTTGTCTGCACAGAGCCTATTGAATTGCCCTTTTCCCTTTCCTCTGTTCACCATGATGGTGGTCATATTTTTTTTAAGTAATTAGTTAGATTTACTAGTTAAAGTGCTCAGCCTCTACGTGTTTTTCTGACTTTTATCAGTTTTAAACCAAAGGGGGGAAAATATCACAAGAGAACTTTCCTCTCTTATGTGGTAGCTTTTCTGCATTGTTTATTGCCTACTGTTTGGATAGTCCTAAACAAATTATAATAAATTTAAAAATGTAATCACAGTTTGTAGCAGAGCAGCATCTCTTTTATAACACTTTTCTAATGCAAAATAAAGTTTTCAGATGCATGTATCACAGTCTTAGTCTGTTCAATCAGCTATAACACAATACCAGAGGCTGAATAGGTTATAAACAATAGAAATTTATTTGTCACAATTCTAGAAGCTAGGAAATCCAGTATCAAAGTGCTGGCAGATTTACTGCCAGATGAGGGCCCACTCTCTGATTCATAGATAATACCTTCTAGCTGCGTCCTCACATGATAGAAGAGACAAGGCAGCTCCATGGGTCCTCTTTTAAGGGCACTAATCCCACATTGGTGATTCAGTTTTAACATATGAATTTTGGGGAGGACACAGAGAACACAAACATTTGGACAATAGCAACCACCATCAGTTTCCATCACTTTTGAGTAGTCTCTAGGATTTAAAATTGTATGCCTAGTTGTTAGTGGGAAGCAAGGGAAAGAGATTATGGCAAAGTGAAGACAGGGGTAGGAGCTGATGGCAAAGAAAAGGGTGCTCATGTCCTAATTTATAAGGCAGAGAACAAGTGGTTAGAAAGCATGAAAGTATCTTTTATATTTTCTACTGCTAACACTGCTTTGAAAAGCAAAAGAGACAATATGAAAACAGAACTTGGGCTCTGGTTAATTTATTGTACAGCCTGGCACAAGAAAAAACATAAGTCTGGAGGATTCTGTGGTGCCAGAAAGTAAGAAAGTGCTGAAAACAGGAAACAAAAGGATGAGAGCAAGTATAAAGGACACAGAAGTCAGTCTAAAAGAGTCTCCAATGGCCAAAGTTGGAACAAGTTGAGCAACAAAATAAGTAACAACAGTACTGAGTTATAAACCTTCTTAAAATACATGATATGATACTGACATAAATGGAGGAATGAACAACTTTTCTTTATAGAATAATGATAATTAATAAATGTATATTAAATTAGAGATTTTGAAAATCACCAGTAGAGCATCACAATAATCATTGCTGTGGGCAAGATCCATTAATGGATGCTTAAATTAATGAATAGAACTTTAAGCAGAAAGGAGATATGTGCACAACTTGAAGGTATCTTTCCCCAAATATTGAGTAATTACAAAGAAAAAAAGGAGTAGCTTTACAATAGAGAATTTTGGCAAATATCACCTTAGCCAAGTGATCAAGGTTACAACCCTGGACATATACATTGACACCATGTGCCTCTTCATAAGTGAGTTATAAGGATACATCATACCCAATGCCAAATAACCTTAATTTAACCTTGAGAAAACATCAGACAGGCCTAAATTTAGAGATACTCTGTAATATAAGTGATCAGTTCTCTTTAAAAGAGTGAAGGTCATGAAATACAAGGAAGACCGAGAAACTCTCATGGATTAGAGATTAAGAAAATTAAATACAGTATGTCAGCAAGATAATGAAATAGGAAATGTCAGGTTCCACACCCATTCCCTCCTCCAGGAAGTTCAACTAGCTACTATCCACAGACCAGAACAACTTTTTGAAAATCCAGATATTGGAAACAAGCTTCAGATATCTATGTGGTCTGAAGAACTTAATGAAAGTCTGACTACAATAACACCACCTCTTCCCATCCCCCAAGTAAGTATAGTGTTATATGAAGATTTATCTAGGCCTAGTATCAACAAGGAAAAAGGAAACTGGAGACATTTATCCAGCTTCCTTGGCATTCTGAGATGCTTCCTAGGATCCCCACTCTGGTCTCACCTCATATGCAGTACTGGAGGGTAATGGCACAGTTAGACCACTCAAGGCCAATTAGAAACAAAGAAAGGAGGCAGAGGTCATAATGGCCAGCATGGAAATCTTGACACCTCTGTCTTCATGTCAGCTGTGACATCCAATCAAAGATAGCAGGCACTTTATAGTTCACCCACAAAGTTGAGTCAGCCACCTTCAGAAGCATAATGAAAAGTTCAACACAGCTTGAATCCCTAGAGAGCTGGTCTCTATGTCCCATCCCCAGAACCTACACCAGTGATTCCACCCAAGCAGGAGTACTCTTGCTTTCATCCATTTAAGAGAAACAAAAAAGCTAGACCTACTTCACCCAGAAGGTCAAACAGCTGCCCAACTTGGCCAAAAGTTCACCCCATGGCTCTACCCTGGCAGGAAGGCAATCCTTAATCATTTGTTTCTAAGAAGCATAGCTTCTGATCTCCCCTGTTATTAGCAGTAACTCAGTTTAATATGAGTGATCCTGGAGCCCAGTGAGCAGCCCTACCCAACTGAAAACCCCAAATAGCAGAATTGTTCAGCCAGGAAACACATCCTGTGACCAGTCTTACCAGAAGCAATCACAATACCCAGCCAATAGTTCTGCCTAATAGCAGAACTCAACCACTGGTCTTTCCAGACAGTGGAGCACAGTCAGCCGCCCCACTCAACATTGGAACAAAGGCAGTGATCCAGCCAACTAGAGAACCTACAATAAGCTCTGCCTCCAAGGGGATGTCACTGGCTAGCTCTTCCAGAACCACAGGCTAGACTAAATAATGAAGGTCTACCCCTGCCAAAGAATACCTGTAAAGACAAGAAGATGGGGCTGTCTTCTCAAATGCACAGGCAAAGCTGTAATAACACAAGAACTGTTAATAACCAAGGAATAATGACACGTCTAAAAGAAACTAATGAATTTTCAGTAATAAACCTTAAAAATCAAGATTTATAAAATGACTGACAAAGAATTTAGAATACTTCTCTTAAAGAAGTTCAGTGAACTACTAGACTATATAGATAGAAAATCAAATGGAATTTGGGAAATAATAAATGGACAAAGTGAGAAATCTGACAATAATAATATGAAGAAGAACAAAATAGATACCCTAGAGATGAAAAATATAATGACTGAGCTTAAAAATATGATAGAAAGCTTCAATAGCAGACTCAATCAAGCAGAAGAAATGATCAGCAAACTGGAAGACAGACATTTAAAATTATACAATCAGAGGAATAAAAAGACAAAATAATGAAAAGGAATGAAGAAAGCCTGCAAGAATGTTGGGACACCATCAAGAGACCACCTTTGCACATTAAGACTTATTATACAAGAAGATGAAGAAAGAGAAAAAGGGCCAGAAAGCATATTTAAAGAAACAATGTCTGAAAAGGTTTTCCTATCTGGGGATAGAGGATAAAATATAGATAAAGGAAGTGTAGAATACTCTAAATTCAACTCACAGAGGAGTTCATGATAACACATAAAAATAAAACTATCAAAAATCAAAGACAAAGGAAAAAATTCTGAGATCAGCAAGATATAAGAAACACATCACATACAAAGGAGTGTCAATTTGACTATCAATGAATGTCTCAGCAGAAACCTTACAGACAAAAAGAGATGATATATTCAAAGTGCTGAAGGAAAATTACTGCCATCCAATAATATTTAACCCAACAAATATGTCTTTCAAAAGTGAGACATAAAAATTTTCCAGACAAACAAAAGCTAAGAAAGTTTATTATCAGGAGACCCACCTTTTTGATCAGGAGATCCTTTTTGATAAAAGAGTTCTTTTTTTTATTGTACTTTAAGTTTTAGGGTACATGTGTACAATGTGCAAGTTTGTTACATATGTATCCATGTGCCATGTTGGTGTGCTGCACCCATTAACTCGTCATTTAGCATTAGGTGTATTGCCTAATGCTATCCCTCCCTCCTCCCCCCACCCCACAACAGTCCCCAGAGGGTGATGTTCCCCTTCCTGTGTCCATGTGTTCTCATTGTTCAATTCCCCCCTATGAGTGAGAACATGCGGTGTTTGGTTTTTTGTCCTTGCGATAGTTTACTGAGAATAATGATTTCCAGTTTCATCCATATCCCTACAAAGGACATGAACTCATCATTTTTCATGGCTGCATAGTATTCTGTGGTGTATATGTGCCACATTTTCTTAATCCAGATGGATTAAAGACTTACATGTTAGACCTCAAACCATAAAAACCCTAGAAGAAAACCTAGGCAATACCATTCAGGACATAGGCATGGGCAAGGACTTCATGTCTAAAATACACCAAAAGCAATGGCAACAAAAGCAAAAATTGACAAATGGGATCTAATTAAACTAAAGAGCTTCTGCACAGCAAAAGAAACTACCATCAGAGTGAACAGGCAACCTACAAAATGGGAGAAAATTTTCACAATCTACTCATCTGACAAAGGGCTAACATCCAGAATCTACAATGAACTCAAACACATTTACAAGAAAAAAACAACCCCATCAAAAAGTGGGCAAAGGACATGAACAGACACTTCTCAAAAGAAGACATTTATGCAGCCAAAAAACACATGAAAAAATGCTCATCATCACTGACCATCAGAGAAATGCAAATCAAAACCACAATGAGATACCATCTCACACCAGTTAGAATGGCCATCATTAAAAAGTCAGGAAACAACAGGTGCTGGAGAAGATGTGGAGAAACAGGAAAACTTTTACACTGTTGGTGGGACTGTAAACTAGTTCAACCATTGTGGAAGTCAGTGTGGCAATTTCTCTGGGATCTAGAACTAGAAATACCATTTGACCCAGCCATCCCATTACTGGATATATACCCAAAGGACTATAAATCATGCTGCTATAAAGACACATGAACACGTATGTGTATTGCAGCACTATTCACAATAGCAAAGACTTGGAACCAACCCAAATGCCAAATAACGAAAAGGGTTCTTTAAGCTGAAACAAAAGACCACATATGAAAGTACAAAACTCAATGGAATAAGTAAAACAGAGCCATATTCATAATACTTTAGGTTTGTAATGTTTATGACAAGCAATTTTATATGTAGTATGAGGGTCAAAAGACAAAACTATTAAAAACAACTATAGCTAGATAAATTGTCAAGAAATACACTTTACAAAATAATGTAAATTATGATATCAAAACTATAAAATGTAGGAATAGAGTAAAAAAGTGGAGTTGCTCTATGCAACTAATATTAAGTTATTAGCTTAAGATATGCTGTTATAGGTGTGTTTTATGTAAATCTCATGGTAACCAAACTACCTACACAAAAAGCACCTTCATAAGAACAAAAAATCAAGTAAGTGATTAGAGTACCTGATTCTAACATCATATTTAAAAAAGAGGCACTGAAGAGGGTAGGAAAGACAGTCTCAAATCACCAACACCACTCTTCCTCCCACTCCCCAGCAGTGGAATAGTCTATCACAGTGGTCAGAATCTGAGTTCTAGCAAGCCCCACCACAGCTGGCTAAAGTGCTCTGGGTTCTAAATAAACTTGAAAAGCAGTCTAGACCATGAGGATAGCCATTTCTGGCAAGTCCTGATGTGCAGGGCTCAGAGCCAGTGGACTTGGGGTGTATGTGACCTAATGAGACACCAGCCAGGGAGGCCAAGAGAGTGCTTGCATCACCCCTCCCCCAACCCCAGACAGCACAGCTCACAGCTCTGGGAGAGTCTCCTTCCTTACATTTAGAAGAGTAAAGGGGAGAGAAAAGAGGATTTTGTCTTGCCATTTGAATACCAGTTCAACCACAATAGAATAGGGCAACAGGCAGACCAGACCCCAGCTCCAGAATGACATACCTAGACATACTCTGGGCCATGCTTTGAAATGAAGGACCTGGTTCTGGCAGGATTCATCATCTGCTGACTAAAGAGCACTTGGTCTGGCACTAGTAGCTGGGCAATACTTACCGTGGGCCTTGGGTGAGACTCAGAGCTGTGCTGGTTTCAGATGTGACCAAGAACATTCCCAGTTGTACTAGCTATAAGGCACCAGTGGCCAATACTGGAGAGAAAGAGATATGTGACCTTTCAGACAGAAAATTCAAAATAGCTGTTTTGAGGAAAGTCAAAGATATTCAAGATATTACAGAGAATGAATTAAAAACCCTATCAGATAAATTTGACAAAGAGATTGAAATAATTAAAAGGATCAAGTAGAAATTCTGGAACTCAAAAATGCAACTGACATACTGAAGAATGCATAAGAGTCTCATGACAACAGAATTGATGAGGAAGAAGAAAGAATTAGTGAGCTTGAAGATAGGTTATTTTAAAATACACAGAAGAGACAAAAAAAAGAATAAAGAGTAAAGCACACCTACAATATCTAGAAATAGCTCATGAATTCTTTCTTCTTCCTCATCAATTCTTCTGTCATGAGACTCTTACATATTTTTCAGTACGTCAATTGCATTTTTGAGTTCCAGAATTTCTGCTTGATCTTTTAAATTATTTCAAAAGGGCAAATCTAAGAGTTATTGGCCTTAAAGAGGAGGTACAGTGAGAGAGAGAGCGATCAGGGTAGAAAGTTTATTCAAACGGATAATAACAGAGAACTTCCCAAACCTAGAGAAAGATATCAATATTCAAGTACAAGAAGGTTATAGAACATCAAGAAGCCTTAATCCAAAGAAGACTATCTAAAGACATTTAATAATCAAATTCCCAAAAGTCAAGGATAAGGAATTATAAAAGTAGCAAGAAACAGGAAGCAGATAGCATTTAAAGAAGCTCAAATACATCTGTAAACTAGCATCTCAGTGGAAACTCTACAGACTGAGAGAGTGCCATGACATTTACAGTTTTTTTTTTTTTTTTTGAGACAGAGTTTCACTCTGTCACCCAGGCTGGAGTGCAGTGGCACAATCTCGGCTCACTGCAAACCCAAGAATGTGTTCACACCGTTCTCCTGCCTCAGCCTCCAGAGTAGCTGGGACCACAGACACCCATCACCATGCCTGACTAATTTTTTGTATTGTTTTTAGTAGAGACAGGGTTTCACCTTGTTAGCCAGGATGGCCTCAATCTTCTGACCTTGTGATCTGCCTGCCTCAGCCTCCCAAAGTGCTGGGATTACAGGAGTGAGCCACCACGCCCAGCTGACATTTAAAGTTTTTAAAAAACAAAAAGTTTTATCCTACAATAGGATATTCACTGAATACAAAAATTATGAGTAATAGTAGTGCATAGAAAAAAACACAAAATAATCTAAAACTATAATTGTGTGTAGAATATTCATATCTTGAGTAGAAAGACTAAAAGATAAACCTATCAGAAATAATAACTATAATTTTTTGAGACATTGACAGTATAATAAGATATAAATAGAAACAATGAAAAGTTAAAATGTATGGAGCATGAGGGTAAGGTGTAGAGTTTTCTCTTTGCCTTTTTCTTTGTTTATGGAATCAGTGTTCAGTTGTCATCAGTTTAAAAATAATGAGTTATAAGATACTATTTGCAAGCCTCATGGTAACTTCAAAACAAAACCTTTAGCTAATCTAAGAAAAAGGAGAAAATATCCAAATAAATAAAATCAGAGATAAAAGAGGAGACATTAAAACTAATACCATGGAAATTCGAAGGATTATTACAGGCTACTATGAGCAACTACATTTCAATAAATTGGAAAACCTAGAAGAAATGGACAAATTCCTAGGAAAATGAAATCTGACAAGATTGAACCCTGAAGAAACTGAAAGCCTATACCGACCAAAAATGAATAGTGAGATCAAAGACATAATATAAAGTCTTTCATCATAAAAAAATCCAGGACCTGATGGCTTCACTGCTAAATTTTACAAAACATTTAAAGAAAAACAAATACCAATTCTACTCAAAGTATTCCAAAAAATAAAGGAGAAAATAATACTTGCAAACTCATCCTACAAAGCCAGTATTATCCTGATACCAAAACCAGACCAGGATACATAAAAACAGAAAACTACAGGCCAATATTCTTGATGAATATTGATGCAAAAATCTTCAACAAAATACTAGCAAACCAAATTCAACATTACATTAAAAAGATCATTCATCATGAAGAGGGATTTATCCCAGGGATGTAAGGATGGTTCAATATACACAAATCAATCAATGTTACACATTATATCAACTAAATGAAGTTAGAAAACCATAATCATTTCAATTGGCACTGAAAAAGCATTTGATAAACGTCAACATCCTTTCATGATAGAAGAAAAAATAACTCAAAAGACAGGGTAGAGAAGAAACATATACTTCAGATGCACAGCTAGTATCATACTAAATGGGGAAAAAATGAAACCATTTCCCATAAGATCTGGAACAAGACAAAGACACACACTTTCAATACTGTTATTTAATATAGTACTAGAAGTGCTAGCTAGAGCAATCAGATAAGAGAAAGAAATGAAGGACATGGAAATTGGAAAGAAGTCAAATTATCATTGTTTGCAGATGATATGATCTTATATTTGGAAAAAACACAAAGACTCCATCAAAAAACTGTTAAAACTGATAAATTCAGTAAATTTTCAGTATACAAAGTCAACATACAAAAATTAGCAGTGTTTCTGTATGTCAAAAATGAACAATCTGAAATATAAATCAAGAAAGTAATCTAATTTACAGTAGCTACAAATAAAATAAACTACCTAAAAATAAACTCAAATGAAGAAGTGTGAGATCTCTACAATGAAAATTATAAAACAGTGATGCAATAAATTAAAAAGGAAACAAAAAAATGGAAAAATATTCCATGTTTATGGATTGGAAGAATCACTATTGCTAGAATATCTAGCAAGCAATGGTAGAATATCTAGCAAGCAATGGTAGAATACTGTCAAAGCAATCTACAGATTCAATGCAAAGCTACCAAAATGCCAGTGAAATTCTTCACAGAAATATAAACAATAATCCTATAATTTATGTGAAACTACAAAAGAACCAGAATAGCCAAAGCCATCTGGACCAAAAGAACAAAACAGGAGGAATCACATTACCTGATTTCAAATTATACTACAGCACTATACTAACCAAAACAGCATAGTACTGGTATAAAAACAGAGAGACCAATAGAACAGAGTATAGAATCCAGAAATAAACCCATTTATCTACAGCAAACTCACTTTGAACAAAGATGCCAAGAACATATTTGGGGTAAGGACAGTCTATTCAACAAACGGTACTGGGAAACCTGGATATACATATGCAGAAGAATGAAACTAGGCCCCTATCTCTTATCATATACAAAAATCAAAATAGATTAAAGGCTGCAATCTGAGACCTCAACCTATAAAACTGCTACAAGAAAACATTCTGGGAACTTTCTGGAACATTTTTCATGGAAAAGATTTCTTGAGTAATACCCCACAAGCACAGGCAATGATAGCAAAAATAAACAAATGGGATCACAACAAGTTAAAAGGTTCTGCATAGCAAAGAAAACAATTAACAAAGTGATGACACAATCCACAGAATGGAAGAAAATATTTGCAAACTACCCATTTGACAAAGGATTAATAACCAGAATATGCAAGCAGCTTAAACAACTCAATAGAAAAAAAATCTAATAATCTTTTAAAATGGGCAAAAGATCTAAATAGACATTTCTCTAAAGAAGACGTATGAATGGCAAACAGGTGTATGAAAAGTTGCTCAATACTACTGATCATCAGATAATGCTAATCAAAACTAAAATGAGATACCACCTCACCCCAGTTAAAATGGCTCTTAACCAAAATTCAGGCCATAATAAATGATGGGGAGAATGTGGAGAAAAGGGAACCCTCAGACACTGTTGATGGGAATGAAAATTAGTAAAGCCACTGTGAAGAACAGTTTGGAGGTTCCTCAAAAAAACTAAAAATACACTGCTGGTAAGAATGTAAACTAGTACAACCACAATGAAAAACAGTGTGGAGAATCCTGAAAGAACTAAAGCAGAACTACAATTAGATCCAGCAATCTCATTACTGGGTATCTACCCAGAGAACAAGAAGTCATTATACAAAAAAAAATACTTGCACATGCATGTTCATAGCAGCAGAATTCGCAATGGCAAAAATGTGGAACTAGTCCAAATGCCCATCAATCAACAAATGTGTTCCTGTCCTTTGTAGGGACATGGATGAAGCTGGAAACCATCATTCTCAGCAAACTATCACAAGGACAAAAAACCAAACACCGCATGTTCTCACTCATAGGTGGGAATTGAACAATGAGAACATATGGACACAGGAAGCGGAACATGCCACACCAGGGCATCTTGTGGGGTGGGGGGAGGGTAGGGGAATAGTATTAGGAGGTATACCTAATGTTAAATGATGAGTTAATGGGTGCAGCACACCAACATGGCACATGTATACATATGTAACTAACCTGTACGTTGTGCACATGTACCCTAAAACTTAAAGTATAATTTAAAAAAAAGAATGGCTATAATTTAAAAATCAAAAAATAATAGATGTTAGCATGGATGTGGTGAAAAGGGAATACTTTTACACTGTAGGTGGGAATGTAAAGTACTACAATCAGTATGAAAAACAGTATGGAGATTAAACTAAAAGAAGAACTACCATTTGATCCAGCAATCCCACTACTGGGTATCTACCCAGAGGAAAAAAAAGTCGTTATACGAAAAAGGCACTTACACACGTATGTTTATAGCAGCACAATTTGCAAAGTAAAAATATGGAATGAGCATAAATGCCCACCAGCCAATGAGGAAATAAAGAAAATGTGATGTTAAATAAAAAAATAAATTGTGGTATATATATTTTTTCAATTGTAGTATATATATTTTTTCTTTATCTATTCATCTGTTGGAAATATATATGTGATGGAATACCACTCAGCCATAAAAAGGAACAAATTAATGGCATTTGCAGCAACATGGATGGAGACCATTATTCTAAGTGAAGTAACTAGGAATGTAAAATTAAACATCATTTGTTCTCACTCATAAGTGGGAGCTAAGCTATGAAGATGCAAAGGCATAAGAATGATACAATGGACTTTGGGATCTCTGGGGGAAGAATGGGAGGGGGTGAGGGATAAGAGACAGACTACAAACTGGGTTCAGTGTATACTACTTGGATTATGGATGCATCAAACTCTCACGAATTACCACTAAAGAACTTATTCATGTAACCACATACCAGTTGTTCTCCAAAAAACCTATGGAAATAAATTTTTTTAAACAAACAAACAAAAAACTACCATGTGATTAATCAATTCCATTGCTAGGTATGTACTCAAAAGAAAGGAAATCAGTATATAGGTAACAGACATATGCACTCCCATGTTTATTGCAGCACTATTCACAATAGCCAAGATTTGGAAGCAATCTAAGTGTTCATCAAGAGATGAATGGATAAAGAAAATGTGGTACATGTACACATTGGAACACTATTAGTCATAAAAAAGAATGAGATACAGTCATTTGCAATGACATAAATAAAACGATAAGACATTGCATTAGTGAAATATTTCAGGTACAGAAAGGCAAACTGCACAGGTTCTCACTTATTTGTAGAATCTAAAAATTAAAACAATTGAGCTCATAAACATAGAGAGCAGAATGATGGTTACCAGAGGCTGGGAAAGGTAGTAAAGGAGAGTGGGAATGGCTAATAGGTGTAAAAAAATAGAATAAATAAGATGTAATATTTGATAACACATCAGGGTGACTACAGTCAACAATAATTTATTGTACATTTTTAAATAACTAAACGAGTATAATTGGATTATTTGTTACACAAGAAGAGGATAAATGCTTGAGGTGATGAATACCATCTTATGTATTTATTACGCATTTTGTGTTTGTATCAAAATAGCTCATGTACCCCATAGAAATGTTATGCACCCACAAGAATTAGAGGTAAAGAAAAACAGTTCCAACAATATGCTTCCTACAAGAAACTCAACTCATTTTACGGATACACATAGACTGAAACTGAAAGAATGAAAAGAAAAATTCCATGGAAATGGAAACCAAAAGACAACAGAGGTAGCTACACTTATTTCGGACAAAATAAGTTTACTTTTAAAATTGTTTGATACAAATTAGACATTATTTAACAATACAGAGGTCAATTTATCAAGAGGATGTAACAATTTTAAATATTTATTCCACCAACATATGAGCACCTATATATACATAAAACATATTTAAAATGATCTGGGGGAGAGATTGACTACAACACTATAATAGTAGGGAACTTCAGCACTCTATTTTCAACAATGGACAGATTATCCAGACAAAACTTTAATAAGAAAACATTAGACTTGAACAGTACTTTAGACCAAATGGATCTAATAGACACAGGCAGAACATTGCAACCAATAGCAACAACCTACAAATTATTCTCAAACATACACAGAACTTTCTCTGGGATAGACCCCATATTCAGGGAACAAAAAAGCCTTGGCAAATTTCAGAAGATTGAAATTATAACATGTATCTTTTCTGATTATGATGGTATGAAACTATAAATAAAATATAGAAGAAATTTCAGAATATTCACAAGTACATGGAAATTAAACAACATGCTCCTGAACAACTAATGGGTCAATAAATAAATTAAATGAAAAATTAAAATGTTGTTGAGACTACTAATAAAATAAAAACACAACATACCAAAGCTTATATCATATAGAAGTAGTTTTAAGAGGAAAGTTTATAGCAATAAATGTCCACATCAAAAAAATAAAGCTTTCAAGTAAACAACTGAAGGTTATTCTTTAAACATCTAGAAAAGGAACAAATTAAAGTCAAAGTTAGCAGAAGAAATGAAATAATAAATATCAGAATAAAAAGAAATGAACTAGAACCTAGAAAAACAATACAATTAATCAATAAAACTGAATCAGCTTTTTCAAACATAAAGAAACAACAAACCTTTAGCTAATCTAAAAAAAAAAGATGAATAAATAAAATCAGAAGTGAAAGAGGAGACATCACACCTGATACCACAAAAATACAAAGGATCATAAAAATTAGTATGAACAATTATACTCCAACAGATTAAACAACCAAGAAGAAATGAATAAATTACTAAAACATACAACCTACCAAGCCTGAGTCAGGAAGAAATAGAAAATCTAAACAGACCAATTGTGAGTAAAACAATCAGATATGTAATAAAAAATCTCCCATCAAAGAGAAGCTCAGGATCTGATGGCTTCATTTCAGAATTCTACCAAACATTTAATGAACTAATAACAATACTTCTCAAACTCTCTAAAAAAATTAAAGAGTAGAGAATACTTCCAAACTTTTTTTGGCCAGCATTACCCTCTGACCAAAGCCAGACAAGGACATTACAAGAAAAGAAAATGACAGGCCAATATATTCAATGAACATAGATGCAAAAATTAACAAAAAAAAACTAGTAAATCAAATTCAACAACACATTATATTTTTTAACACAAATGTATTTTTTAAATGCTCAACATTGCTAATCATTACAGAAATGCAAAGGAAAATGACAGTGAGATATCATTTCACACCGGTCAAAAAGCTCTTGTTAAAATATAGAAGATAACAAGTGTTGGCAAAATGTGAAGAAAAAGGAAACCTTTTACACTGTTGGTGGGAATGTGAATTAGTAACATTTGCATATGATATTGAATGCATACACTTTAAAGTATCAATCACATATGCAAATGATACTAGAAAGTATCAATATTTACATCTCTTCCTCCCCATTTTGCTATGATCACTGTATTGTTTGAGGCTAAAATAAATATTTTAAGTGATACCTGAAGGAAATGTCAGGTCTTGTGCTAGAACATAACAGTAGCTATAAATATATTTCTCTCATTTCGCTGATTTGGCATCTCTCATTTTAAATTTTTAAAATAGAGAGGATCATCATCAAATTTTTTTTCCACAAAATTACAAAGCCCAAGCTTAAGGTTTGGGGGGATTTTTTAAAAAATGTTCTGCTGTGGAATCTAGAACTCTCTCTCTCTATCAAAAATAACAACTTTTAAAAGCAGTTAAGATGAGGAATAAATACAACTCAATCTCTGCATAGCAACTTAAAAATCTAAGGAAGAACACAAATTTGCATCACAATTATAAATGATTTTGCATTTTTCCTTTAAATTTTTACATATATTTACTTCCGACTTCCGGCATCATTTGAGACACAGAATGCTTAATTCATCAAAATAAGATTATCATTTTCTTCAAGTTAATAATGTATGAATCTCAGATCACATAAAGTGTATGTGCCTTATAAGGGAAAAACTAATATTCTTTTATATCTTGGACTTGGCTAACACAAACCAAAGATGTTGCAACAGTGAGCCTAACTTCTGAAAATATTTTAAAATAACAGTAGTATTTCAGTCCTACTGCATGTCTACCTTATGGCTTTGAAAAAAGAATAGAAGGAGGAGAAAGAGGAAGATAAGTAGGAGGAACAGAAATAGAGCATGACAGTTGAATAAACATATTGTCCTCAACTGTCACTGGACCAAGAGTCAGACAACTTGAACTTACTCAAGAGTAAGCTCAAAAATTTCAGTAGACGTAACACACGATTTTTGAAATAGATAATTCCCAAGGACATTTCTATTAGGAGACAATTCTCCATGGGTCTAATTGAGTGTCCAAGGACTTTCCACTGGGAGACAATTCTCCAAGGATGTCTCATGTTTATGCACATCGATATGGTTTGGATGTCTCGCTGGAATCGCATGTTGAAATGTAATCCCCAAAGTTAGTGGTAGGGCCTAGTGGGAGGTGATTGGGTCATGGGGACAGATTTTTCATGAATGGTTTAGCACCATCCCCTTTGTACTGTCCTCATGATAGTGAGTGAGTTCTCATTAGATTTGGTCACTTAAAAGTGTGTAGCACCTCCCTGCCCTCTCTTGTTCCTGCTTTCATCGTGTGAAGTGCTTGCTCCCACTTTGTCTTCTGCCATGAGTAACAGCTCACTGAGGTCTCCTCAGAAGCTGATCAGATGCTAGCATCATGCTTCCTGTACAGCCTGCAGAACCATGAGCCAATTACATCTTTTTTTTTTAAATCAATTACCCAGTCTCAGGAATTTATTTATAGCAATGTAAGGAAGGCCTAATACATAAATCTTGCAAGAATAGGCACTGTATTAGTCTATATTCATGCTGCTAATAAAGACATACCTGAGACTCGATAATTTATAAAGGAAAGAGGTTTAATTGACTCACAGTTCGGCATGGCTGGGGAGGCCTCAGGAAACATACAATCATGGTAGGAGGGGAAGCAGACATTTCCTTCTTCACATTAAGAAGTGGCAGCAACAAGGAGAAGGGCAGAGTGAATGGGTGGGGGAAGACCCTTGTAAAACCTTCAGCTCTCATGAGAACTCACTCACTATCACAAGAACAGCGTGGAGGTAACAGCCCCCATTATTCAATTACCTCCCACCGGGTCTCTCCCACAACATGCGGGGATTATGGGAACTACAATTCAAATTGAGATTTGGGTGGGAAGACAGCCAAACCATATCAGGCATCAACAGACTTTGTTCCAGATTTTTTTTGTCAAGAATGTTTGTACAATGAACAGTCTTAAAGGATTACGATAGTATCTATCCCCAGAATATAAAGGCAGTTTTGCTTATAGTCTGGAAATAAGAGACAATGCCTCCTTTTGGAGAAATAGACAGACAAATTTACTGCCCATTATTAAAGATTCAGGTTTTTTTGGAGAAATAGAGAAATTTACTGCCCATTATTAAAGATTCAGGTTTTTTAAACTCAGGATTCCTGCCTGTAACACAATCCATACATGTATAGGTATCACTGACCTTTCACACATCACCCTGTAGGAATTTGGTTACAGGAATCTGGTACCAAAAAAATGTTGATACTCTGGCTACTACTATTAATAATGTCCTTTGTCTCTGACTCAGGAGCCTGGTGTCTTCTGCCAGTGTGCATAAAACTGTGGCAAGTCTAACTTGCTATCTTACAAGTACATATCTCAGGCTTTTCAGAGTTCTTGACACATTCAGTTCTCCTTTCTTTCACAAAAAGTAAAGACCAAAGAAGAGTAATACAGATGTGTCGATTGTCTAAAGGTGCTTGGCAAGTAATAGAAATAAATGAAGAAGGTCAGGTGGAGATAGTTACAATATAGAGAGTTCACTCCCTGTTTAAATTGTGGCCCAGTTGCCACAATAATCCATTGGAATGCCAATAACCCCATTTAAACCAATATTGTCAGAGTTGTCTAATTTTTTTTGAGAAATTAAATTTTTGTTTTTATGAGTAGAACCTAAAATTTAAATGTTGGTTAACTCATCAAAAAATTCTAAAGCCTGTTGTGGGATCAATAAAATATGTCTATGGATCAGTACTGTCATGGATATTGCTACCGTAGTCTAGATGTTACATGTCAAAAGTCAAAGGTCTAGATTCTTCTACTTGTAGACTGCATAAAGTAATTCATTTATAAACTTTCTATAGTTTCCCTCATTTTAAAATAAGTTTCTCATTTGTAGGATACATAGAGTGGTACTGTCACAATTTGTTCTTTAGAATCAACCAGAATTTTTGAGCAACTTTTGGGAGAGAACATGACAGGAACCTACAGGACAATAGAGAAATTCAGGAAAAAGAAACTAAACACTACAGTTCTTAGAATCAGATATAATTTTGCCTCCATGATCTGCCTTTGCCGAAATGAGGCCTGCAGTTTCAGGGGAAATTAAATACTGTATCTTGTTTATTGGTTATTCAATCAGATATGCACCACTGAGTCTTTAACATTGTGTTTTAACTGCTCTGTATTTGCTGGCTAAAGATAAAGAAAAAGTATATTAAAATAAGATGTTAGTAAGAACATCAAAGGTTGAATGAAAATTTGGGCTGCTATATTTTGCAGTATAAAAATGCCTAACTCTAGAATTTTCTCACAATTTGAATGTCCTATTTCATATTGATGCTTTTTGTATAATCATCTCCCATATAACACATGGAAATATTTGAGAATTTCATGAAAACCTATTCAGACTCTCAATCTGTAAAATTTAACAAAAGTATGCTATCACTCTCCATGATTACTTATTTTATTCCCAAAGCCCTGAAGTCAAAAAGTGATATTTATAAAAAAATAACAAACAGGAAGAATGGCATGGGAAATATATAGTTTACAATAAATGCTACCTACCTTAGGCAGAAAATTGAAATCAGTGAAACTAAAGGTTTTGTTTTTAATATAATCTTGTGATCTGAGTTGTCATGTATATGAATGAACCAGCAAAATGGGCTTTTGAAAATACTTTCAAGTATACTTTTTTCCTTCCAGCTGCACAGCTGCTGTTGTACTCTTCCTTGAAATTTTCTTCTTTCCCCTCCCTACATGTGCCTGCTCTTCCTTCAGATCTCAATTCAGTAGAGATCCCTGTTACCAGAAAGTCTTCTCTGACTTCCCTTATCTTCCCAATGCCTTTAATTCTTACTACTCCCTGTCATCTTTGTAGAACTTATCACAGTTGTGGTTATTGGAATAATGTCTCTTATTCTCTCCAGACTGTAAGACCCAAGAAGACAGGATTTATTTGTTTTGTTTCTCATTGAATCCTCAATTTTGAGAATTATTATTGACATATAGTAGGTACTCAATTCAAAGTTGTAAAATACAGAATATGAATAAGCAGAGCCAAGAGTCTAAGGTTCCAGTCCTAAATCTTCCACTAACAAGTGACCATGGCCAATCGCTAAGTGTCTTCAACTGAAAAATAAAGAGTAAAACAATAGTGATGTTTTGATGTACATCAGCATTTTAAACAAGATAACAGTTGATGTCTCTTTAGTCTCAGGCAGATAATTATATTTTTATTTTGTGCCTGTTGAATGTTTTTAATATAATAGTAGTTTTATTATTTGCAATTAATAAAAAGATTTTGCATTTATATTAAAATTCTAGGATACAGTTCTATCAAACTAATCCAGAAATTTGAAAAAGAGTACTAGAAATTTTATACAAAATTAAATTGCCCAACTATACTTTAAAACTGAATGTGTTTCTCAATTGGTTAATGTTCAATTTAGAAGTTCCGATTGAATAGGCCTTTCTGTTTAAATTGACAACATTTGGCAAAAAATACATTTTATAATATTATGAAACGTTCAATAAGGACATTTACTTCAGATATTCACTAATATCATTATGTTTAGCATGGATTTGCATTTTCCACATCATCAGTGATGCTCAGGTTGTAAGCATAAATGCAGGAATTGGTAACCTTATATTGTCAAATTAAACTCATTCATTTAAATTTTCAGCGAAGTTGTGTAACCATATTATGTTTTAAAGATATTTAATTTTAATCAGGAAAAAAGGTGTTTTTTTAGTATTATTTGAAGGGTTTGTACCAGCACCTTGCCTCAAGATAAGCTAATTAACTTCAATAACAACAACAACAAAAATTACTCACTGTTCATATCATTAAACAATAACTGAAAGTCTCTGATTTAAAGTCATACTTTAGTAAAACTGTCAATTAATTAAACAAAAGTGAGCTGAAGGATTTGAGAACAAGTGCAGCCTCTGAACTTCTACACAAGTAGAATTGTGTGTAGAGGAATGGGGAGGTAGAATATCATTGGAAAAATGTAACCAGGGATTTTTTTCCTTGAATTTGCTTTCATATATCAAGCGTGTTTTTATTTGCATTATGTATTTACTTGAGAAAAAAATAATGGAGATGGGACTATTTTATCTTTCAAAAGCAACTCCATGGCTCTGGCATTGTACTAGTATCTTAATATGCCTATATTGATGAGACGTACTCTAGTGAATTGAACACATTGCAGTGAACTTTTAAAATAGCTTAAAGATATAATTAACAAATAATATAATTCATCCGTTTATGAAGTGCACAATTCAATGGTTTTTAGTATATTCAGAGAGTTGCATAACCATCACCATAATTTTAGAATTTTTGTGTCTCTGTTTCCTTCAGTTCTGTTCTGATTTTAGTTATTTCTTGCCTTCTGCTAGCTTTTGAATGTGTTTGCTCTTGCTTTTCTAGTTCTTTTAATTGTGATGTTACGGTGTCAATTTTGGATCTTTCCTGCTTTCTCTTGTGGGCATTTAGTGCTATAAATTTCCCTCTACATACTGCTTTGAATGTGTCCCAGAGATTCTCGTATGTTGTGTCTTTGTTCTCGTTGGTTTCAAAGAACATCTTTATTATAACTCAACTCTGTTGTTTTTGTTGTTTGTTCTTTTTTCTTTTTCTTTTTTCATTTCCATAGGTTTTTGGGGAACAGGTGGTGTTTGGTTACATGAGTAAGTTTTTTAGTGGTGATTTGTGAGATTTTGGTGCACCTATTACCTGAGCAGTACACACTGTACCCAGTGTGTAGTCTTGTAACCTACCCCCATCCCACACTTTCTCCCAAGTTCCCAAAGTCCATGGTATTATTCTTATGCCTTTTCATCCTCATAGCTTAGCTCCCACTTATGAGTGAGAACATATGATGTTTGGTTTTCCATTCCTGAGTTACTTCACTTAAAATAATGGTCTCCAATTCTATCCAGGCTGCTGCAAATGTTGTTATTTTACTCCTTTTTATGGCTGAATAGTATTCCATTGTGTGTGTGTGTGTGTGTGTGTATATATATATATATATATACATATATATATATATATATATATATATATATATATATATATATCTCACAATGTCTTTATTCACTCATTGATTAATGGTCATTTGGGCTGGTTCCATATTTTTTCAACTGTGAGTTGTTGATGCTATAAACAGGTTGTGCAAGCATCTTTTTTGTATAATGACTTCTTGTCCTCTGGGTAGACACCCGGTAGTGGGATTCCTGGATTGAATGGTAGTTCTACTTTTAGTTCTTTATGGAATCTCCATACTGTTTTCCATAGTGGCTGTACTAGTTTACATTCCCACCAGCAGTGTAAAATTATTCCCTTTTCACTTCATCCCTGTCAATATCTATTTTTTTTATATTTTTTTGATTACGGCCATTCTTGCAGGAATAAGGTGGTATTGCATAGTGGTTTTGATTTGCATTTTCCTGATCATTAGTGATGTTGAGCATTTTTTCATATGTTTGTTGGCCATTTGTATATCTTCTTTTGAGAATTGTCTATTCATATCTTCAGCACAATTTTTGATGGGATTGTTTGTTTCTTTCCTGCTAAATTGCTTGAGTTCCTTGTAGATTCTTGGATATTAGTCCTTTATTGGATATATAGATTGTGGATATTTTCTCACACTCTGTGAGTTGTCTGTTTACTCTGCTGATTGTTTCTTTTGCTGTGCAGAAACTTTTTAGTTTAATTAAGTCCCACCTACTTATCATTGTTTTTGTTGCTTTTGCTTTTGGATTGTTGGCCATGAAGTCTTTGCCTAAGAAGGGTTTTTCCAATGTTATCATCAAGAATTTTCATGGTTTTTGGTATGTCATTTAAGTCCTTGACCCATGTTGAGTTGATTTTTGTATAAGATGAGAGATGAGAATCCAATTTCACTCTTCTGCAGGTGGCTTGCCAATTATCCCAGCACCATTTGTTGAATAGGGTGTCCTTTCCACACTTTATGTTTTTGCTTGCTTTGTCAAAGATCAGTTAGTTGTAAGTATTTGGCTTCATTTCTGGGTTCTCTGTTCTGCTCCATTGGTCTATGTGCCTATTTCTATCCCAGTACCATGATGTTTTGGTGACTATGGCCTTATAGTATTGTTTGAAATCAAGTAACATAATGCCTCCAGATTTGTTCTTTTTGCTTAGTCCTGCTTTGGCTATGCAGGCTCCTTTTTGGTTCCATATTAATTTTGGGATTATTGTTTCCAGTTCTGTGAAGAATGATGGTGGTAGTTTGATGGGAATTGCATTGAATTTGTAGATTGCTTTGGCAGTATGGTCATTTTCACAACATTGATTCTACCCATTCATGAGCATGGGGTATATTTCCATTTGTGTCATCTATGATTTCTTTCAGGAGTGTTTTATAGTTTTCCTTGTAGAGGTGTTTCATCTCCTTGGTTATGTATCTTCCTAAGTATTTCATTTTTTTGCAGCTATTGCAAATAGGGTTGAATTCTTGATTTCATTCTCTGCTTGGTCACTGTTGATGTATAGAAGAGCTACTGATTTGTGTACATTAATTTTGTATCCAGAAACTTAGATGAATTCTTTTATCAGTTCTAGAAGCTTTCTGGAGGAGTCTTTAGTGTTTTCTTTGTAAACAATAATATCATCAGCAAGCAGTGACAGTTTGACTTCCTCTTTATCAATTTGGATGTCCTTTATTAGTTTCTCTTGTCTGATTGCTCTGGCTAGGACTTTCAGTACTATGTTGAATAGAAGTAATGAGAGTGAGCATCCTTGTCTTGTTCCAGTTATCAGAGGAAATGTTTTCAACTTCTGCCTGTTCAGTATTATTTTGGCTGTGGGTTTTTCATAGATGGCTTTTATTACATTAAGGTATTTCCCTTCTAGTCTGATTTTGCTGAAGGTTTCAATCGTAAAGCAATGCTGGATTTTGTCAAATGCTTTTTTCTGTGTCTCTTGAGATGATCATGTAGTTTTTGTTTTTAATTCTATTTAGGTGGTGTATCACACTTATTGACTTGCGTATGTTCAACTATCCCTGCACCACTAGTATGAAACCCACTCGATCATGGTGTATTATCTCTTTGATATGCTGTTGGATTCAGTTAGCTAGTATTTTGTTAAGGATTTTTGCATCTATATTCATGAGGGATATTTTTCTGTACTTTTCTTTTTTCGTTATGTTCTTTCCTGATTTTGTTATTAAGGTGATGCTAGCTTCATAAAATGATTTAGGAAGGATACTTTTTTATCTTGTGGAAAGGTATCAATAGGATTGGTACCAATTCTTTAAATGTCTGATAGAATTCAGCTGTGAATCCTTCTAGGGTTCTGGACTTTTTTTCTTGGCAATTTTTAAATTACAATTTAAATCTCACTGTTTCTTATTGGTCTGTTCCAGGTTTCTAATTCTTCCTGGTTTAAGTGAGGAGGGTTGTATATTTCCTAGAATTTATCTGTCTCCTCTAGGTTTTCTAGTTTATGTGCATAAAGGTGTTCATGGTAGCCTTGAATGATCTTTTGCATTTCTGTGGTGTCAGTTGTATATCTCCCGTTTTGTTTCTAATTGAGCTTATTTGGATCTTCTCTCTTCTTTTTTCAGTTAATCTCACCAATAATCATCAATTTTATTTATGTTTTCAAAGAACTGGCTTTTTGTTTGATTTATCTTTTGTATTTTGTTGTTCTTTTTGTTGTTTCCATTTCATTTAATTCTGCTCTGATCTTGGTTATTTCTTTTCTTCTTCTGGGTTTTAGTTGGGTTTGTCCTTGTTTCTCTAGATCCTTGAGGTGTGACCTACAGTTTGGCTCTCAGGTAGCCACACCCCTAGGAAAAAAGGGAGAGTACTACATCAAGGGAGCCCCCCATTGGACTAAAGAATCTGAACAGTGGCACTTGAGCCCCAGGTCTTCCCTCTAACATAGCCTACTCAAATGAGAAGGAACCAGAAAAACAATTATGGTAATATGACAAAATAAGATCCTTTAACACCCTTAAAAAATCACACTAGCTCACCAGCAATGAATCTAAACCAAGAAGAAATGCCTGATCTGACAGAAAATGAATTCAGAAGGTTGATTATTGAGCTAATAAAGGCAGCATCTGAGAAAAGTGAAGTCCAAATGAGGGAAGAAATATTTAGTGAAATAGCATAAATAAAAAACAATCACAACTTGTGGAAATCAAGAATACGCTTATAGAAATGCAAAATGCACTGGAAAGTCTCAGCAATAGAATTGAACAAGCTGAAGAAAGAACTTCAGAGCTTGAAGACAAGGCTTTTGAAATAACCCAATCCAACAAATACAAAGAAAAATGAATATAGGCTGGGCACGGTGGCTCATGCCTGCAATACCAGCACTTTGGGAGGCCAAGGCGGGTGGATCACGAGATCAGGAGCTCGAGACCATCTTGGCTAACATGGTGAAACCCCATCTCTACTAAAAATACAAAAAATTAGTCAGGTGCAGTGGTGAGCACATATTGTCACAGCTACTTGGGAGGCTGAGGCAAGAGAATGCCATGAACCCGGGAGGTGGAGGTTGCAGTGAGCTGAAATAGCACTGCTGCAGTCTGGCCTGGGTGAAAGAGCAAGACTCCATCTCAAAAAAAAAAAAAAAGAATATAAACAAATCTACAAATCCTCCAAGATGTTTCGATTATGTTAAATGGCCAAACCTAAGAATAATTGGCATTCCTGAGGAAAATGAGAAATCTAAAAGTTTGGAATACATATGTGGGGGAATAATTTTTAAAAACTTCCCTCCTATTGCTAGAGATCTAGACATCCAAATACAAGAAGCTCAAAGAACTCCTAAGTAATTTGTTGCAAAAAAATCATCATCTAGGCACATAGTTATCAGATTATTTAAACTGAAGAAGGAAAGAATATTAAGAGGTGTGAGGCAAAAACATGAGGTAACCTATAATGGAAAACCCGAGATTAACAGCAGATTTCTCAGCAGAAACCCTACAAGCTAGGAGGGATTGGGACCCTATCTTCAACTTCCTTAAACAAAACAATTATCAGCCAATAATTTTGTATCCAGCAAAACTAAGCTTCATAAATGAAGGAAAGATACAGTCTTTCTCAGACAAACAAGTGCTGAGACAATGTGCCACTACCAAGCCAGCACTATAAGAACTGTTAAATGGAGCTCTAAATCTTGAAGCAAATCCTCAAAATACATCAAAATGGAAGCCCCTTAAAGCATAAATCTCATAAGACCTATAAAACAACAACACAATAAATTTTTTAAAAAATGCAAGGTATTCAGACAACAAATAGCATGATGAGTAGTACAGTACCTCACATCTCAGTACTAATGTTGAATGTAAACAGCCTAAATACTCCACTTAAAAGACACAGAATGGCAAAATAAATAAGAATTCACTAACCAAGTATCTGTTGCCTTTGAGAGACTCACCTAATTCATAAGGGCTCATATAAACTTAAGGTAAAGAGGTAAAAAAAAGACATTCCATGTAAATGGACACCAAAAGCAAGCAGGAGTAGTTATTCTTATATCAGACAACACAAACTTTAAAGCAATGGCAGTTTAAACAAGTCAAAGAGGGACATTATATAGTGATAAAAGGCCTTGACCAACATAAAAGTATCACAATCCTAAATATGTATGCACCTAACACTGGAGCTCTCAAATTTATACAACATTTATTACTAGACCTAAGAAATGAGATAGAAAGCAACCCAATAATAGTGGGGGACTTCACTACTCCACTGACAGTACTAGACAGGTCATCAAGACAGAAAGTCAACAAAGAAACAATAGATTTAAACTGTACCCTAGAACAAATGGACTTAACAGATATTTACAGAACATTCTACCCAACAACAACAGAATATAAATTCTATTCACCAGTGCATGTAACATTCTCCAAGATAGACCATATCATAGGCCACAAAACAAGTCTCAATAAATTTAAGAGAATTGAAATTATATCAAGTACTCTCTCTGATCACAGTGGAATAAAATTGAAAATCAACTCCAAAAGGAACATTCAAAACCGTGCAAATACATGGAAATTAAATAACCTGCTCCTGAATGATCATTAGGTCAACAATGAAATCAAGATGGAAATTAGAAAATTCTTTGAACTGAATGATAATAGTGACACAACCTATCAGAACCTCTGGGATACAGTAAAGACAGTGCTAAGAGGAAAGTTCATAGCCTTAAATAATTTCATTAAAAAGTCTGAAAAAACACAAATAGACAAGCTAAGGTCAACCCTATTTTTCAACATTAGAGTAGCCACTCCAACTTTTTATCATTGCAGTTTGCATGATAAATCTGTTTCCATAATTTTACGTTCAATTTATTTGTATTTTTGAATCTAAAGTGTGTCTCCTATGGATAACATATTGTTGGATCTTGATCCAATTAATTTTGGACTCCTTTACAAGGATTGTTTTTGAGGTTTCTTACAATTTAAGGAAGGCTTTTTCTAGCAGCATAATCCCCTGGTTTTCTTTGGTAAACTTTCTGGTCCATGGTTTAGCTCATATCTCTGATGAAGCTAACAGTCTCATCTTAATGCTTTTTCCCACAAAATCCACTGTTTTTGAGAGCATCCTTAGGCTTGAATTTTCTCACACTCTGTTGCAAATAATTTCAGTTCCTTTGGAACAGCTGGAGCTCTTTGTCTGCCTTCCCCCTATGTAAAAATGTCTGGCTCACAAATCTGGAGCTGGGAGCAAGGAAAACAGCACATTGCTCTGAGTGACAACCCTACTTTAGGAAGTGGGCACTAAATATTGGAGAGTAGTGGTGTCCTCTGTTTTTTCAGCTTACTTCTCCCAGCATGAAACCTCCACCATAAAAACAAGCTGAGGACAGAGAAATCAGGTCTCATTATTCTTCACACATGTGCCCAAATTACAGCCTGCATTATATGAATGAAGGCTGGGTAAAAAAGAAGAAAGCCTACATCTTTTAGTGGCACTATCCAGGAACAAACTCTACAATAAGTAGCTGGGGATTGGGAAGAGAAATACTGATGCTCTGTCCTTTTTTTAGGAATATGCTGTAATCCTCCACAGGGCCTTATGTTCTTGGCTGCATCCACCTGGAGGGGAGTTTCTCTCCCATTGCTCTTAAAGAGGTGAAGGAGGGAGTGGGTTGTGATTCAAATGCCACAGGCTTGCTATTTCTCAGTTTTAGCTGATATTTTTGAATAAATATTACTTCATTTGCTGTATTCCCATAAGACCATTCCAGAGACCTTAACTGATTGTATTTTTCATAGTTTTAATCAGTTTCTCTGGTGAGTGAGTCTGTGATTTCCTTGTACTGCCAGTTACAGAAGTGGAGCTTACAGTTAAGTTTTCTTTTATTTCCTTTTTTTTTTTTTTTTTTTTTTTTGAGACAGAGTCCTTAGTTGCCCAGGCTGGAGTGCAGTGGCATGATCTTGGCTCACTGCAACCACTGCCTCGTGGGTTCAAGCAATTTTTGTGCCTCAGCCACCTGAGTAGTAGTGTCTAGGATTATAGGTGTAAGCCACCATGCCCGACTAATTTTTTGTATTTTTAGTAGAGTTGGGATTTCACCATGTTGCTCAGGCTGGTCTCAAACTCCTGGAATCAAGTGATCCAATTGCCTCAGCCTCACAAAGTTCTGGGGTTACAGGCATAAGCCACCACACCTGGCCCACAGTCAAGTTTTCCATGACTCAAAATATTTGTGGTTCCCCTTGTCATCATTTGTTGTACCATCAGTAAAGATGATTACCAACTTATTTAAATACTAAGAATTTTACTTTTCATTTGTATGTATTTCAAATGTTACATAAAGAATTATTTTTCTTCACAGTTGTTTTCATGAAAATTCTATACCATGAAAATTTTAAAGCATACAGCTGCCAAACATTAAAATTTCAAATAATCTTATTCTTCAATGCATAAAATACATGGATGTGTATTTATTCTTGCATTTGACAGTGTTATCCTATGTATTATGCAATGGTACTAATTAAATTTTGTAGTAGCTTATGAGATGGGAGTGTTCCCTCTTCCCCTGTGGAATTTGCAACTGGTGGGTGTCAGTCCTGAGAGCCTGAACCTGCACATATACATCCAGATGGCCTGAAGCAACTGAAGCATCACAAAAGAAATGAAAACGGCCAATTCCTGCCTTAACTGATGGCATTATCTTGTGAAATTCCTTCTTCTGGCAATGTGTCTCAGAAGCTTCCCACCGAGCACCTTGTGACCCCTGCCCCTGCCTGCCAGAGAACAACCCCTTTGACTGTAATTTTCCACTACCTACACAAATCCTATAAAACTGCACCACCCCTATCTCCCTTTGCTGACACTCTTTTTGGACTCAGCCCACCTGCACCCAGGTGATTAAAAAGCTTTATTGCTCACACAAAGCCTGTTGGTGGTCTCTTCACAGGGATGCACCTGACATTTGGTGCCATGACTCAGATTGGGGGACCTGCCTTGGGAGATCAATCCCCTGTCCTCCTGCTCTTTGCTCCATGAGAAAGATCCACCTATGACCTCAGGTCCTCAGACCAACCAGCCCAACGAACATCTCACCAATTTTAAATCAGGTAAGCAGCCTCTTTTTACTCTCTTCTCCAACCTCTTTCACTATTCCTTAACCTCTTTCTCCTTTCAATTTTGGCACCACCATCCAATCTCTCCCTTCCCTTAATTTCAGTTCCTTTCCTTTTCTGGTAGAGACAGAAGAGAAGCATTTTATCTGTGAAACCAAAACTCTGGCGCTGGTCACAGACTCAGGAAGACAGTCTTCCCTTGATGTTTAATCACTGCAGGGATGCCTGCCTGATTATTCACCCACATTTCAGAGGTGTCTGATCACCTCAGGGATGCCTGCCTTGATGCTTCACCTTGGTAGCAAGCACCACCTCCCCTGGTGGCAAGTACCAACCTCCCCTCTCTGCCGTGCCTCTACCCTCTCTTTTCTTTGGGCTTGCCTCCTTCATTATGGGCAAACTTCCACCCTCCGTTCCTCCTTCTTCTCCCTTAGCCTGTGTTAAAACCTCTTCAACTCACACCTGACCTAAAACCTAAATGCCTCATTTTCTTCTGCAATCCCACTTGACCCCAATAAAAACTCGACAATGGTTCCAAATAGCCAGAAAACAGCACTTTTGATTTCTCCATGCTATAAGATCTAGATCATTCTTGTCATAAAATGGGCAAATGGTTTGAGGTGGCTGACATCCAGGCATTCTTTTTTACATTGGTCCCTCCCTAGTCTCTGCTCCCAATGCAACTCATCCCCAATTTTTTTTCTTTCCTCCTGTTGGTTCCTTAGTCTCCACCCCAAGCTCTGAGTCCTTTGAATCCTCCTTTTATGGACCCTTCTGACCTCTCCCCTCTTCCCCAGGCTGCTTCTCACCAGGCTGAGCCAGGTCCCAATTCTTTCTCAGCCTCTGCTCCCTCACCATATAATCCTTTTATCACCTCCCCTCCTCACACCCAGTCCGGCTTACAGTTTGTTGTGCTACTAGCCCTCCCCCACCTGCCCAACAATTTCCTCTTAAAGAGGTGGCTGGAGCTGAAGGCATAGTCAAGGTTAATGCTCCTTTTTTTTTATCCGACTTCTCCCAAATCAGTTAGCATTTAGGCTCTTTTTCATCAAATATAAGAACCCAGTCCAGTTCATGGCCCATTTGGCAACAACCCTTTACCGCCCTAGACCCAGAGGGACCAGAAGGCCGTCTTGTTCTCAATATACATTTTATTGCCCAATCTGCTCCCAACATTACAAAAAGTTCCAAAAATTAGATTCCAGCCCTCAAACCCCACAACAGGACTTAATTAACTTCACCTTCAAGGTGTAAAATAATAGAGAAGAGTTGCAATTACTTGCCTCCGCTGTGAGAGAAACCCCAGCCACATCTCCAGCAAACAAGAACTTCAAAACACCTGAACCAGAGTAGCCAGGCATTTCTCCAGGACCTCCTCCCCCAGGATCTTGCTTCAAGTGCTGGAAATCTGGCCACTGGGCCAAGGAATGCCTGCAGCCTGGGATTCCTCCTAAGCCATGTCCCAGCTGTGCAGGACCCCACTGGAAATCAGACTGTCCAACTTGCCTGGCAGGCACTCCCAGAGCCCCAGGAACTCTGGCCCAAGGCCCTCTGACTGACTCCTTCCCAGATCTTCTAAGCTTAGCAGCTGAAGACTGACACTGCCCGATCACCTCAAAAGCATCCTGGACCATCGTAGACACTTTAGGCAACTCCTAAAGTGGAAGATAACTCTTAAAGTGGAAGGTAAGTCTGTCCCCTTCTTAATCAATACACAGGCTACCCACTCCACATTACCTTCTTTCAAGGGCCTGTTTCCCTTGCTTCCATAACTGTTGTGGGTATTGATGTCCAGGCTTCTAAGCCTCTTAAAATTTCCCAACTCTGGTACCAATTTGGACAACATTCTTTTATGCACTCCTTTTTAGTTATCCCAACCTGCCCAGCATCCTTATTAGGCCAAGACATTTTAACTAAATGATCTGCTTCCCTGACTATTCCTGGGCTGCAACCACACCTCACTCACACACTTTTCCTGAGTTCAAAGCCTCCTTCACATTCTCCCTTTGTGTCTCGTACATTAATCCACAAGTATAAGCTACCTCTACTCCTACCTTGGTGACTGATCATGCATCCCTTATCATCCCATTAAAACCTAATCACACGTATCCCATTCAAGGCCAATATCCCATCCCACAGCAGGCTTTAAAAAGGTTAAAGCCTGTTATCACTCACCTGCTACAGCATGGGCTTCTAAAGCCTATAAAGTATCCTTACAATTCCCCCATTTTACCTGTCCAAAAACTGGACAAGTCTTACAGGTTAGTTCAGGATCTGAGCCTTATCAACAAAATTGTCTTGCCTATCCACATTGTGGTACCAAATCCATATACTCTCCTATCCTCAATACCTCCCTCCACAACCCATTATTCTACTCTGGATCTCAAAGATGCTTTCTTTACTATTCCTTTACACCTTCATCCCAGCGTCTCTTCACTTTCACTTGGACTGACTCTGACACCCATCAGTCTCAGCAACTTACCTAGGCTGTACTGCCACAAGGCTTCAGGGACAGCCCCCATTACTTCAGTCAAGTACTTTCTCATGATTTCTCTCTTTCCATCAGACTACTTCTCACTTTATTAAATATTTTGATGACCTTCTACTTTATAGCCCCTCCTACAAATCTTCCCAACAGGACGCCCTCCTACTCCTCCAACATCTATTCTCAAAATGATATCTTGTATCCTCCTCCAAAGCCCAAATTTCTTCCTCATCAGTTACGTGTCTTGGCATAATTCTTCATAAAAACACACGTTCTCCCAGCTGATCATGCCTGGATAATCTACCAAACCCCAACTCCTGCTACAAAGCAACAACTCCTTTCCTTCCTAGGCATGGTTGGGTACTTTTGCCTTTAAATACCTGTTTTTGCCATCCTGACTAAACCATTATATAAACTCACAAAAGGAAACCTAGCTGACCCCATAAATCCTAAATCCTTTCCCCACTCCCCTTTCCATTCCTTAAAAAAACAGCCCTAAAAGCTGCTCCCACACTAGCTTTCCCTAACTCATCCCAAACCTTTTCATTACACACAGCCAGAGTACAGGACTGTGTGGCCAGAATTCTCACACAAGAGCCAAGACTGCACCCTGTAGCCTTTCTGTCCAAATAACTTGACCTTACTGTTTTAGCCTAGCCCTCATGTCTGCATGTGGTGGCTGCTGCTGTTTTAATACTTTTAGAGGCCCTCAAAATCACAAACTACGTTCAACTCACTCTACAGTTCTCATAACTTCCAAAATCTGTTTTCTTCCTCACACCTGACACATATACTTTCTGCCCCCTGGCTCCTTTGACAATACTCACTCTTTGTTGGGTCTCCCACAATTGCCATTGTTCCTGGCCCAGACTTCAGTCTGGCCTCCCACATTATTTCTGATACCACACCTGGCCCCCGTGACTGTATCTCTTTGATCCACCTGACATTCACTCCATTTTCCCATATTTCCTTCTTTCCTGTTTCTCACCCTGATCACACTTGGTTTATTGATGGCAGTTCCACCAGGCCTAATTGCCACTCACCAGCAAAGGCAGGCTATGCTATAGTATCTTCCACATCTGTCCTTGAGGCTACTGCTCTGTCCCCATCCGCTACCTCTCAGCAAGCCAAACTCATTGCCTTAACTCAGGCCCTCAGTCTTGCAAAGGGACTATGCATCCATATTTATACTAACTCTAAATATGCCTTACATATCCTGCACCACCATGCTGTTATACAGGAAGAAAGAAATTTCCTCACTACACAGGGGTCCTCCATCATTTATGCCTCCTTAATAAAAACTCTTCTTAAAGCTGCTCTACTTCCAAGGAAGCTAGGGTCATTCACTGCAAGGGCCATCAAAAGGTATCAGATCCCATCACTCAAGGCTATGCTTATGCTAATAAGGTAACTAAAGAAGCAGCTAGCCTTCCAACTTCTGTCCCTCATTGCCAGTTTTTCTCCTTCTCATCTTTTCACTTTACATTTCCAGCTTTGCCTTACAAAAGGTCTCTTCTTCCTCTGTGGCTCCTCCACCTACCTGTGTTTACCTGCTAATTGGACAGGCACATGCACACTAGTTTTCCTTCTCCCAAAATTCAATTTGCAAATAGGACCAAACAGCTTCCTGTTCCCCTCATGACACCAACACTTCACCACTATTTTGTTTTATTTTTCTTATTAACATAAAAAGACAGAAATAGGCCTTGACTTACTCACTGCTGAAAAAGGAGGACTCTGTATATTTTTAAATGAAGAGTGTTGTTTTTACCTAAATCAATCTGGTCTGGTATATGACAACATAAAAAAAGAAAAACCTCAAGGATAGAGCCCAAAAACTCACCAACCAAGCAAGTAATTATGCTGAACCCCCTTAGGCACTCTCTAATTGAATGTCCTGGGTCCTCCCAATTCTTAGTCCTTTAATACCTGTTTTTCTCCTTCTCTTACTCAGACCTTGTGTCTTCCGTTTAGTTCCTCAATTCATACAAAACTGCATCCAGCCCATCACCAATCATTATGTTACTGGGGGATCCTTGCCCCCAGAGCTCCCAAGATGGTGGCAGGTCACTTCCAAGATGGTGACAAGCCTCACATTCTCTGACCTGGGGTTCTTGGCCTCACAGATTCCAAGGAATGGAATCTTGGGCCATGCAGTGAGTGTTATAGCTCTATTAGAAGCTGTGGGTCATGGAAGAGAACCGTGGAACCCAGCAACTAGTGTTCAGCTCTATTAGGACAAACCCAGGCACTTAGCCATGAAGGAACAATGGCAAGCCTTTAGCCTGATCGGGAGTGGCAATGGGTGCCTCACTGGATCAGGAGCACAGTGGACACCCTGCTGAATCCAGAGGGATGGAAGTCAGCAGTGGGTCTGCGATGGCAGCAAACAGCAGTGGTGTATGGCGAGCAAAAGCTCAGCTCAAGCCATAACAAACACGGACCAGAAGAGTGCGGTTGCAAGATTTAATAGAGTGAAATAGAGTGAAAACAGAGCTCTCATACAATGGGAGGGGACCCAAAGGGGGTTGCCATTGCTGGCTCGAATGCCTGGGTTTATATCCTGATCCTTGTCCTTCCCACTGTGCTCTCAGGCAATAGATGATTGGCTATTTCTTTACCTCCTGTTTTTGCCTAATTAGAATTTTAGTGAGCTCTCTGATTGGTCAGGAGTGAGCTAAGTTGCAAGCCCCATGTTTAAAGTTGGATGCAGTCACCTTCCCAGCTAGGCTTAGGGATTCTTAGTCAGCCTAGGAAATCCAGCTTGTCCTGTCTCTCAGTCCACCCTCAACAGGAAAACCCAAGTGCTGTTGGGGAGGTTGGCTGACGACTGCTCTAACTGCTTCCTGCTGAATTGGATTATAGTAGGGGTTGTGCAGTTGAGGTTTCCTTGGGAGGGGTGCCTTCAATGTCATTAACATCAGAGCATGGGCTAGCAGGCTAGTCCAGGGGTCCGTGGTAGATTTTAGTCATGGACTGCATCTGGGGTTCCATTTGAAGAAAGATTTGTAGCTTTACAGCTTCAATTCTGGAAGAGACAAACTTAAAAAGGAGGTTAAAGATACAGGGTCCAAAGAGGAGTAAAAATATTATAGCTGCTAGAGGTCCTAAGAACCCAGGGCATCCATTGGCTGAGGAGGCCCCAGTGTCCAGTGTTTTGAAGGTCCTCTGCTCTACATTATATTCGATCTGAAATTTCTTTAACTTTCTCAGTGACGATTCCGGATTGATTAACATACTAACAGCATTCTTCCCCTAAAAATAAACAGGTTCCCCCTCTTTTGGTGGCTAGCAAATCTAAAGCTCTTCAATTTTGAAGGACTACTGCTGCTAGGGAGTTCATCTTGCAAAGTGGCCAGGGAGTTGGTGACCTGTTCCATGTCACCATTTAGTTCTTGAGATGGTTTGTAGTAGAACTGAGTAGAGGTTGTTATACCACCAATACCAGTACCTAGTCTACCTAGCACTCCTGCTCCAATAACAAGAGGAAGAATGTGTACTCTTTTGTTGCAGGGCTTAGGTATGACATAATTGTATAAATCTTGTTCAGTGTAGATGGTCATAGGTGCCAGTAAGAATGAGAGGAAGCACATGGATTCTGAAGAGTCATTCAAACAATGATAGGCTGAGGTACCACAGACAAAAAAATATTCCTGAAGGTAGGCAGACTATTCGTGTGGGAGGAGTTACCCACTTGATGCATTGGGAGTTGGTTGTGTCTATAGTATTGCTAAATTTTACACAGGTGAGGTTTGAGGTATGGGTTATTTCCAGATTGGAAACAAGAGGTCCTACTAAAATGGAAGTGGTGTTTATTTCTGGGCTGAAGTTGTTCCATTTTTCAGGTACAGGGATTGAAACGACCTGAAGTTCAGGTGGAGGCACATCCAAAAGTTAGTAGGGTTTTGGGCCGAGACCTCATGGAGCCCAGTGAGAGTGGTATTAAATAGGCTTACCGGGCGAGTATGGGTATGGAGATTTTCATGTAGTTTTGAGAGATCTAGTCCTTTGTAGGGGCTAGGGGTACTATGTACCCAGGTCAGTGGGGAGATTACTTCCTTTATGTGTTTTTCTCTTGCCTGATCTTGAACTCCACCCCCATCAGACATACCAGTATGGGTGAAGTGGGTCCAACAGACTGTGGCTCCAAGTCCTCCAGGACAACCAGGATTAATCATTTTTCCCATCCAATAATGAGTATTTGCATGCAGGCAAAGAGTGTCAGAGTTATAGCAGTTGCAGGGCATATGGGTGTGGGCAGTGAAGGTGGGGGTTCCCTTAGATAAACTCCTATACAATGAGGCATCAATATTTCCAGGATGCTGCATTCTCCACAGAAACTCTTGGTAAGGGGAGCTACTGGTCATACAGCAGCATGCAGTTGGTGCAGTGAGAGAGAAAGGGGGTAAGAGAACAGTGAAGAGAAAAATATGATAAGGGAGGGCCATGGGGATTTATGATTTTAGTTACTTTCCTCCTGGTTGTCATTTGAAGAGCAGGCACAGATCCTCTAGAGATTCACAGGAAGAGCTAGCATTGTCTCCTGGATTTTCGGGTTCCTTTTGCAGTATCCAGGGTTTGACTCGAGTGTGATGTATCCAAAACTCCACTCCAGCCACTTTAACAGTGGTTGGGGTAGAAAAAATGACTGGGTAGGGTCCTTCCCAGGATGTATCTAGGGATGGGGAATTAGAGGGAAGGGACTTGACTAATACCATGTCACCAGGGTGGAATAGTTCCTTTCCCTCTTCTCGGGGAAAGGCTCCTTGTAATGTTTTAAGAACTTGTTGACCTTTGGCTAAGGAGGTGATGTCTGCAACTAAGCTGGCCATCTCTCGGTCAAGCACAAGGTCATTGGTTAGGAAGGGCTGTCCATACAGCATTTCATATGGGCTAAGTCCTGCTTTTTGGGGAGAGTTTCGGATTCTTAGTAAGGCTATAGGCAACAGAGCAGGCCATGCGAAGTGGGTTTCCTGGGTTAGCTTTTTTAGATGTCATTTGAGTGTTTCATTCATTTTCTTGACCTTCACTGAGGACTGTGGCCTCCAGGCGCAGTGTAAGTGATATTGTATACCTAACACCTGGTATACTCCCTGGGTTACTGTAGCCTTGAAAGCAGGGCCATTGTCACTCTGTAAGCCTCAGGGAAGTCCTAATCTGGGAATTATTTCATGAACTAGTGCCTTTGTTACCTCTTGGGCCTTTTCTGTCCTACAGGGGAAGGCCTCTGCCCAACCAGTGAAGGTATCTACCCAGACTAGTAGATACTGAAATCCCTGAGATTTGGGCATGTGGGTAAAATCTAGTTGCCAGTCTTCTCTTGGGTAATTGCCTGTTCTTTGTTCTCCTGAAGGAGCTTGGCGATAAGGCAGGGGATTATTTCTTTGGCACACTTCACAGGCCCTGACTATCTGCTTGTTAGTTTTGAAAAGGCCTGGTCCAGTAAATAATGATTTGGCCATCTGATGGGTTCTGTCAATGCCTAAGTGAAAGGTTTGGTGAAGGGTTTTAAGTAATTTCCACTGGTTAGCTGCAGGCAAAAGTATTTTCCCTTCTTCAGTGGCTAGCCATCCTGAGGGGAGAAAACTATGTCCTCATGAGTTTCCCCATTCTATTTCTCCTGCTGAGTACTGGGGCTTGGTTTCCTGGAGGGGATTACCCTATACTAGGGGTCCTTCTATAAGCATTTCTAATGGAGGGTCCTGCCTTGTGGCTCTTTGGACTTCAATATCCCCTTGGCAGTTCCCTTCTATTTCCCTTTCCTTTCCTTTCTGATGACCCTGGCAGTGTAACACCACCACCTCTTTAGGTTTCTGTACAGCCAATAATAATCTCCTAATGGCTTCCTGATGTTTGATAGGTGTTCCCTCAGAAGTTAGGAATTCCCTTTCTCTCCATATTGCTGCATGGGCATGGAGGACTAGGTAAGCATACTTAGAGTCTGTATATATATTTACCCTTTTTCCTTCTCCTAATTCTAGTGCCTGAGTGAGGGCTATTAGTTCTGCCAGCTGAGCACTAGTTCCTGGAGTGAGGGGATTACTTTCAAGTATTCCATTATCACTAACCACTGCATACCCCACTTTTCAAAGTCCTTTTTCTACAAAGGAGCTTCCATCAGTATACAAGTTGAGGTTGGGATCAGTCAAGAGAACCTCTAAAATGTCCCCTGAAGCGGCATAGGTTTGAGCAATTACTTGCTGACTGTTATGCTCTATCTTTTCTTCATTGTCTGGAAGAAATGTGGCTGGGTTAAGAGTTGCACAAGTGCGCAGTCACAGCACTCATTCTTCAAGTAATAGAGCCTGATATTTTTTTTTTTTTTTTTTTTTTGAGACGGAGTCTCGCTCTGTCACCCAGGCTGGAGTGCAGTGGCGCAATCTCGGCTCACTGCAAGCTCCGCCTCCCGGGTTCACGCCATTCTCCTGCCTCAGCCTCTCTGAGTAGCTGGGACTACAGGTGCCCACCACCACGCCTGGCTAATTTTTTTGTATTTTTAGTAGAGACGGGGTTTCACCGTGGTCTCGATCTCCTGACCTCATGATCCGCCTGCCTTGGCCTCCCAAAGTGCTGGGATTACAAGCGCGAGCCACCGCGCCCGGCCTAGAGCCTGATATTTAAGTAAATGGTGGTCTGACAACCACAGGTCTCCTTTAGCAGTGAGTATGCCATTCACATCATGAGATGTGCACACAGTAAGATCTCTTCCCTGTATTATTTTAACTGCTTCAGATACTAAGACTGCTACTGCTGCCACTACCCATAAATCACCTGGCAGAAACCATCTATCATCCTGTCCTGAAGGGAATTCCTCCTAGGTCTGGTCAGATCCTTGTATGGTAATTAAGATTTAAATCCCCTGTTAGGAAATCTGCTGGGTTAAGGTAATTATCAGTGGTTGGAGTTACATTACCCTTTTCTAACAGAATAGCCCATACTTTAAGATTTTTGAGTTAGTAAGCTACCTTTTTGCTTTTTTTGACTTAGAATAATTCTGAACTGGTGAGGTGTGCTCACAATGAGGTTTCCTCTAAAAGTTACTTTTCTACTTTTAGCAAAGCAGTTGCCGCTACCGAGTGAATGCATTTGGCCCCTCTGTGGGTTACTGGGTGAAGGATTTTTGATAGGAAAACTACGGTTTGCCAGTGGCCTCAGATGCTTTCAGGCTATGCCCTTATTTACACTGACAACAAAGTGGTATTGGAGTGTTATAGGGTCATGGAAAAGACTTTCAATTATCAATTACAGGTTTTAAATTTACTCTGGATTTTAGAGGAATAGGGCACACTTCTTTTTTACTATTTCTATCTTTTTCTTTCTTTTTCTCTTTGACTCCTTCTTTGTCTCTCTCTCCCCCTCTCTCTCTCCAGCTCTCTCTTTCTCTCCATTTCTTTCTCTCTCTCTCCATCTCTCTCTCTTAGCCATTACAAACTTGGGGCCCTGGCAAGGGTGGTGGGGAACAGATCCCACATAACTGCCCATGTCGAGAGCTGTACACCTAAATAAGGAAGGACACCAGGGATAAGACTCCCTGGGTTATAGCCTAGGTGCCTAAGGATGCAGCGTAGAGCTTCCTTCAATCCTTTTGGAGATACAACTTGCTAGAGGAAATGAAAGTCTGAACCATTAGTATCTCAGAGGCAGGGATCAGAGGACGTAGATTCAGAGGTAAGGAGAATTTTGGGGCTACACTTTCAAGAAAGTTGTGGTCAAGACCCAGGAGGTATGGGTCAGAAGGAAAGGTAGGGGTGCACACATGGGTGACTGTTGAGTAGAGGCTTCTGGCTGTGCCATGATCTCAACCGGCTACTGCAGGGAGTTTGGGATGACAGCTTTCTGCCTCTAGTCAGCTTCCCCAAGAAAATTGAAAGTGGGAGCTGGCTCCAGGCAGACCAACATCCCCAACCCAGAAGGGTTGAGTGTTGTTAGAAAGCCCTTCCCCAAATAGCCTCACACCTGAGTCTTAAGTCCAGCGGCCACACTAATCGTTTTTAACTGGCCGAAAGGTGCCTGATATTTTCCTCCAATTCTAAGGCAGGATAGGACAGAATAGCAAGTGAAAGTGGTCCAATATTACTCATTGCTTTGGAGGTCCCTTCATGGTCACCAAAATGTTACTGGGGGGCCCTTGCTCCCAGAGCTCCCAAGATGGTGGTGGGCCACTTCCAAAATGGCAGTGGGCCACTTCCAAGATGGTGGCAAGCCTCACGTTCTCTGACCTGGGGTTCTTGGCCTCATAGATTCCAAGGAATAGAATCTTAGGCCATGCAGTGAGTGTTATAGCTCTATTAGAAGCTGTGGGTCATGGAAGAGAACTGTGGAACCCAGTTACTAGTGTTCAGCTCTATTAGGATGAACCCAGGCACTTAGCCGTGCAGGAACAATAGCAAGCCTTTAGCCCAATTGGGAGTGGCAATGGGTGCCTCGCTGGACCAGGAGCACAGTGCACACCCTGCTGGATCTGGAGGGATGGAAGTCAGCGGTAGGTCTGTGACGGCGGCAAACAGCAGCAGTGGACAGTGAGCAAAAGCTCAGCTTGAGCCTTAACAAACATGGACCAGGAGAGTGCAGTTGCAAGATTTAATAGAGTGAAATAGAGTGAAAACAGAGCTCCCATACAAAGGGAGGGGACCCAAAGGGGGTTGCCATTGCCAGCTTGAATGCCTGGGTTTATATCCCAAGCCTTGTCCCTCCTGCTGTGCTCTCAGGCAATAGATGATTGGCTATTTCTTTACCTCCTGTTTTTGCCTAATTAGCATTTTAGTGAGGTTTCTGATTGGTCGGGTGTGAGCTAAGTTGCAAGCCCCATGTTTAAAGGTAGATGAGGTCACCTTCCCAGCTAGGCTTAGGGATTCTTAGTCAGCCTAGGAAATCCAGCTAGTCCTGTCTCTCAATTGTATATGACAAATGCTCCTTATAACAACCCCACAGTATCATCCCTTACCCCAAAATCTTTCTTCAGTTTAATCTCTCCCACTCTAGGTTCCCATGCTGCCCCAATCCTGCTCGAAGCAGCCCTGAGAAATATCACCCATTATCTCTCCATACCACCCCCAAGAATTATCGCTGCCCCAACACTTCACCATTTTGTTTTATTTTCCTTATTAATATAAGAAGACAGGAATTTCAGGCCTCTGAGCCCAATCCTGCACGTATACATCCAGATGGCCTGAAGCAACTGGAGAATCACAAAAGAAGTGAAAATGGCCAGTTTCTGCCTTAGCTAATGACATTATCTTGTGAAATTCCTTCTCCTAGACAATGAGTCTAAGAAGCCCCCTGCCGGGCACCTCGTGACCCCCACCCCTGCCCACCAGAGAACAACCCCTTTGACTGTAACTTTCCACTACTTACACAAATCCTATAAAACTGCCCCACCCCTATATCCCTTCACTGACTCTCTTTTCAGACTCAGCCCACCTGCACCCAGGTGATTAAAAAGCTTTATTGTTCACACAAATCCTGTTGGTGGTCTCTTTACATGGACACACATGACAGTGGGGGTGGGGGGTGGTAGCTCCTTTCACTCTGCCAGAGCTCAAACCCTTTGCAGGATGGTGAGCATGCAGGTGAGTGGGTACAGGAGCCCAGGAAAGTGCCTTTAGGTGCCAGCAGGAACAAATCCCCTATGGCCCACAGCATCGTCTAGCACTTGCTCTTGACTTCTGAAGCCCCACAGGGCATGTGTTACAAACAATGGTCTTTTAGCAGTTACCATCCATAGATGGCTAAGGGTTAACCAGTTCAGTGGAGAGTCAAGTTGACAGCCTTTTACACCCTGCCGTCTTGGTACTCAGTTCTTGTTCAGTGTCCAGAAAGAACCACGTTGCATGAACAGTTTGAAAGGTGGTGAATGTGGAGGATTTTATTAATCAGTGGAAGTGGCTGTCAGCTGAAGGGGAGCTGAAAAGGGGATGGTGTGGGAAGAAAGTGATCTTTCCCTGAAGCTCAGCTGTCTCCTCCCAGGCACCTCTCCAAAGTTGTGCTGTCTGAAGTTAAGTCATGTGTGACTATAGTCTCTGATGTTCAGTTGCTTATTCTCCACTCAATGTTCAACTGCTTCTCTCTCTGCCAGCTGAGGTCTGGGGTTTATATGGGCACAGGATGTGGGGACGGGCAGACTAAAAATGTAACATTTGGGCAGGAAAACAGGGATACATATTCTCATTTAGAACTGTGGCTTCCATGCTTGTGGGTGGGGCTTTTGCCAGGGAACCACCCTCTTCTACCCAGTATTTCCCTGCCTCCTGTCTGTATCACTTACATGTTTAAGATATTTGTAGCAAAGTGATCAGTTTAAGATAACTGCCTTTGTTATATCTGTAACTTACTTTGAATTTTTTAAAAAATTTCATTGCCATATTTAAATTCTTGATGATAGTAAGCTCTTCAGTTTACAAAGAAAGAAGCTGTGAAATCTGTTTTTATGCATTCTGTTTTGTTTCTAATTGAAATTGTAGTTTTGGAGCAAATGACCTCAGAATTATTTTGCAAAATTTTGCTGCATGAAATACACGAAATAATTGGCTATTTGATTATATAATAGTTGACCTACAAAAATGAACCCCACACACAAAGTGAAAATTATCTTTGACTTTTGCATGATACATTTTTTTTTAATGGAGTGTGGATTGGTTGGTTGATTTTATTCCATTTTCTTGTTGCTGTTGTTTTGTTTTGTCTTGATGCAGAGACATTATTTCTTACATGGCTGTCAGTCTGGTCCACACTAATTGAAGAATCAGTTTATCTTGAGCTGATTAGTCTTATCACATTGACTTTCTAATTTTTTTTCAAAGTTCCTCTTCTTAATCCGTTTTCCATTTATAAATTGAAAGGTATTTTATCTCACTTGAAATAAAATAAACATGCATAAACAAAATGAGACAAAAATAAAAAATGTGTAACCAAAAAAGATTAAAAGACAAACAATCAAATAAAGAATGAGCAAGGGTGGCTGGCAAGATGGCCAAATAGAAACAGCTCCGGTCTGCAGCTCCCAATGAGATCAACACAGCAGGTGCTTGACTTCTGCATTTCCAGTTGCAGTACCTGGCTCATCTCACTGGGACTGGTTAGACAGTGGGTGCAGCCCACAGAGGGTGAGCAGAAGCAGGGTGGGTTGTTGCCTCACCCGGGAAGCACAAGGGGTTGGGGAACTCCCTACCCTAGCCAAGGGAAGCCACGAGGGACTGTGCCATGAGGAACAGTGCTATCCAGCCCAGATACTATGAAGACTATACCATGGTCTTCACAACCTGCAGACCAGGAGATTCCCTCAGGTGCCTACAACACCAGGGTCCGGGGTTCTAAGTACAAAACTGGGTGGCCATTTGGGCAGATGCTGAGCTAGCTACAGGAGTGTTTTTTGTTTTTTTTTTCATATCCCAGTGGTGCCTGGAATGCCAGCAAGACAGAACCCTTCACTCCTCTGGAAAGGGGCTCAGTGGATCCCACCCCCGATGGAGCCCAGCAAGCTAAGATCCACTGGCTTGAAATTCTCGCTGCCAGCACAGCAGTCTGAAGTCAACCTGAAATGCTTGAGCTTGGTGGGGACAGGGGTGTCTGCCATTACCGAGGCTTGAGTAGGCAGTTTTCCCCTCACAGTGTAAACAAAGCCACCAGGAAGTTCAAACTGGGTGGAGCCCACCCCAGCGCCTCAAAGCCGGTGTAGCCAGACTGCCTCTACATTCCTCCTCTCTGAGCAGGGCATCTCAAAAAGAAAGGCAGCAGCCCCAGTCAGGGGCTTATAGATAAAACCCCCATCGCCCTGGGACAAAGCACCTGAGGGAAGGGGCAGGTGTGAGTGCAGCTTCAGCACAATTAAACCTTCCTGCCTGCTAGCTCTGAAGAGAGCAATGGATTTTCCAGCACAGTGCTTGAGCTCTGCTAAGGGACAGACTGCCTCCTCAAGTTGGTCCCTGACCCCCATGCCTCCTAACTGGGAGACACCTCCCAGCAGGGGTGGACAGACACATCATGCAGGAGACCTCCAACTGGCATCTGGTGGGTGCCCCTCTGGGAAGCTTCCAGATGAGAAAGCAGGCAGCAATTTTTGGTGTTCTGCAGCCTCTGCTGGTGATACCCAGGCAAACAGGGTCTGGAGCAGACTTCCAGCAAACTCCAGCAGACCTGCAGCAGAGAAGCCTGACTGTTGGAAGGAAAACTAACAAACAGAAAGCAATAGCATCAACATCAACAAAAAGAACATCCATGCAAAAACTCCATCCGAAGGTCACCAACATCAAAGACCAAAAATAGATAAATCCACAAAGATGAGGAAAAACCAACACAAAAAGGCTGAAAATTTTAAAAACCACAATGCCTCTTCTTCTCCAAAGGATCACAACTCCTCGCCAGCAATGCAACAAAACTGGATGGAGAATGAGTTTGATAAATTGATAGAAGTAAGCTTCAGAGGGTGGGTAATAACCAACTCCTTTGAGCTAAAGGAGCATGTTCTAACCCAATGGGAGGCAGCTAAGAACCTTGATAAAAGGTTACAGGAACTGCTAACTAGAATAACCAGTTTAGAGAAGAACATAAATGACCTGATGGAGCTAAAAAACACAGCACGAGAACTTCATGAAGCATACACAAGTATCAACGGCCGAATTGATTAAGTGGAAGAAAGGATATCAGGATTGAAGATCAACTTAATGAAATAAAGCATGAAGATAACTTTAGAGAAAAAAGAATGAAAAGGAATGAACAAAGCCTCCAAGAAATATGGGACTATGGGAAAAGACCAAACTTACATTTGATTGTTGTATCTGAAAGAGACAGGGAAAATGGAACCAAAATGGAAAACACACTTCAGGATATTATCCAGCAGAACTTCCCCAACCTAGCGAGACAGGCCAACATTCAAATTCAGGAAATACAGAGAACACCACAAAGATACCCCTCAAGAAGAGCAGCCCCAAGACACATAATTGTCAGATTTACCAAGGTTGAGATGAGGAAAAAATGTTAAGGGCAGCCAGAGAGAAAGGTCAGGTTCCCCACAAAAAGAAGGCCATCAGACTAACAGCAGATCTCTCTGCAGAAATCCTTCAAGCCAGAAGAGAGTGGGGGCCAATATTCAACATTCTTGAAGAATTTTCAATGCAGAATTTCATATACAGCCAAACTAAGCTTCATAAGTGAAGGAGAAATAAAATCCTTTACAGACAAGCAAATGCTGAGAGATGTTTGTCACCATCAGGCCTGCCTTACAAGAGCTCCTGAAGGAAGCACTAAATGTGGGAAGGAAAAACCAGTACCAGCCACTGCAAAAACATACCAAAATGTAAAGAACATCAACACTATGAAGAAACTGCATCAACTAATAAGAAAAATAAACAGCTAGCATCGTAATGACAAGATCAAATTCACATGTAACAATATTAACCTTACATGTAAATGGGCTAAATGCCCCAATTAAAAGACACACACTGGCAAATTGAATAAAGAGTCAAGACCCATCAGCGTGCTGTATTCAGGAGACCCATCTCATGTGCAAAGACACACATAGGCTCAAAATAGAGGGATGGAGGAATATTTACCAAGCAAATGGAAAGCAAAAAGAAGCATGGGTTACAATTCTAGTCTCTGATAAAACAGATTTTATACCAACAAAGATCAAAAAAGACAAAGAAGGCCATTATATAATGATAAAGGGATCAATGCAACAAGAAGAGCTAACTATTCTAAATATATATGCATCCAATACAGAAGCACCCAGATTCATAAAGCAAGTTCTTAGAGACCTACAAAGAGACTTAGGATCTCACACAATAATAGTGAGACTTTAACACCCACTGTCAATATTAGACAGATCAATAAGACAGAAAATTACAAGGATATTCAGGACTTGAATTCAGTTCTGGACCAAGTGGACCTAATAGACATCTACAGAACTGGCCACCCAAAATCAACAAAATATACATTTTTCTCAGCACCACATCATAGTTATTCTAAAATTGACCACATAATTAAAAGTAAAACACTCCTCACCTAATGCAAAAGAACAGAAATCATAACAAACAGTTTCTCAGACCACAATGCAATCAAATTAGAACTCAGGATTAAGAAACTCACTCAAAGCTGCACAACTATATGGAAACTGAACAACCGGCTCCTGAATGACTACTGGGTAAATAAGGAAATTAAGGCAAAAGTAAATAAGTTATTTGAAACCAGTGAGGACAAAGACACAATGTACCAGAATCTCTGGGACACAGCTAAAGCAGTGTGTAGAGGGAAATTTATAGCACTAAATACTCACATAAGAAACCTGGAAAGATCTACAATCAATACCCTAACATCACAATTAAAGGAACTAGAGAAGCAAGAGCAAACAAATTCAAAAGCCAACAGAAGAGAAGAAATAACTAACATCAGAGCAGAAGAAGATAGAAGAATAAAAAACCCTTCAAAAAAAATATCAATGAATCCAGGAGCTGGTTTTTGAAAGATTAACAAAAGAGATAGACTGCTAGCCAGACTAATAAAGAAGAAAAGAGAGAAGAATCAAATAGACACAATAAAAAATGATAAAGGGGATATCGCTACCAATCCCACAGAAATACAAACTATCATCAGAGAATACAATAAACTTCTCTATGCAAATAAACTAGGAAATCAAGAAGCAATGGATAAATTCCTGCACACATATACCTTCCCAACATTAAACCGGAAGAAGTCAAATCCCTGAATAGAGCAATAACAAGTTCTGAAATTGAGGCAATAATTAATAGCCTACCAACCAAAAAAAGCCCAGGACCAGACGGATTCATGGCCAAATTCTACCAGAGGTACAAAGAGGAGCTGGTACAATTCCTTCTGAAAGTATTCCAAGCAATAGAAAAAGAGGGACCCCTCCCTAACTCATTTTATGAGGCCAGCGTCATCCTGATACCAAAACCTGGCAGAGAGACAATAGAAAAAGAAAATTTCAGGCCAATATCCCTGATGAACACTGATGTGAAAATCGTCAATAAAATACTGGCAAGCAGAATCTAGCAGCACATCAAAAAGCTTATCCACCGCAGTCAAGTCGGCTTCATCCCTGGGATGCAAGGATGGTTCAACATATGCAAATCAATAAACATAGTCCATCACATAAACAGAACCAATGACAAAAAGCACATGATTTTCTCAATAGATGCAGAAAAGACCTTCAATAAAATTCAACACCCCTTCATGCTAAAAACACCCAATGAACTAGGTATTGATGGAACGTATCTCAAAATAATAACAGCTAGTCATGAAAAACCCACAGCCAATATCATACTGAATAAGCAAACACTGAAAGATCCCCTTTGAAAACCAGCACAAGACAAGGATGCACTCTCTCACCACTCCTATTCAACATAGTATTGGAAGTTCTGGCCACGACAATCAGGCAAGAGTAATAAATAAAGTGTATTCAAACAGGAAGAGAGGAAGTTGAATTGTCTCTGTTTGCAGATGACATGATTGTATATTTAGAAAATCCCATCATCTCAGCCCCAAAACTCCTTAAGCTGATAAGCAACTTCAGCAAAGTCTCAGGATACAAAAGCAATGTGAAAAATCACAAGCATTCCTATACACCAATAATAGACATACAGAGCCAAATCATGAGTGAACTCCCATTCACAATTGCTACAAACAGAATAAAATACCTAGGAATACAACTTACAAGGGATGTGAAGTCAGGAAACAACGGATGCTAGTGAGGCTGTAGAGGAATAGGAATGCTTTTACACTGTTGTTGAGAGTGTAAGTTAGTTCAACCATTCTTGAAAACAGTATGGTGATTGCTCAAGAATGTTGAACCAGAAATACCATTTGACCCAGCAATCCCATTATTGAGTATATATCAAAAGGGTTATAAAGCATTCTACTATAAAGACATATGCACACGTATGTTTATTGCAGCACTATTCACAATAGCAAAGACGTGGAACAAACCCCAATGCCCATCAATGGTAGACTGGATAAAGAAAATGTGGCACATTTATATCATAGAATACTATGCAGCCATAAAAAGGGATTAGTTCATGTCCTTTGCAGGGACATGGATTAAGCTGGAAACCATCATTCTCAGCAAACTAACATGGGAACAGAATACTAAACACCACATGCTCTCACACATTAGTGGGAATTGAACAATGAGAACCCATGGACAAAGGAAGGGGAACATCACACTGGGGCGTGTTAGGGGGTGGGGAGAAAGAGGAGGGATAGCATTAGGAGAAATATGTAATGTAGACAGCTGGTTGATGGGTGCAGCAAACCACCACGGCACATGTATGCCTATGTAACAAACCTGCACATCAGCACATGTATCCTAGAACTTGAAGTATAATTTAAAAAAAAATTAAGGCAAAAGCCTTAATAGGTGCCTTACAAAAAAAGGTATGGTATACAAAATGTCATGTGCTCACATGCAAATGCTCAACATTATCAGTCAGAGAAAAAATGCAAGTTAGAACCATGAGATACTAACACATCCTCAAAAATGGCTAAAATCAAAACATTTATTTGACATCATAAAATGCTGGCTAGGGTGTGGAACCACCAAAACCCATGTATATTTCTAGTGGTAGTATAAACATTTTCTAACACATGTTCACTTAAAACAAATTAACAAACATTTATTTAGCAAAACTTATATGCCAGACACCATCCTGGTCATTGAGAATACAAAGTTAAAACGTTGACTTTAGGGTAACAAATGAGATAGAAATAAAAACGTGGTAATAGTATAGATTGATAAGTTCTGTGATGTGGTGAGTATAGGAGATTGTGGAAGCTATTTTCTGGGGAAAAATGCATAAGATTCATCCTAACTATCACTTAAATGTTTGATAGAATCCCCAAGTAAAGCCATCTTGGGTTTGAAATTTTTTTTGTGGGAAGATCTTTAATTACAAAGTTAATTTCTTTTAAAACTAAAGGAACTAAAGAGCTATTTGGATCTTTCTACATTCTATTATATAAGTTTTGGTAATTTGTATCTTTTAAGAAACTTGTTTACTTTAACTAAGTTATCAAATTTATTATAAAATTTTTCATAATGTTCCTTATTACCCTCTATGTCATTAGCTCTAAAGTGGTATCTCTTCTTTTATTCCTGCATTACTAATTTATATTTCCTCACTTTTTATTTATATCTGTCTAGCTAGGAGTTCTCTAGAACTTTCTTCTTTGATAAATGGCTTATTTAGAAGTGTGTTGTTTGATTTTCAATTATTTGGGGATTTTTCATATGTCTTTTACTATTAATTTCTAACTTAATATCATTGTAAGAGATTTCAATCTTACAGAGCATGTTCAATTCACTAATGCTGTTAGTGAATGTTTCACTTGAAAAAAAAAACATATTCTGCAGTTGTGTGGCTGCAGTGGTTTATGGCAATTTGGTTGAGCAGGTTGATTATGTTGTCCAAGTCTTCTATATACTTACTAATTTTTTGTCTACTTCTTCTATTAATTACTAAGAGAAGAATGTTAAAATTTTCAACTGTAATTTTGGATTGTTTTATTTTTCCCTTCAGTGCCCTCAGTTTTCCCTTTGTGGATTATATATTTAGAATTATTATATCTTCTGGATGAATTAGTATAGTCAGTCTCATTTTTTTAACATTAGTGTTTGTATGGTATATATATATATATATATTTACTTTTTACTTTTAATCTGTTTTTTTCTGTTTAGTGGGTTTATCTTATAAACCACAAATAATATGGCATTTTTTCAAATTAAAATGTCTTTCTTTTAGTAGGAATGGCTATGTCATTTACATATAATGCAATTATTGGCATTTATTTAAGTAACACTATGTTGAAATTTGACTGTAATTGTCCCAGCTATTCTTTATTCCTTTTTTCTCATTTTCTGACTTTTTTAGATTAATTGAATTATTTATGTATTCCATTTTATGTTCCCTATTTATTTTTAAACTGTACCTTTTTGTGTCTTTGTTTGTTTTAGTTATTATGCTGAGTTTCACAATATACATCTTAAATGTGTCATAATTTACATTCAAAAAATATTATACAACTCTGCATGTAAGAACTTTGTAATAATACACTTTCACTTATCCCCTCCCCATTCATTTTGGTAATGTTTTTATAATTTTTTTCTACACATGAGATAAATCTCATACTACATTGTTACACTAATTATCTATTAAAGAAATTAACAACTCATACAAATATGTTATTGCCTGCATATTGACTATGTCTGGAATTATTTATTCCTTCGCGTAGTACAAGTTTCCATCTGGTATCATTTTTCTTCTGCCAGATAAACATTCTTATTTTTGTTTTTGTTTGTTTGTTTTGTTTTGTTTGAGACAGGGTCTTGCTCTGTCACCTAGGCTGGAGTCTAATGGCATATACCACCACACCAGGCTAATTAAAAAAAAATTTTTTTTTTGTAGAAATGGGGTCTTCTTATGTTGCCCAGGCTAGTCTTAAACTTATGGGCTCAATTAATCCTCCCACCTTGGCCTCTCAAAGTGCTGGGATTACAGGCATGAGCCTTTACTCCAGGCCAGAACTTCTCCTTTAACATATCTTTTAGTGTAGCCCAATAAGAAAAAAATCTTCACAGGTCTTGTGCATTTAACTATGTTCTTATTTCAATCTCACTTTTGAAAATCATTTTTGCAGAAAACAGACTTCCATGTTGACACATTTTTTTTTCCTTAGGACTTTAAAAACTTATTGTCTTCTGGCTTGCATAGTTCTTGATGAGATGTCAGTGGCTATATTTACTGTTATTCTATTCTGCATAATATATCTTATTTCTCTAGCTGCTTTTAGGATTTTTATCTTTGTCACTGATTTTTAGTAGTTTAATTATAACGTACATTTTTTTAGTTTGCTTTGTGTTTATGCAGCTTGGAATTTGTTGAGATTCTTGAATTAGTGAGGTTAGTTTATAGTTTTCATCCAATCTGGAAAATTTTAGCCCTTATTTCTTCAAAAGAACATTCTGCCACAATCTCTGTCCTCATTTTCTCATTGCAATTACAGATACAATATATGGCTTGATATTGTCTTATGGGTCATTAAGACTTTGTTAAGTTTTTTTCAGCCTCTTTTCTCTCTGTCGTTAAATTTGGATCATTTCTGCTGCCGATCTGCAAGTTCAATATTCTTTTCTTCTGCAGTGTTTAATCTAGTAAAAATTTCAATTCAGATATTGTTTTACAGTTCTAGAATTCCCATTTAGTTTTTTTGTTATATATAAATTCCAGTTCCGTACTGAGATTTCCTATGTGCTCTCTTATTATTTTCATGTTTTCCCCTAAACCCATGGACAAATTTCAAGACTTGTTTTTAACTTTGTTAATGTAAAATTAGTATAGGTTTTACTCTAGGGCTATATTAGCTCTACTATCTAGGTTTTGTCTCTCTGGGACTCTACTAAACACCAAGCATTTTTAATGATGATTCTTCACTCATCCAGCCTTGTTTGAGCTCTATAAATTGTTCTTCATCACTTCTCAGTGGATGTTTTTTACTCAATACTAGGCTCTTTCCCTGGCCTCATGCTACCATACCCTGTGTATGCAGAGCTTAATATTCAGCCAAAGACTCACTGGGTTCTCCTATGTAGATTTGTAAAGCTTCTTCTTATCAGAGCTCCTTTATCCTCACTACCTTGCCCTGCAAATTCTAGTTGCCGCTGTGGCCTGGAAGTCAGATCTCTGGCTTCATCTTGGTGAGATTACTATATTCCATTTGATGCCCACTCCCAGAAATTTTCTGTAGGTAAAAAGCCAGATGATCATGTTGCTTAGCTCATTTGTTTTTCTCCTCTCAGAAATTCCAGTCCCTCACTGCCTATTGCCCAACATCTTAAAACATAATTTGTTGTCAAGTTTTCTAGTTACTTAAGGGAAGGGCATAGTTGGGTAGTAGTTACGTCCTCAGGCCCAAAGCCAAAGTCCCTTGAATTGTGTTGTAAGAAAACTAAAGAGCCTGGTAAACTGGGTGAAAAGTCTGGATTTCCTCTGTGAAAACAGGGAAGCCCCAACCACAGCTCCAGGCAGGGAAGAGACATGAAATTACTATATTTTAAAAATATCAGTCTGTTACAATAAGAATGGCTTACAGATGAGAAATCATGGAAGCAAATAGATCAGTTAGAAGGCCACTTCAGTATTCCAGACAACATACTGTAGTCTTAGACCTTCTTTTTTTTTTTTTTTTTTTGAGACAGAGTCTCGCTCTGCCACCCAGGCTGGGGTGCAGTGGTGCGATCTGGGCTCACTGCAACCTCTGCCTCCAGGGTTTAAGTGATTCTTCTGCCTCAGCCTCCTGAGTAGCTGGGATTACTGCTACTACACCTGGCTAATTTTTGTATTTTTAGTAGAGAAGGGGTTTCACCATGTTAACCAGGCTGGTCTCGAACTCCTGACCTGAGGTGTTCTGCCTGCCTCAGCCTCCCAAAGTGCCAGAATTACAGGCATGAGCCATCACGCTTGGCAGGCTTAGACTTTCTAATAGTAGTGGTAATGAAGAAAAATGACGATAGTTGAGAAATAATTTGCTGATAGTTTCTATGTGGAAAATAAGGGAAAGGAAAAACTCAAGAATGATTCTCAGGTTTTTGTTAGCCAACTAAATGGAAGGTGGTGCCATCTACTGAAATACTGTTGTACATGTTTCTATATAAAATAAGAACTGTGTTTTATGAGCATACTTAGTTTACCAGGACAGCAATAAAGTATCACAGACCAGGTGGCTTAAACAACAGAAATATATTGTCTCACAGTTCTGAAGACATTCCTTCTGAGGGTTGTGAGACAAAAATCTGTTCCTGGCCTCTCTGCTTGGCCATTTTCTCCCTATGCCTTTCCACGTTGTCGTCCCTCTATACGTCTCTGTGTCCAAATTTCCCCTTCTGTTAAGGACACCAGTTCTATTGTATTAGGGCCCATTCTAATGACTTCATTGTAACTTGATTACCTCTAGAAAGAACCTATCTTTGAATAAGGCGATATTCTTAATACTAGTAGGACAGTCTTCGATATATGAATTTGGAGGAGCACAATTCAATTCATAACAATAGATAAGTCTGAAAAAAAGACCCAAAGCTAAAATGTTTCTAATTAATGACACTTTATAAGATATTCAAACATATGGACACTGATGGCAATAAAAGCCTTTTTCCAAGGTCTGCAGAATACAAAACATAATATATACATTAATATTCACTATGTTAAAATTTTGTGTATGATTTTATATATGACTGTGTGATATTTCTAAATTACAATGTGTGGTGTATATGTGTGTATATTAATAACTGACTCAAATGTCTCTTGATAGTATTCTTGGTGATTCATGCTAACACTAGATTTCCAAAAGCATGTTTAAAAAATCGTCTCAGCAAGGAATTTGTATGGGGATGCATAATGAACTAAGATTGCATAATTCAGGTGAAGAGAAGAAAAAGAAGATCTTGAATACAAAAGGAAAAAATAACTAAAAATTCTATATGATAGCAAACAAGGAATTGGTTTCATGAGCAGAGTCTTTACATAATGAGAAAAGTTATACAAATGGGAGAAAAAGTATTTCATGCTTGGTAGTAATAAATATGTGAGAATGAAGAACACTCAGAAAAAGAGACCACACAAGGAAAAATGTCACTAAATGAAAATGTGTCTCCCAATCTTCAATGAGGGGGTGGTAGCTTTCTGAACTAATACAAAGAAGTGATGATTAGCCCTATAAATTTTTCTTATACACTGAAGCTGTAATATAAATAAATATCTTGAGAGCAGACAATACCCTAATATGTTTTACGTATGTTCCAACTTTAAGTTATTACAGATAATAAATTTATATACTTAAAACTCCTCATAATCATTAGTTTATTATTCATTCAGCCAAAAATTTTATGAGATTTCCCAATTTAGAGAAGAGAGAAGCAAGACAGGAAAGCATGAATTCATTACTAAATCAAATACGGAATCAGGTCTCTACAATGTCAATACAGAGCTTTATGTTTAAGATTCTCATTCCAGGATTTAGCTCACCCAGACATTTTTTCCCATTGTATGTTTTCAAGCACTTTATATTAAGCATGCTTTTAAAAACATATTACTGTGGAACTATATAGTAAATTCTAATCCTTCCAAGTCTATTTTTTTATTCCAAGAACTTTGAGGTATTCATGTTTCCTCAATCAAAGACCCAGCTCTTTGAAAATAAGAAAGAAGATCTTGTGTTATACTTATTCCATGAGCTTAAATTAAATATTCCAAAATTCTTTAGCTTCACATATGTTATTTCATTTGATTCTCACAACAACCTTTGAATCAAAGTTATCATTTTTTTATAGTTCAGAAAGAAATTCAGAAGATTGAGCAATTTGCACAAAAGAAGCCAGTTCTAACTAAGTAGAACTTAAATTAAACCAATGTATTAGGATAAAGGCAATGTCACAAAGACAAGGAGGCTTACTTTTCCTTTTATCCTTTTCCCTGCCCCAAACAAAATAGGTGACTTAAAGAAGATCAAATCTACCTTTCTCATATAACAATCCAGAGGTTAATGGTGCATGAACAGCAGGATGGCTTAGAGCCTTAAAGTCTATTTTCTACTCTTAGTTCAAGATTTCAATTGTTTCCTTTTCTCAGTCATAAGGAAGGGGAAGAGAGGAGATAGCAACAACTGCTTTATTTGTAAGTGTTTTATTTTTAACACGGCTATACTCCAGCTCATAGTCCAAGAACCAGAACATGATCATACCTAATTGCAACAGAAAAAATTCTAGTTGTAGGCCATGTATTCGGGAATGAAATATAATCAGAGTTTATTAGTAGATGCAGAATGTGTTAAGTACAATAATTTAGAGAAACCTATGGGGATCAGCCAGATGATGTGCAAAAAAAATATATGGCAATAAGGAGGGGACTAAATAGTATCTACTTCTTTGCAAAATGAGAGTTTCATGAACCAAGAACTTGATTGAGAATGTATCAAGTAAAAATGGGGTAAATGCTGTCCTTCACATGCACCATTCCCAGTTACCTAGCAAATATGTTCCCCTTCTTGTGGTAATGATATTATATTAGGAATATTTTATGCATATAGATTATAGCAAGCAGAAGATTATTAACAAGTGAGCTCCTTGTTGGAAGAAGATCTGGGGAGGGTTTTGAGAGAGGCTTTAGCATCTGGCAATGATACGACAGCTAACAAGGGACTTAATTGTAGATAAAAGAGACCTTCTTGCATTCTGCAGAGTTGTTAAAATGCCCTCTGACTAGTTCATGGTCCAAACAAATGTAGATTTTGCATTGCCTTCAAGAGTGTTATTGCTGCATGGCAGAAAGTCCTACAGTGAGCACATTTAGGAGAGTTGCGTAAGCCCATTTGTTCCAAAAACAATTAAAAAAATGCTCTGCCAGGTAGATCATTATAGAACACGTAGGTACTTAAGGTTCTCAAATGCAGCTTAATATTAATTTGACATTAAACACAGACTTAACTAATCACCAGTTTGGATTTAATTTACAAAGACTTGCTGGAACCAATTGCTTTCATTAAGATCTTAAAGTATGTGCCTGAAATATACAGTATAAGGAAAATAAAGCTACAACATGCATCCTAAGAGGGAGTTTCAGAAACAAAGAACATATGCACTAGAAGTAACAATGTACGCTCACGGATATTATCTCAATTCTAGTCAAGGAATATATTCAGAAGCAATAGGGATATAGTTGAAAAGGAGGAGAGCTGTTTGGTGAAAGAACTTAGATTAAGTATAGATGAGATCAATTAGGTAATAGGTAATCTCAACAGGTTTTGATGAAAGCATTGCTTGAAGCAGATGTGGTATGGACTTAAATATAAGTAAATGTATCATTTATAACTATAATTCAAGTAGCAAAAGTCCCTTTTACCTCATCTCATTTATGCTACTGAAAAACTCACCATTTTTATATTTATGGTCAATAGTATTCACAGAAGTGCTTTCCTTGTCTTCACATATCACCCATTCTGCCATTCTGATGGCAGAGCTACTTATTACCCACTTTGTTTTTCTTTCTGATGTACGTCCCATTTATCCAGCTAAGTGACACTTTACACCTGAAAGATTTCAGATTCTCAAGCTCCTTTATTTCCAAGAGCTTTTGGATACACTTTCTTTCATAAGAACAGGTGAGCATTGTCCATTGAGTGGCAGGAATCAGGAAGAGAATGTGCAGCAAAGAGGTAAGTGCTGGGAATGGATAGACGAAGAAGTAGGTATTAAAGATTGTATTAGCATGGTCCATGTAATCTGTCAAGTGAACAAATACTTATAGAATGTGTATCACGTGTTGGAACCAAAAAGTTATTCCCTTAAGGGGTTTAGAACAGATGTATTAGGCAGAGATAGCTAGTTGCCTATCCAATATCCCTTCTTCACTTTTTCATTGGTAGCAGAAACCATGTATATCCAAAGTGGTAATATTCCTAGCCTCATTTGCAACTAAGGATGGCTTTAAGATTAAGTTCTTGCCAAAAAGATGTAATTAAAAGTTTTACCTTGGTGCTCTAAGATAGCTCCTTTAAAGAACCACAGATGATTGTTGCATGCCCATTTTTGCTATGCTCCCCTTCCTGCCAATTAACTGGATAGCTGATGGATGGATGGACCTCTAGCAGCCACATTAAACCATTAGGCAACCATAGGAATGGAAACCACATGTTAAGGTTGAGAAAGGCAGAATGGAAAGAGAGACAAATTTAGACCCTGATGAGCTGTCATGCCAGTTCTGAACTATCTTCACACCTATCTTACTTGAGAGATTATTGCTCAAGTCACTTTTCCAAGTTACTGTTAAATGTGTGGAATTTAATCCTAATACAATATAAACTCTTTTCATTAGATTATTATAGGGGAGATCAGAGGGAAGGGAATCCAATAAATTAAAGATTCTACAAAGCCAATGGTAATTATTTAAAAGTTTACCAAGGCCCATATTATTGTAACTTGTTATATTTTCCATATTTTACTTGTGTGATACACTGCCGCGCTTACTCAGGCACTAATTTATCTTCTTAAATTTTCTTCTTTGGAAGATAATTCTCACTCTTTAGAGGCATTATTCTTATATCTACTTTTCAACATTATTACACAAATGAAAGATAAAAATGGGCAAGGAAAATGTTTATAAAAGATTGTTTTATATTAAGGCTGGGCATGGTGGCTCACCGCCTGTAACTCCAGCACTTTGGGAGGCCGAGGCATGCAGATCACTTGAGGTCAGGAGTTCGAGACCAACCTGGCCAATATGGCAAAACCCTGTCTCTACTAAAAGTAACAAAAATTAGCCAGATGTGGTGGCACACACCTGTGGTCCAGCTACTCGGGAGGCAGAGACAGGAGAATCACTTGAACCAGCATGTGGAGGTTGCAGTGAGCTGAGATCACACCACTACACTCCAGCCTAGGTGACAGAGCGAGACTCTGTCTCAAAAACAAAAAGAAAAGATTTTTTTTTTGATTAAGAAGAAAGCGTTTTATTTATTTTGTTTTGTGTTTATTATTGTAGGTGACTACTTGCTGTTTTGTTTCAGAAATAATTGAGCAACCAACCTTATCAAATTTTATAAAACATAAAATTACGATTTCTTAAAAGAATTATTTTACTCAGAAAGCATAATTCTGAAGGAACTGTAATATTTGTGAACAAAGAACTCAATTGGATTCTCATTGTCCAAATATGACACACACTTCTCGAACATCTTTTAGTCCTCAAAGTAAACATTGAAATAATGTGACATTATTATGTCCACAAACTGCAAATACCTGAAAACTTTATAAGAGAGGGGGAATAAAGCATTTGATCTCCAGTGGCATATGTTTTGAATTGTACTACATGAATTAATGTTTGCAAACAACTTTGAATAAGTAAAGAGATTGGGGAACGAAACAATATAATCTACACTGTAAAAACATACATATCCTAAGGCCGAAGAAAAAAGTTTTCCTTTTTTTGTACCATAGCAGAAATATTTGATGTAGGAGGTGAGTTTTTTGCCATTGGGGTTTTTTCCTTGCTCCGTTCTCACAAGTGGTTTATTTTCTATAATGTACATCCTCCTCCTCACCACAAGACACAATCAGTGCATTTCAACAGCTTGAAGAAATTACCTTCTCTCCTGCATTAAATTCAAAATTTTTCTCTTTCTTCCTTCTTCCTCTTTCCTATTTAGAGTCATGTGTTATGAAATTGGCAACTGCTAATGAGGGATAAGCATCTTGGCCATCTTATTAGGTCTAAAAACTGGTCAAAGTCTCTTGAGTTTGAGTTGTTTCCCATATTGTCATCAGGAGATGCCCCAACCAGAAGCACATCCAGTAGTGAGCTCCCCAACCGGCTACTTATGAATTCTCTCCTGCACGTTCCTTTTGCTATGTGTCTTGTCCTCAAAATATTTTCTCAAAGTTCCACTTCAGAAACATTTTGAAACACTACTTTATCCAATAAAAAAGTCAGGAAGTACAAAAGTTAAGGTTCTCACAACATCCATAACTCACACATATTGCACAGATTGTATATATTAAGCTTGAATTTTTGTCACCTAACCTGTGACCAAAAATATTATATGCATTCAATGTTGAAGAGCTAATGTTTCTCTGACATTCTATAATACCCAATGTTTCTATTAAAATTTAGTCTTTATATTCTTTCAGCATTCAAAGTAAAAACAACATTTTAAGATTAGCAGAATTAGTTCATCTATATCTATGACCCCTTTTTCCAACACAAAAATGGTAGCGAAAAAAAATTGTTTTCCAAAGTACTATTCCAGTGTTGTTCCTGAATATTTGCTTGACTAAGAGTAGGTATTTTTATAAGCTGTGGTTTGTTTTTGTTTTTGTTTTTTAAATAAAGATCATAGGTGTTTTGAGTCTCATACCAAAAAAAGAAAAATTTTTCTCCTACCCTTACTTTGAAAACAAATTTTCAAAAATGCAGATTTTATGTTACTAATCTACATTGTAAAACATACATATATATTATGTATTATGTTCAGCATCTAATTTCAATGTCTGTTTTTTTTCCCAATATGCTTTGTTTGACCTGTCCTCAAGGAGCATAAAACATTTTCACAGTTCTGAGAACTGCTCTTAGTATTATAGGATGAAAACACTGAAGTGAAATATGTGGTATCATGTAAATAAAGTCATTTTTCAAACTTCTTCCATCCCTTATATACTTCTTCTATTGTATATTTTATGAATATATAAATTTATTTTTATTTTAATTAAATACATTTTCTTAAACAGATAACTAATGGTTTACAACAATTAAAAATGTTGTCTTATAAAAAAGGTAATGCTTGAGACTTAATTAAAATTTGTAAATTTGAAAATATAGTTTTCTGCCTATCAAATTGACAAAGATTTTCAAAATGTATGCTAAGCTGTGTTGATGACATTGTAGAAAATTTGATATTCTCAAATATTGCTGCTAAAAAATAATTGCTCTAGTTTTCCCAGGGGGGCAATTTTCTAATTTCTATTAGAAAAGTGGATAAACAAATTGTGGTATAACTACATATTTTAATATTATATAACAATTAAAGATCATACTTATAAAGAATATTTAATAGGTAAGTTCTCATACTATAATTTTATAAGTGAAAAATGCAGGATACAGGCTGGGCATGGTGGCTCACGCCTGTAATCCCAGCACTTTGGGAGGCCGAGGCAGATGGATTGCCTGAGGTCTGGGGTTCAAGACCAGCCTGGCTAACATGGTGAAACCCCATCTCTACAAAAATACAAAAAAATTAGCTGCGTGTGGTAGTGCACGCCTGTAGTGTCAGCTGCTCAGGAGGCTAAGGCAGGAGACTCACTTCAACCCAGGAGGTGGAGGTTGCAGTGAGCTGAGATCGCACCACTGCACTCCAGCCTGTGTGACAGAACGAGACTCTGTCTCAAAAAAAAAAAAAAAAATGCAGGATACAAAGCTGTATATAGATTATAGCCAAGTTTATTTTTTTGTAGTGTTTGCAAAAATGGCCACAATAAGTGCCTTTCATATTGATGACGTTTGAATCATATCTTCCCATCCGACTCTGAACTTGGCCATAAGACTTGCTGTGGCCAACTAGGCATTAGCTCATGAGAAGAAAGCAAAGGCTTAATAAGGGCTGGCGTGTGTAAATTCACCTTCATACTGCTTTTTGGAACTTTGGGACCACCATGTAAAGAAGCCTGAGATCATGTTCAGGAAAGTGGGAGGCTCTATGAAACAGAGACAAGCCATCCCAGCCGCTGCTCCTAGAACAACCAGAAGCCAGTGGCTAGCACAGGAATGAGGCCACCCAAGGGCGGCCAGTCACCTGCCAACTTGCCAGTAGATTGAAAGAGTTGTGAGCTAAAGGACTATTTTTTGTTGTTGTTGTTGTTTGTTTGTTTTTGTTGTTGTTGTTTTTTAAGCCACTAGGTTTTGGGCCTAATTAGTGTGACCTTTGTTTATAATCAGAAGATTATCTTAATTTATTATGAGCAAAAAATAGATCCAAACAGATCAACTAAAAATGGTTGAAGAAAAATTAGAAAAAATGAGTTATATTTCTTATGAGTCCTCCTCAGTTATCAGCTTTCCCATGCAGCAGTGTGGTCAGCTCTGGGAATGCTTTTTTATTAAACTGTTATTTATATATTTTCTTTCTGGTTTCATTCCAGTGACTGGTTTTATCATAGCTCCTCTCTGTGGTATTGGTGTCAGTAACAGACAAGTTTAAAGTCATCATTAAAAGTCTCATTACAAAAATCATTAGGCAGAAAATGACTAACCTATTATCTTCTTTTGTTAAAAAAATTCTATCATACTCACTTTTAATTATAGAATATTTTCAAGAAAATACCATTAGAAAATCAACTATTGTGTAATTTTTATCATTTAGTATATGCTCAATGTATATTTTATAGAAATTGAGATTAACTTATGATTACAACCAAATATTCACAAATATCGACACAGGTTCTGTATAATATGTATGTTAAAAAAAGACATACTGTCTTTTTATAAAAGTAACTAGATGAAAAACAAATTTGGCTTAAAAAACTTTACCTTTTACAGAGTTAAATATTTATTTGGTAGAGGTAACTTAATAGCTAATCAATAAATTCAGTATTTATTTGGTAGATAGAATTCAGCAGATATTAGAAGATAGTTGGTAAACTGCTACACATGATGCTAGATCACCGCATATGCTAAGTGACAAGGAAGAGGAAGAATAGTGGGGAGGCGGAGGAAAAAATCCAGTGCAGATGGTGACATTCTGTGTATTGCCCTGTGAACCTTCCTGTAATTGACCCCACATATTCACACTGCTTCCTCCCCTCCACTGTCCATCCCACATTCCATCCCTCACATATAAAACATTAGTAAAATTCTCCTGAAACTATCCAGTGCTTGATATGGGAGAAACTTTTCAATAAAACTGGATTAAATAACTGCATGTTACACCAAGGTAAAGTGGCAGATCCAGATGCAGAAGCCAGATGGACGGTGACATCTGCAAGGAACATTCACCTGCAATAGCATACCCAATGAGCTAACTGCAGGCGCAAACACAAAACTCACTAATCCCCAAACTAGCCCCTTCTTTGCATCAACAACACAGTGGAATCAGCTCACTACAGCTTGTCCTCTCTGGCCTCATTTCTCCAAGCAGGGAAAACGGAAAACAGCCAAGCTGAAAAAAAAGTCTCTGGGGAGAAGACCAAGGGGAAAGCTAGGAAGCACAAAAAGTTTTCTTGGGCAGCTTTCCCTACTTGTGCTCGCTCAGTGGCATGCTCCTCCTGCCCCACGACCTATGTCCCTGCCACTCTGGCAGAGTGATTTTTTTTGTCCAATTTTTGCCTCATTTCCCCACCTGCATCAACTGGAAGTCTTGACCCTTCAGTACTCAGTGTCTGCAAAATGATTTATGTTAGATTTTGGTGCTTTTCTGGGAAATCATTTTTCCTCGTGTTGTTCCTAAATACCCTGTTTCCCCTTTCCCTATAGGCATGCTCCAGCTGCTTCCTGATGAAAGAAAGCTTCCAGATAGATGCTTGCTGAAAGCTGAATCCAAAGAAGCTGACACCACTGTCCTTAGACTACTAGCAAGCCAAAAATTAAACTTTCTCTTCCCTGAACTATGACCAAGGCCCTCTCACAGTTTGGAAATTCTTAAAACCCCCAGATCCAGACTCTGTGTTTTGGAAATTGCACCATTTAATCACTGGGTCTCCAGTAGAAACCTAACTTAGGTCAGTGGGATAAGGTTTATCTTCCTCCTAGCCCTCTGTAGACGGACCTGCTGACACCCTGAGTAGGAAGGCCGCTAGTAAACCTTTATACTCCACCCATACACATCAATCCCTTTACAACCCAAACGGCTACTCCAGCTGGCCTCAGAAATATTTATAGAACTGTATGAATTTACTGTGAGCTAACTTTATGGCAGTCACTTGTTCTGCCATAAGAACAAGAAATTCACATGTATTAGCATCCTTACAATAGCCTCATGAAGTAGCTATGATTTTGAAGACACAAAAACAGAAAATTAGTGGAGCTAAATAATTTTTCCAAGACTCCCTCAAAGATTAAGTGGCGGTGATGGGATTTGAAACCCAGCTATTTTCCCCAAAGACAATACTAATTCAACTGCCTCATCTCACAGTTAAAAACTAAAGGTCCTAAATGTATAATAATGTGTTAAAAGAAACATGGCCATTTTAAACATGTGTTGAGATATGTCTCAAATACTAGAAGCTATAATATATCTGCATTATTGAAATAAGATTTTCACAAATATAAAAGCCAAGATTAAAACCAAAACCCACTTTTTTTTTCCTGATCCATGATGCTTTTTTTTTTTTTGTCACCAACGCATATTTATTTTCCAGCTCATGGAACATGCTCAGGATAGATTTGTTGAATGATTAAATGAATTATGTTTGAATAATTTGATTTAATGTCATTCCATTCCTGCAGGAACTTTGAGTTGGTAAACTTGATTCCAAAGAGTCTCTGCTCTTTAGGGATGGTTGGGCTGCATAACTGCTGTTCAGACAACATGGCCATTTGTTCAGAACTTTAAAAGTTCTTGGGAATGTGGTATCAAAAAGTGCTAATGTGGACACTGATTGTGTGGCTATCCGGAATGGTGATCAATATGCTCCTTACATATCTGTTAGAATCAGCCCTGCCCAATGAGAAAACATTCCTGCTCTGTATGTGCTTTTCTCAACCATATAGCAACATTACTTAACAGCTCTCTAAACAGTTTTAAGAGACTTAGCTCTGCTCTCCCAGACCACAGGGAAGAAAGCCATGTTCCTTGGGCAGAACAACCCTTCACATGTTTTTGACTCTCCAGTCTCACCATAAGTCTGGAGAGAACTTATGAACAACGCTGGGTTGTTCCTTCGTCACCCGCAGGAACATGTTGCTCACATGCAGCCCTTCCCTGCTAAAGTCTGCATTGCCTTGTAAAGTCCAATTTTCTCTTAACTGCATCATGCCGTGCACTATAAATCACATTTGCATCCCATTTAAAACATAAACCACAATAGACACTGAAGAACAAAAGGAACCACAAGCCCAGCTTTTTTTGACAAAACTCCCACACATTGATAATTGGAAGCACATAAATATGTACACAGATGAGGTCTGAAAGTGCTGCCATTGCCTAGGTTACATGTCTCTCGGCCTCATCCACTTTCAATTCTGCCACCAAATCTCCTAGAAGAGTATGAAGGGCAAGAAGAGACTAACGGAGTGAATACAGTCATTAATAACTTAACTGAACATTTTTAAATAACTTAAAGAGTGTAACTGAATTGTTTGCAACCCTGAAAAAATGCTTGAGGGGATGAAAACCCCATTCTTCATGATGTGCTTATTTCACACTGCATGCCTGTATCAAAACATCTCATGTACCCCATAAATATATACACCTACTGTGTACTCACAAAAATTAAAAATGAAAACAAGACTATCAAAAAGCTTTCTTGAAGCAATAGAAATTAAAACAAATAACATGGATTGCCAGACAGATTGTGCTCCCGGAGTCTTCACTTAACCATGATTGCACCCTTTCTGGTTGCTTGATGGCATATAACTCCCATTGTTAGAATTCAAACTTTAAGTTGGTTCTAAAACATTAGCTGGTTACTAACAGGTTAAATATATCTTTGGGTAAATAAGGCTTATTCAAGAAGTCCAAATTATTTTAAGAACTATAAAAAAATAATTTTGCCCCCCAGCTTATATAAACAGCTCCCATGAATAGTGTAGGATTTTCTGTGTGTGTTTAATTACCCATCAAAATTCCATGGTTCTAAACTAGACCGAATTCCTTTATAATATGGCCTCTAAATTTAATTACTATTTAAGGTGCAAATCTAATGGAAAGTGAAAGGCCTTTCACTATGATGTGAAGCAGCTGATTCTGATTTGCTGCTGGAAACAATTTTGTCTGTTATATGCACATAGGTATATTAGGTATATTACACAGCCAATAGACCCTCTACTTTAGGGTGATTTTAACTTCTTAATAACTAGAGATAACTAACATTATCTCCTGTTAAAAATAAGTAAGAAGGCAAAACTAATTCTCGCAGATGATCATCCTCCAGGGAACAATCTAAATATTAAAACAGGTCAACTTCTATGTCTGAATGGTCAGAAACTGCTTAAATTGATCATGATTTGCTACAAGAAGTTGAATGAGTGTCTGACTTGAAATAGTCTGGCAGCAAAAGTAGGATTTTAATTAGATTATCAAGAGTTATTTGTTAAATTTTGGAATGCTGATAAATTTTTAAAAGCTCTTCTAATCTGGAGATAATTACCTTTAATCATTAAACTTGTTCTTGATTAAGAATTTGAAAATGAGCCTGTTAAGCCTTCAGCGAAATAGTAAGCCCAATAAAACACTGAAAATAATGCTGCCAAGCTACCATGAAACTCAAACCGCTACTAGTCCTAGAATGTGCATAACTGGTGGAAACTAATGCTCAAAAAGAGACCAATGCATCTGAATGAATTCTGACCTTGGGTAAGCTTTTGAGACCTGATTCTGAAAAAATCAAAAGAAAGTTATATACTTGTATAAATCTTTGAAAAGTGCCTAGAGAAAAGAACTTTCTTATACTTCAAAGTGACAGAGGTGATAAAGGACAAAGGATAATGTTGATTTAACTCCTCAACACAGATCCTGGATATTTGAGAAACTGGTTACAGCAAAAAAGTAGGGTTAAATATAACATATGTGCAAGATTGATAACTATTAACATTATACCTGAATGGTAATTGCAAGACATTCTGCTTATAACATTTCCTCTGGAATCTCCAACCTTGACTAGCTGGGAAGTCAATCAGTGGGACCACTAAAGGTCATGTGGATGTGTTCCATTGTTTCAAAAGTAAAAGATGGCAATATTGAACACTGTTAAATGGTAATGACCATTTAAGGCTTTCTTTATTACATACAAAATGTTTTTCTTTCTTGTATCTTGATAGGAATTATTACTGTTGGCCTAACAGTAACCATCACAGATTAAAGCCAAGTGTTACTAATTATCTTATTACATAGTAAGAGAAACCAGGTATAAAAAGACTATCTGGGCCAAGTGCAGTGGCTCATGCCTGTCATCCCAGCACTTTGGGAGGCCGAGGCGGGCGGATCACCTGAGGTCGGGAGTTTGAGACCAGCCTGGCCAATATTGTCTTTACTAAAAATACAAAAATTAGCCGGGTGTGGTGGCAAGTGCCTGTAATCCCAGCTACTAGAGAGGCTGAGGCAGGAGAATCACTTGAACCCAGGAGGTGGGGGTTGCAGTGAGCCGAGATCATACCATTGCACTCCAGCCTGGGCAACAAGAGTGAAGCTCCATCTCAAATAAAAAAAAAAAAAAAAAGAGTATCTGACATTCCCAAGGTTTTATAGTAAGTTTAGAGGAAAAAAAATTTAACGAAAGCCACATTCTGCCAATATCTAAGCTAATCTGTGTTCGGAACTAGTAGATGCTCTTTAACTCAGACTATCTACAACCTATTTAGTAAGTTGTTGCCAAAATTATGTGCTGCTTAAAATAGTTTACAAAGACCTATGAAATGGCTTTGGCACACATTTTTTCTATAAATTATTAAGCACCTAACATGTGCCAGGCATTGTCCTAAGTATTATACCATATACAATGAATGACACAGAAAAAAAATCAGTACATGTACTGTTGAAGTTTTATCTTAGTGTGGGAGAAGAACAAATAAAGCAACCAATAAATAAAATAATCCTAAATTGTCTTTAGTATTATGAAAGGAACTGAGACTCAATTGGGGCAATAATACTTTCTTCTTAGGAGGCATCGTGGGTTGTCAAATGACTTAAAAGACTAATGGCATTTACTGTCAGAGCCAAGGATGTTAAAAATGTTGCAATATGGAGAAAGGGAAGGTGGCAGAGAGTTAAGTCCCACAAAACAAATATCTGTCCAATCCAAAGTGATGATAGTGCCCCACTGAGAAATCATATGCCTAGTTGAATTATCTAATACAGTAAATTCCCCAGATAAAGATTCCTGCTATGAGAGGATTATTGTACTGGAAAATATAAAGGAAATAGAAGAAAACAAAAGATGGATTTTTCCCCCTCATAAGCCTGGAAATTAGGCTCAAACTACAAGCAAAATTATACAAATATACAGTAGCTGGAAAAGCAGACAGGGCAACAAATGTAGAATGACGTAACATTAATAAAGCATTTGCTGGTATAGAACTTAATAGCTTGAGGATATTTTGAGAAAAGGAAAAAACTAAGCCAAATTTTAAGAGGGTATGAACTGGCAATATATGAGGAGAAAGGGGTTTTCTAACCAAAGAAAGAGACATGTAAAAACAGACATAAAGTCAAATCCTATGTAATTAACCTACCATAAGTGTGGTAGCCATCTGTGAACAATTCTTAGTTGTACATTCCCTAATTTTGTATGTAAATTTTCCAATCTATCAAGGTGAACTATGTTTCTAAAAGCACCTGATTTTATTTCTGTTCTTCTTACTATTCCATTTTTCCTTATTTTTTAAAAGTTCTCTAGATACTCTTGATTCTGCTTGTTTAAGGCCCGAAGTAGACTTTATTAACTTTCATATAAATGGTCCCCAGGAAGGATTATACACATATCCTCTGCAATAAATTTAATTTACAAATGACCACAGGAGGCAAGTTCATTTACAGTCATTACAATTCTTGGGCAGTCTAAGAAACAAATATCAAGTTTTTTTTTTTCTTTCCATCATCCAGCAGTAAAACTTAAAAAAAATCACTGATTCTGGAGGAGCAATATTCAGACACAACAAAAACACATTTTTTGTAAAATGTTACAAATCCCTCTCCCTTTCTTTTATAGTAAAAGTCTCAGAGCTTTTACACTGAGTCTTTCCTGGGGTTACCCAATGAAAACCTCTACTGGATAGGATATTACCACATTTCTATGCACAAAATGGAACACGAAGCACTATCCAAAAGAATGGGGTTTGGAAGTGCCCCATGATGTAGTCAATCAATGGTTTATGGAAAGAGAATTCAAAGGTATTTAAATTGTATGTAACACAGATGCTTTAAGCCATTAAGATTGCTTAGCAAGCCACACACATACAAAAAGATATGTTTGTTACAAAGCGGTTTAGAAGTTGATCTGAAAATAATGACACTATACTAAGATTCTTATGTCAACATTTATTTAAGTTTTATGAGGAACTAATCCAAAACGTTTGTGCTTATACAGTTAAGGACGGTCAGGTTCCCTAGGATTTGCAAGGATTTGTTGTATCTTTTACTTATTTTTGAGGATTTTTTTTTTTGAGGCAAAGCTTGTATCCAGAGCAACAGAAAAGTGAATGAACTTTAAAGAATATATTCAATATTTTCTCAGAGCCAAGCACTGATATGAAAAATTAGAAAACCTAAGGAAGTGGAGGCAAGATGGGCTTCTAAAATATAGCCACTCAGTAACTGGCTTGCTGCCAACTTGAAACCTGGAAAGACATCTTGAAACCTTTAAATACCATAATTTTCAGCTGTAAGGAATTCTCTCTATGTTATCAATGTACTAAAAAAAAGGTATTCTTTTATAGATTTCCAGATGCAAGGTTAAAATGCATTTTAGGAGATGTTTATTTGAAAGTATTTTCTGCTTTTCTAAAGAGTCCATTTCAAGTAAGATGAGGTCAAATGGAGTTCAGATGAGTTTGTACCAGTAAATGCATGAATGAAGCAAACCAAAAATTTCTACCTCAGTGTGACAAAACGTGGTTACACAAGAATTATTTTTCATAGTTTATAAATTTTATTTTAATCATTACTGTTTAAATATCCCAATTATCACTAACCAAATTACAAAACAATTGAGTTTCAAAATGCTTTTAAGGAATTTTAACTGAACATATTTCTATAGCTACATGGATTTTTTGGTCATATCAGAAAAAATATGTCATAAAGATGGAAACCTTCATGAATATATTTATTCTGCTGGAACATTTTATTTAACTTAAAGTGATGACAACATAGAGTCTTGTTTAGCTAGGGATTAATGAAATCAAAATTTCCGTACTTTTTAAAAAATCCTGAATAACTCCTAGCCCGTTCCCTTCATCGTGGCTTCACTGATAAAATAATAATAATTGCAGCTCTAGTTCACACTTGTATCATAGCTGGCAGCTAGTAACAGATTCCAGGAAAAATCTCAGGCCCAAATGGCTGGAAGATAAACAGGTATTAGGGCAAATAATGAACATGATAGAGGGCTGAATAGATAGTAAGGGTTCAAATGTTGGAACAGGACACCTAAGACCAGTTGAGTGGTACACAAAGAAGCTGTACATCAGTACCAACCAGACGAGCATTAGTTTGAAATCTGGGATGACCAGAGACAAAGACTCAAACCAAAGAGGACACCAGGAGCCTCAACACCAAGGACAGTTAGCAGCATGGAGTCCAAGGAACTGTCTAGCAATCAGGAAAGCCACTCTCCACACATCCTGTGTTACAAGCTGGCAAATCTCATCGGTAAAATCTTCAAAATATATTCAGAATCTGGTCACTATTTATCATATGCACCCTAGTTCAAGACTCTACCATATCTTGCCTGGATTTTTAACCTAATCTTTTTCAATGTAATCTCAGCACAGAAGCAAGAAGTAGTCTTTTAAAATTCAAGTCTGATCCACTTCTCAAATCTTTTTATGTAGCCAACAGACATATGAAAAAATGCTCATCATCACTAGTCACCAGAGAAATGCAAATCAAAATCACAGTGAGATACCATCTCACATCAGTTAGAATGGCAATCATTAAAAAGTCAGGAAACAACAGATGCTGGAGAGGATGTGGAGAAACAGGAATGCTCTTACACTGTTGGTGGGAGGGTAAATTAGTTCAACCATTGTGGAAAACACTGTGGTGATTCCTCAAGGATCTAGAACTAGAAATACCGTTTGACCCAGCAGTCTCATTACTGGGTATATACCCAAAGGATTGTAAATTATGCTACTATAATGACACATGCACACGTATGTTTATTGCAGCACTATTCACAATAGCAAAGACTTGGAACCAACCCAAATGTCTGTCAATGATAGATTGGATTAAGAAAATGTGGCACATGTACACCATGGAATACTAGGCAGCCATGAAAAAGGATGAGTTCATGTCCTTTGCAGGCACATAGATGAAGCTGGAAACCATCATTCTCAGCAAACCATCACAAGGACAGAAAACCAAACACCGCATGTTCTCACTCAAAAGTGGGAGTTGAACAATGAGAACACATGCACACAGAGCAGGGAATATCACACACTGGGGCCTGTCAGGGGGTGGGGGTCTGGGGGAGGGATAGCATTAGGAGAAATACCTAATGTAAATGATGAGTTGATGGGTGCGGCAAACCAACATGGCATATGTATACTTATGTAACAAACCTGCACGTTGTGCACATGTACCCTAGAACTTAAAGTATAATTAAAAAAAAAAAAATCAAGCCTGATCAAGTCCTCTGCTTAAAACTCTGCATTGGATTCCCATCTCACTCAGAATAAAATCTAAAATCATTACAACTAATAAGGTCCTATGGGGTTGCTCCCCATCCCCACTGGCTCTCTGAACCCATCTGCTTCTGCATCATCCCTGATTCCTCTAGGCACTGGCCTCCCACATGTTTCTAGCATGTCCGCAGGTTGTGCGCTTGCTCTTGCTGTTACTTCTACTTGGAATATTTTTTTTCCCAGATAACCTCTTGACTAATCCTCTTATCTCTTTCATGTCTTCACTCAGAACTTACCTTCTCAACAAGACCTTCCCTTATCTATCATCTTATTTAATACTGAGAATGTATTCTCTTCTCCCACACTGACTCCTAATTCCCCTTGCTGCTTCTAATTTTTCTTCTGTCCATAACACTTAGCTGTCCATAGGCATTAATATGGGCCTATTTATCAAGTTTATTGTTCATTTTGTATCTCTCCTTGATAGAATGCAAGCACAATGAGGGCAGGAATGTTTCTCTTTTCATTAACTGATCCATCCGAACCTCCTAGAACAGTGTCTAGCCCATAGAAAAGATCAATAATTATTATTTGTTCCATGAATGAAGGCATCCACAAGCATGAAATAGTTTTGTTTTGCACCAAAAATTGTTTTAAGGTCATTTATTAGCTTAATTTTGTAACATTTTGTAATTATCATTAAAACTCCCTTTTTATTTTCAATTTAGGATGATACTCAAGCTCCTATATACAAAAGTATTCTTCTCAAGAGAATTCCTCGGCTTCTGAATCTACTCTCCCTGGGCTTGTGTTACTGAGTCATACTTATTGCCTCTTTGAAAATTCTTATTAAACATTTCATACACTTTTATGCACATAAACTTATTTGATTCACTAAAAAGGAATGACTATTACCAAAAGACTTTTTAGTTTCATGGTTTAAATTTAAATATATCTATTATACACACACACATATATATATATATGCTGATATAAACAATTTAAATATATATATGCCCATATAAACCATTTAAATATATATATACATATATATAGGTTAAAAAATATATGTATATACTTAGGTTAAAATACATATATTTAGGTTTATATATTATTTAAAATATATATATATATACTTAGGCTAAAATATATATATATATATTTAGGTTTAAACCAAGAAACTGAAAAGTCTTTTGGTAATAGTAATTTCTCTTTATTGAATCGAATAAGTTTATGTGCATAGAAATATATTACAAAGCTATAAATTGCTAAACAAATGTTAATTGTATGTATATATGTTATATACACACACACACACAGAGTCAGTATTTGAATTATATTTTAGAGATCATAAACATATAAGATTTACTATTCATCCATTCATGGTTACTTAGAAAATGTGACATGTTTCCAGTTGCCTACACTTCACATATGTTTCTATTTATATTATTTTGTAAAATATTTGTAAGGTTAAATCACCAGGGTAAATAATAATATAACTGTAAGTAGTTTAATTTTCCTTGCTCAACTGAAAATAAGTAATGTTCAGTCTTAGCACTAGGAGACTACTGTTTCTAAATTCTAATTCTACTTACTTTACACTTTTGATTAAACAACATGTACATGTGTGTTACACATATTGCTAAGTCACTTAAACATCTCATCACAAATGCTCACCCAATTAAATTTCCATTTCAAAAAACACACACTGGGTAAGAGCTATAACTGACAATTAATGTAGACCATAAAGGAAATATGAATTACCAAATAAACCTTTGATGAAAAGTACATTCCTCCCCCTCTAGAAAAATATAAGCCCTTAAACAACTGCTAAGAAATCATATGGGCAATAGCAGGAGTTGACAAAGTTACGACTAGGAAGCTACATTATGCACTCTTGTCTATCTTTGGTCAAATCTCTCTTTTAGACAGCTGGCTAGCCTCAGCCATCTCGCCTCAATAGAATTAGTAAGCTATGACTGTTGCAGACAACCATGAAAGACATCCCCATTAAGATACAGTTTTTTCATTTGTGCAAGTTAACACATATAAAAGAGTCATGGTGGAAATCATAAACAATTTAATATATTTTCTAAAGTCTATTGTGCTCTGAAGACTACGTTTTTATTAAATAAAATGCCTGAAAAAGAAAATACAAGGGGCTGAAAAACATTTAAGCAAACTTCGTATCTCACTAGTCAAAGAAATGCAAATCAAAACAGGATTCCATTTTCCATCACTTAAGTGATAATAACTAAAGCTGATCAGACAGTCAAACTTGAGGATGCTGGTAGAAATCTAAATTGGTATAATCTTTCTAATGAGCTGATTTGCAATATATTATCAAGGCCTTCATAAATGCTTGTATTTTTCCAATATGGGAGACCAATCCTGAAGAAATACTCTGAAACATTATATATACATATATAAAATATATATAAACATATGTTTGTTAAAACATATATAATATATAATGTATATGTATATATTATATATGTATATTAATATACATTACATATAATACATATTAAAACATTAATTGGAATGGAAAAAATGATCAGCAAACTATTGTCCAGTAACAGGAGATTACCTAAGTATATTAAGACAATTAGAATGTTGTCTGGCTGTTGAGCTTAATGTTTACAGAGTTTTAAATAACTCGAGACAAGATAGGACTTCTGAGAAAGCCAACGAACTAAGTGACTTATAACACCCTCTAACAGAAATTCACAATCCAAACCAAGGGAACCATGAGGAAAAGAAAAACAACTTCATCACAAGGGAAATGAAGAAATTATGTCAACCACATATGTTAAAGTTCTATATCTAGCACAAGTTTAACCAAGTTGACATTCTCGGTACATTAATGTAGTATTACAGAAAATATGTAAAGGAAAATGTATCAAATCTTATTTACATGCCCCAATTTAGAGAAAGGATTACAGTACAGGTAAATAATCGCAGAAACCACAAATATATTAGGAAAGGAAGGCAAGGACTCTTAGTGCCTTGGATTGCTCAGACACATCTTCTGAATAGTTGTTTTGGCTATACCCACATGAAAGAAACTCAACCCTAATTTGAAAATGTGCTTGGTGGAGGCCAAGAAAAAGATGGAAGAGGCGTGAAACATTCCACTTAGATCTACTGACACATTTGATACAACAATATCAAAAGCAGGTTCAAAAAGAAAAGCACCTGTGTCTCACCATTCTAAGGCAGGAGGGCGGTGGGCTTCTCCCTAACTGGAGTTTGCCATGAGAAACTCATCTCAAAAAGGGGAAGAAACCACACATCCCTAACAAGGAAATCACTGTCTCTCCTTATTAAGCCACTGCTTAGTAAAATTCCTTAAACTTAATTGAGTTTGCTTATACCAGTTGTTTCAATGATTCAAAAGAATCAATTTTACAGAAAGAAAGATCCTTGGAGTTACCTATCTGATCCTCACAGTTGAGGCAGATGGATGACCATACTGATCAATGTAAACCTATGCCATCGGCCCTCTAGACTGGGTTCTGACGGGAGATATCTGAAGGGCATCACAAGTAGGGCCAGGTCCATGATTTATGGAGCCCAGCGCAAAATGAAAATGTGGGGCCATGTTCAAAAGCAGAAAAAGGTGCCTTTTAAGGTACTAAAATAGAAAATATTTTTCTGGTTTCTCTCTCAAACTGCATCATTTTGTTTTGTTTTGTTTCATTTATTATACAATATCATACTTGCTTGGGTATGAGAATGGTATCTAAATGAGTTCAGACCCTCACAATCACCCTGGGGGACCTAGTCCCATGACTCCTCACACACAACCCATTTACTGCTGAAGCTGAATTTCCCCATCTGTCAGTCACCCAGCCAACACACTATGCCCAGCCTATGATGCAGAAGTAAACCTCTGCTTCCTACAGGCTGCCATTCCTAACATGGTGCTGCTAGCTTGGGCAGATTTGGGCACTTCCATGCCCCATGCCCAGAGGCTACACAACACACATCACCTGAGCCTTAACTGACTTTGACCTTCCTCATGTCTATGTCCAAGCACCCACTAAAGGGGAAAGGAGGCAGTGGTTACAGAGCAGGATAGAAGATAAAGTGAGGGAGGAACAAAAGTGCACAAAATGGCCAAGAGCAGAAGGCCAAGACATGAAGGCAAGATTATGTGTGATCTCAGGTTTCATGTATTCTTCACTGTCTTATTTGACTCCACTTAACAAAATATAGATCCAAAGATAAAATTGCTAAAAATTTTAAGCTGGCAACTGCAGAGTATTAAACCCTAAACTTCTGAGTAGGAGGCTACGTACAGCTGCACTGGTCTCAAGGCCATGTAGTCAGCTCTACCCATAGACACAGTTCAAGAAGTCAATGAGAAGCACATACATGATTTGGGGGACAAATAACAAGTCCCCAAAAGGCTTTCCTTGATGACAAATCAGACACAGAAGAATAAAATAAAATAAAAAAGGACCTATTAAAAAGTCCAAAGTTAATTACTGTTAATATATTGCAGTATATCCTAGTCTCATTTCTAAGCATTAACACACACATGTGTACTTATTATACATATCTAGATTTTTCCCTGAATGGATCATTATAAGCACAAGTGATTAAAATATGAGAGTTTCTCATATTTTCTCAATTATGTTGAAATCTAGACATCATCTGTTTAGTAGGAATGCCCAGGGAGATAACAGACAGAATTGAAGGGAAGAAATAATCAAGCAAACAATTAAATAAAATGTGCAATAACTGAGACTTCCTGTTGACAAGGTCTTTGAGAACCATGAAAAATAAATGTCATATATGTCTAGACAAATTTTTAAATGATTAACTTGTAAAACATCAAGAGATGAAAGAGTAATTTTCCAGTTATTATGATAACTGCTCACAAAGCAGTAAGTAGAGATAATAGCTGAAGTTGTATTCCCTTTGACGCCAGTTGCACAGAGATGGAGAATTCAATTTATTATAAGGCATGTTTATTTTGTTTCATATATTTGCACTTTTTAATGTCACAACTAAACTAGAACAAGTTTAATATTTTAATTGCTTAAATATTTGGCTTTTTTTTTTCATTGGAGGATCAGAAAATGAATGGAGCTTGTTTCATACAGAATGCAAGAAGCTATCAATTACCTAAAGCATATATAGGGATCTACAAAAAAAGAAAAGAATGTATTATTTTTAATTTATCTGAAAATTAAGAAAATACAGCTAGCTGAAAAGCTTACCAGAAAAAAAAAGTTAAATTGGAGAAAACCGTATAATTCTAAGTCAACATAGGGTATAGAATGATCAACAAGACTATTAAAGTTATCTAGCCAACCAATCTCCTTTAAGAATGAATTAGCAATTGAGACACAGCTGGAAGCCATAGGACCAACGTGGCTTAGGTAAAAAGGAACAGATGGATCTGTGTAGTGTGAAGTTTCTAAAGACAGAAGAGCTCATTTTCATTTTATGATTATTGTTGACCACAATGCAAGACACATGAGTGTGGAGAAATGAGCCAGCATCATCAGACAAAAAGCAAGCTGTTCCTGACCATGAATGAAGAATACTGCCTGAAAAACTTACCTTTTATTTCACAAATAGTGCCCAAAATAATTACCTTTAAATAGAGAGGAGAATGATATTCTTCAAAGAAGTCTTATAATAGTCTTCTGTCTAATGCTTCACTCCCGGTAAGTGAACATCTTGTTGAGCACTGAGTGCGCTTTAAGAGCTCACAAAATAAATATTTTAAGTCTCTTAATATCTTGTTTCAGTTGCTACGTAAGAATTATTAACCCACACTTAATCTCAGAGTTGGAGAGGACCATCAAGTTTATCTCTTTAACCCTCAAGTTGATGTATGAATTTCCTCAGCACATTCCAGCGAAGTTGTCAGCCAGCTTCCCAGCCTCTGCGTGGGAACTACTACTACTACTATCTACTCATTTAGGACAGTACTCTCAAGACAGCCTTTTCCATTTTTCACATTTCAAACCAATAGAAATAAACCGATTTTTAAAATGTGTTCAAATTAAATTTTCTATAATTGTCACTTTTTTGTCCTAATCCTATCCTCTGAAGCGGCCCAAGATTAAGTCTTAGGCCTCTGCTGCATGCAAGTCGCTTCTCTAGACTAATCAACCCTGTTTCCTCAACTGTTCTCCAGAGGGAAGACACCATGTTTCCTGCCTATCCTGGTCACTGTTCTGTGTGCCCACCCCAGTTTGCCTCACCCCTCTTAAAGAAAACACAATTTTTCTATTTATTTATGTATTTATTTTTCATTTATTTAGTTATTTTTGAGACGGAGTCTTGCTCTGTGACCCAGCTGGAGCGCAACGGCATGATCTCAGCTCACTGCAATCTCCACCTCCCAGGTTCAAGTGATTCTCCAGCCTCAGCCTCCTGAGTAGCTAGGACTACAGGTGCGGCCACCATCCCTGGTTAATGTTTTGTTTTTTTTGTTTGTTTTTTTTTTTAGCAGAGATGGGGTTTCTTCATGCTGGCCGGGCTGGTCTTTAACTCCTGACCTCAAGTGATCCACCCGCCTCAGCCTCCCAAAGTGCTGGGATTACAGGTGTGAGCCACTGCACCCGGCTAAGAACACAGTACTTTCTTGAAAAAAAATTTTTTTTTTTTTGAGACGGAGTCTTGCTCTGTCGCCCAGGCTGGAGTGCAGTGGCGCAATCTCGGCTCACTGCAAGCTCCGCCTCCCGGGTACACGCCATTCTCCTGCCTCTGCCTCTCCGAGTAGCTGGGACTACAGGCGCCCGCCACCACGTCCGGCTAACTTTTTTGTATTTTTAGTAGAGTCGGGATTTCACCGTGGTCTCGATCTCCTGATCTCGTGATCCGCCCGCCTCGGCCTCCCAAAGTGCTGGGATTACAAGCGTGAGCCACCGTGCCCAGCCTTCTTGAAATTTTTTTGAGGCAACCAGCTAAGGATGATTACTTCCCTTGTTCTTGATTACATAAGACAAAATAAAACAATAGTAATAACAAAAAGAGACCATGACGACGTTTCAGTATAAGTAAGTAGAATCCCTATCCCTTGGAAGATGATTTTATATTTCAGATTAAGAATAGGCAAATTTGCCGGGTGTGGTGGTTCACGCCTGTAATCCCAGCACTTTGGGAGGCCGAGGCAGGCAGATCACGAGGTCAGGAGATCGAGACCATCCTGGCTAATACGGTGAAACCCCGTCTCTACTAAAAATACAAAAAATTAGCCGGGCGTGGTTGGGGGCGCCTGTAGTCCAGCTACGCGGGAGGCTGAGGCAGGAGAATGGCGTGAACCCTGGAGGAGGAGCTTGCAGTGAACTGAGATCGCGCCACTGCACTCCAGCCTGGGCGACAGAGTGAGACTCCATCTCAAAAAAAAAAAAAAAAAAAATTGCATAAACTGTGGTTTTCAAGAGAGACGCTAGATTTATCTATTCCTCCTTCTTCTTTTTGCTCAGTATGTAGCAGGGAATAACTGCAAATGGATTTTAGGAAATTACATAAATCAGTGAAAACTAGCAGTTAAACTTCCGTAACAATATGCTTAAAAGTTGGGAATGAAAATCCCAACTGTACATAAAGCGTATTGAACTCCATAATGTCAGGAAAAAGACCTGGGCACCAGGACATGATGTTCTCAGAGATACCTGGCCAATGTATTCCTACAAGCAAAAAAAAAAAAATAACAATGTTGATAATGTTCAATTTGGAAATGAAATCAAAAGAAAAAACCACTTCCTTACCTTTGTATAAAATCTTGATGCAGATCCACTAAAGATTATCATGTGTAGCTCTGGTCATCACAGAGCTCAAGCCTATAAGGGCTGTCACGAATGCTCTCCACACATGCTCCATTTTACATGCCTTTAATCATGCTTCCTCTCTTCATCCGTAATCAGAAATATAGCCCCAATACTCCATCCAAAAAGATATTAGCACAATTTTTCATCAAAAGTAAAGGTCAAGGAAGTATTCTTCTTCTCTATTTTCTGGGCATCTTATCTTCTTGCTACTCTGCACATTTGTGATATCAACCAATGTGGCAATTGACAACCAGTGGGGCAATGAAAGCAACCAATCTGGAATTTTTCCTACAGCCATCAATCTAGTCAATAACTAGCCTTATGATCCCTCCTTTGTTTACTAGCTCTTGGAGAAGTCATTGTATTCCAAACCTTACCAACCAATGAATACAAGATCAGGAGTTATTTTGGATTAATGCCTTTTAGTTCTGCAAAAAAACTATATTCTAATCTACAAGATTTTTTTTTGGTAGTTGGAGTCAGGAACTATAGATAAATATGTCAATTCAACATAAACTCAATGTCTGAATGCTCCTTTCTGGAAGTAATATAGGAATAAGATGATGGACTAGATAGGAATAGATTATCTATAGGACATCTATAGAAATAGATGATGACGGACAACAATGAGGTAAATGTCACAGTTTGGAAACTTAGGTAAGATAGAATATGGTTGAAATCATCACAATTTAGAACCCATCTCTGGTTATCCATAAAATATATTGGCTATAATATGTATCCTTAGAGAATAATTAACTTGTTTAAATGACAGGTATTTGGGATTGTTATATTAGCTCTCTGAAAATGAACTCATATAGTTTAGAAAGAAGATATTTTATCAAATTCCAAGATTTGGTTTGTGCTCCTTATCATTCATGCTACAAATGCAGACACCACATATTAAAAAGACATAAGGCCCGGCACTGTGGCTCACGCCTGTAATCCCAGCACTTTGGGAGGCCGAGGTGGGCGGATCACGTGGTCAAGAGATGGTGATCATCCTGGCCAACATGGTGAAACCTCATCTCTACTAAAAATACAAGTATTAGCTGGGCGTGGTTGCACATGCCTGTAGTCCCAGCTACTGGGGTGGCTGAGGCAGGAGAATTGCTTGAACGTGGGAGGTGGAGGTTGCAGTGAGCCAAGATCACACCACTGCACTCCAGCCTGGTGACAGAGTGAGATTCTGTCTCAATAAATAATAGTAATAATAATAATAATAAAGACATAATAGGACAGCAAAATATCTTCAATATTGCCTAAGGAGAATTAGAATATAGGAACATCATGACACAAGGAAGAGCAAGGATTGAATCAGAAGGTAAATACTTGTTGAGAGTTATAGCATGTTTAATCATAAAAAGAACTTCACTTCTCTTTCCTTTTTAACAATGAAATCTAGGAAGGAAGAATCAAAATCTTCAAAATGTCAAGTGTATTGATGGATAGCATGTACATTTTTGCCAATCCCAATATTCTGGAACTAGATGTGGGGGCAGGGAAAAAAATGGAGGCCTTTGAAATTTAAAAATGGAAAGTTTAAGTCCATTTTAAATGTGTTACTGTTTGACACAGAGTAATTAAAGACTAAAATATATAAGTACACTAAATAAATGAGAACAAAGAAGATGTTCTGTTTTTTTCACTGATGTTTTCCAGCACATAGAACAGTATCTGGATTACATTAGGCTCAATAAATATTTATAAAATTAATAATAAAATAACAACGGACTAAACAAGAAATGACATAGCCTTGCTGAATACAAAAACGAAATTTGGATGTGGTTCAGCAGCTGACAGTCTACATAGTATTACATAGATCCCTGGAAGGGGAGAACATTGAAATGTTAATCAATTTTCTACCTTGAAAATCACACAAGGATTCACCTGGTAGAGAACATCATACTGTTCTTCCACTGAGTCGCAAGCATTTGATTTTGAATATCTGTCGCACAATGAGGGGTAATCACTGGCAAAATTATGACAACAGGTAATTTCTATCTTCTAGCTATATGTTGGAATATAGACTATACCTCCACTCACTTTTGTTATGTTCCCAACTTTGAAGACAAGATTCCTGATCAGAAAAGGCATTAAATATACAGCAGAAGAATCTAAATTAAAATTCCAGCTCTGCTATTTGCTATGTGATCTTGAGCAAATTTACCTCTTTTGAGCTATCAACTGCTCTGAGTTTCAGTTTTCTCTTTTGCAAAATGGATTGTGAGACTTAAAAGAGTTTGTGCATGAATGTGAAATCACCTAGTTTGGTCTGACTGCCTGTCTGCTCACCTTCCTCTAGGTCTCTCTGTCCTCCCTTCCTTCTTTCATTCACCCAAGTATATCATTCTATGCTTCCCTCTTTCCCTATATCTCATATCTTGTAATGCTCCTTGTCACCCCAGACTCCACCATTCAGCCTGTCTTTTCTTCTCATTACCCGGTAGTTGCTATGTAATAATTTAATGTATGGGTTAGTAAAAGAGGATTATGAATTAATTGGCATTAAAGTGTTTATTATTAACAGCACAGCATGAGGATACTATAGCCTTTAAAATGCAAATCTATTCATGTCATTGCCAGTTGAAAGTTTTTCAATAGTTCTCCCTCTCCCTTAAGATAAATAGACTCCTTTTCAAAGCTTATCAGACCTTGTGATCCTTGGTCCCTGCTTGTCTCTTCAGTCTCATCTAAAATGCATGACCCCTTGACTTTATGATTCTGCAATATTGGATTCCTTTGAGTCCATTTGTTAATATCTACTTATGTTTCAGGTTTCACTATGGATGTTTCTTCCCTGGGAAGCCTTCCTTGACCCCTTAAAGAGATGAGATCACTCTGCTATTCATTCCTATAGCATCCCATATGTCCTCTTTTGTCTTGCTTCTAGTTTTTGTTGACATTGTATAATATGACTTTCTAAGAATAAGGACAGAGTAACTTAATCCAAGATAGCGTCTTTATATTCCCATAATCTTTAGGGAATTATCAGCAGGCTGCAGTTAAAATATGTTGGAAAAGTTGGTAGACAGCCTGACTGTAGGGCATTCTTCACCCTACCTGAAAGTCTTTTCCATGGCACTGAATTATGGCACTATCCAACCTACCTGAAGAGATTAAAATACCCACTTGAGTTAGGTGCAAAGGCAAGATGGATTATCTCCAGCATTAAATAGGAAATTTTATACAACAAGTATGTTTTGAACAACCACAACATACTTACACCTTGTTATCTCTCTATTGAAAGTATTTTTTTTTAAAGTATTCTGGGGCCCATCCTCCTAAATGTGCCTGTAGCACATCAACAGAAGAGAAAATGACACCCTAGATGCCTACATGTTTTGAAAAAACCACTAGGCCAGGAGTGGCACAACATTGGGAGAACAGGACAACATGAAGCCAACAGAATTGGCCAAATGAATACTCTAAGACCTGGTTCATGCTAGAGTATTAGGTCAGGGAGATCAAGCCTATGTAATGAGCCTAGAAAACAAAAAGAAATACTTAGTGATAAAATAGTATGAATATTTCTGAGGGGATAAAATGAAGACTGGATAGAAGAACAATAACTTACTTTCTGATTTTGGCTAGGGTGAGACATAAACTAAGAAACATTCACAATCTTCATTAAATCACTCCTGCTATTTCTGGGGAAGAGGTCAACACCCCCAGTAACTGCTATAAAATGAAAGTGTCAGTGCTCAAAAAATAAAATTTCCTGTATTCTGTTATATTTTTTATTCTTAAGCATAAGTTTTGAAATCCTACAAGAAATTGCTGAGAATTACAAGGAAACTGAGAAATATAAAGGCAAATGATCTGGAAATTGTTTAAACCTAATTCTGTGTGACTAGTTGAAGGATGTGACTAGTTGAAGGAGCAAAATCAGTTTTAAGTACTTGACACCTGATGATCAATAAAAACTCCAGGTTAGCTCCTGGAGCTCTGACTTTCTGAATTATTTTCAGCAAAGGAACTCTGAAGGTGAATATTAGAAAACTTCTAACAAATGTGCAACATTTGCCAGTTCATAGACGCATAATAAACTTACAAGAAACCATGTTGACAGTTTCATTACTTTTGGTAAGACCCTTCAAATACTTGGACATATTGCAGTAAACATTCCAGTTTTTTTTCCCATTTTGATTCCAGCATTCTTGAAGGGGGCAGGGAAGATGTGGTGATGAAAATTAATAAAAAGCATTTTTCTCTCCTTTTAAATTAAATGACTCTTTAGGGGGATAATTCAAAAGAATTATTTGTGGATTATACATAGCTTTAATGGGATCCACAAATTTTCTTCTTTGGGTGCTGTAATTTTTATTATGTTGCAAAGTTCTTTTCTCAAAAGTGTTAAAATTGTTTATCAAATGCATCTGCTGCCTCCAATTCTATATCAACAATAACAGACTTTGTTTATAAACCATTACACATAGCACACATTGGAAATTTTGGAAATGTTGGAAAGATCTAATAAGAATATAATCAAAAAATGGCTGCGAGTGGTGACTCACGCCTTTAATCCCAGCACTTTGGGATGCTGAGGCAGGCGAATCACCTGAGGTCAGGAGTTCGAGACCAACCTGGCAAACATGATGAAACCCTGTCTCTACCAAAAAAAAAAATAAATAAATAAATATCTGGGTGTGGTGGCATGCACCTGTAGTCCCAGCTACTCGGGAGGCAGAGGCAGGAGAATCATTTGAACCCAGGAGGCAGAGGCTGCAGTGAGCTGAGATTGTGCCACTGCCCTCCAGCCTGGGTGACAGAGTGAGACTCCATCTCAAAAAAAAAAAAGAATATAATCAAAAGGCGAGGTGGGTTTTAATAATTTAATTTCATTATCAATCATCAATCATCTTCATAACCGCAAGAAGAAAATAATTACATGAACCCAGAAGAGCCACTTGATTCCATCTTATTCATACATGGCTTTCTTCCACAGCACTGTTTCAGCATTCCAATCTCAATTATCCAAGGTAAGAACTTTTTTTAAAAGTTTGCATAAAATTTCTGGCCTTATGAACTAGCCTCTTTACCTCCTAAGGCTGCCAAGGTTTAGAAATAAAGTTGCAGAAATCTCTTCTTTAAATAGTGTAAAGCACCCCTCCTTTTTTTTTTTTTTTTTTGCTTTAAGATCCATGACTAATATATCCCAGGTCTGTTTAACCTTCACTGATTACACTGATGTCTCATTTTGCCTTCCATTATGAGGAAAGCTACTCCACAAGCTTTGCGACTGTCAGGTTTCCTAGGCTCTGCCCTGAGTAGTCTTTATTTTGACCACTTGGACACTGACTGACCTGTGTGGTTCTAAAGCTGCTGCTGGCAATTCAGGTGGTCCTGAATTTTAGCGTTCTCTCTACTTTTTAAAATTTATATGCCTACAACACTCCTATAGACCTTAAAAGGTTGACTTTGGCTATGAGACAGGAAACATTGCATCCATGTGGAATCAAATGAAAAGCGAACCTTCTAACAAAGTACTAAACATAAATCAAGGGGGAAAAATCAAAATGCTGTAGATTAGGGTTTCAGCTGAATGCACTTTATATTTTATACCAAAACATTCAAGTCTGAGTTTGAAATGTTTAGTTATCACTTCACTCAAGTTAGCAAAACTCATGCCCATTGGGTTTGATGGTTGGATTAAGTGCCAGGTACAAGAAAACACAGTTTGCTCCTCTGCAATGTGGAGAGGTGTCACTCCTTTTGGAGTTCACTTATTCTGTTTGAAGTTAATAAAATTTCCTTTGTACCACAGATGTGCACCAAATCACCCCATACATGTCTGTTTCCTCAAAATGTTTTTAGTGCAACTGGCTTTTACTTCCCTGAGAAAACAGGGAAAATTGTGTTATATAACTTTCTATATTTTCTAATTTAACAAAGTCCTCTGAAGTTTACCTTAATTTTAATGAATGCATAAATGAACAAACTCTAAATCATATCTGCAAAAAACTTAAAAATAAAAGTAAATAAAATTAAACTGTTATAAAGAGGGAGATTACTAATGTTCATCTTGTGAGTTCTTTGGCTCCTCATGCATACACTGAAAGGTCACCAGATCTCATGAGTGAGGCCAAGGCAGAAGTTGGTAGTGGTTAGAACAAATTGGCCCAGGGAATATATCAACTATTCCCATTTTTGCCTATTCTGTATAAGAAGATATGAAAATATTTCCTATAGAGCAGTGATTCTCCAAGTGTGGTCCTACAGCATTTTGATTTTTCCCCCTTGATTTATGTTTAGTACTTTGTTAGAAGGTTCGCTTTTCATTTGATTCCACATGGATGCAATGTTTCCTGTCTCATAGCCAAAGTCAACCTTTTAAGGTCTATAGGAGTGTTGTAGGCATATAAATTTTAAAAAGTAGAGAGAACGCTAAAATTCAGGACCACCTGAATTGCCAGCAGCAGGTTAATGGCATCAATATCACCTAGGAACTTACTAGAAATATAAAATTTTTTGCCCCATCTCAGACTTACTGAATCAGAAATTTCAGGATTAGGGCCAGAAATCTGTGTTTCAACAACCCCTATATGAGATTCTGATGCATGTGTCAGTTTGAGAACCACTGGTGTGGAGAGCTACTACCTAGAGTTCCAATTCTCAACCCTACCTCCATTAAGATGGATTTCTCTGCTTAGCCGGAATTCATACCCATGTGTAGCAAGTTCAAATACAGCTCTCCTAAAAGTTCCATTTTTAAAAAACGATATCTAGTCTGGAAAAATCAATATATCTAAACATAAACTAGATCTTGCTGTCTAGCAATTCATACCAAATACTCTTAAATCATACAATAGTGTAGCAAGAAGCATTTGTGAGACATCACAAATCACTACCACGAATAAAGTTTCACTGTGTAACAAAATTTTCTTGCATTTATCTAGGATATTACTACATAAGAAGAGATCTTTCCTCCCTTCAAAGAATAGTCACAATATTTTAAAATTAATTTTAATTGTCATTTTTCTACCATTGAAAAACATATATTGATTATTTCTCTATCCTTATAATTTAGCATAATGTCTGCCATAAAGTAGGTAGTAAATAAATATTTGTGAGTAAATGAATAAATAAATTATATAGGGGAGCAGTAGCATGGTTTAGTATGAAAATCATAAAATTTTTCCAAAAATAGAGCTAGGTTTATTTTCTAGTTCATTAATTCATTCTCTCAACTTGGATTTGAGAAAATATGTAACCTCTCTAGGTTAAGTTTTAATCTATAAAATGGGAAGACTAAAATGTTCTCATAGTCTTTAAATAAAGGCTAAAAGAGAAAATCTGTATAAAACACTTCACATAGCACTTATATCATTAAGTATTCCATGAATTACAGTGTCTTTTCTTCTCTTTCCTAGTATAAACATGGTACTCTCTTTTTAAATATATAGGGCTTTCCTCCTCAGTGATGAAGTAAAACTGATTATACAGAAAATCCATATATGTCATAAACAAGAATACACATGTTGTGCTTGTTTCAGCAGCACATATACTAAATTGGAATGATACAGAAAAAGAGTTGCATGGCCATTGCACAAGAGTTACACACAAATTCAAGAAGCACCCCATATGTTTTTAAATTAATAAGATACTTCTGTTTTTTATGATACTCTCATTGTAACATAAATAAACGGACTTACAATAAAAGATTTATGTTATCTTAAAAAAATATATACATTGCACCATTGACTGAGTTTTGTGTGACGAGTTCACATCTTCGTTGGTCAGGTGTAGTGATGCCATAAACAAAGAGGAACCAATGATAAAAGTCAGAATCATTGCCTTATATACAATTCAGTGAAGCTATGTATAGTATTGAATATTTATTCCGATATTTTACAGTATCAAAATTTCCTTTGTGTTATCTGGAAGGAGATTTTACCCAGCCATCATGAAGCTTCTTTTGTTGAGGAAAAAGAATGTAGGTAGTTATCCTCATGTGGCAATATAGAAGGGACCTTTCTCTGCAGACTGTCTCAGAAATATGCCATGAAGTAGATGCTCAAAAACTACATCGTTTGGCAGCCCACAACAGCCAGGAAATTATTCTTGATTTTCTTCAGAATTCAAATAAATTGTACTTCCCAAGGAGAAGCCAACAAACACAAGGTTGGAAGGATAGTTAGGAAAACAAGGGACAGATGCTGTACACACATACTTGGGAAGGAGAAGCTATGCTGAAAAAGTAGGACAGAAAATGTTCCAAGCCACTCTGATACCTGCCCTGGGTATCTGAGTTCACATTTCCCCCACAAACAGGACACATATCCACACATGCAACTTGAAATATGACTTTGAGCTCCCTATTCTGGAATAAAAATCTATAGCTCAATGTTTTCATCCAGTACAAGAAAAGGGCTCTAGGGATTATGGCCAGGAACCCTGAAAGGCTTTACTGGATCAAGAGAATCAAAATACTTACTGGTCCTTCCAAGAGCCTCAAGGTCAAGCAGAAGGGACAGTGAGTAGTTCTTACTGGGACTCTAATTGAAATCCAAATGTAGGATTCACTAGTTTTGTACCATCTCTTGCATTTGTCACTTTGATCGACTAGTGGTCCTTTTCTAACTGTCTGGACTTCCCTACCTTCAATCATACAACTTGCTTCTACAGAGAAGTGAAAAAGAATCCTGTGAGAAACCTGACCTTACCATGCCTTGGTTTTATCATTTGTAGAATGGGGCACTCATCTTCACTGGGATATTGGAGCAATAAGATAAATTATACGGAAAGCAAATTGCCCAGTTCCTAGCACATAGCCAACACCCAAAACATTTAGCTGAATCCATGGTCATTTCTATCTCTTTCTCTGACCATATGATTTCCTTTAAACTATAAAAGTTTGACTAGACTGCCTCCTCAAGTGGGTCCCTGACCCCCGAGTAGCACAACTTGGAGGCACCCCCCAATAGGAGCAGACTGGCACCTCACACAGCCAGGTACTCCTCTAAGACGAAGCTTCCAGAGGAACGATCAGGCAGCAATATTTGCTGTTCACCAATATTCGCTGTTCTGCAGCCTCCACTGCTGATACCCAGGCAAACAGGGTCTGGAGTGGACCTCCAGCAAACTCCAACAGACGTGCAGCCAAGGGTCCTGACTGTTAGAAGTAAAACTAACAAACAGAAAGGGCATCCACACCAAAACCCCATCTGTATGTCACCATCATCAAAGAAAAAGGTAGATAAAACCACAAAGATGGGGAAAAAACAGAGCAGAAAAGCTGAATACTCTAAAAATCAGAGCACCTCTCTCCCTCCAAAGGAACGCAGCTCCTTGCCAGCAATGGACCAAAGCTGGATGGAGAATGACTTTGACAAGTTGAGAGAAGAAGTCTTCAGATGATCAAACTTCTCTGAGCTAAAGGAGGAAGTTCGAACCGATGGCAAAGAAGCTAAATACCTTGAAAAAAGATTAGACGAATGGCTAACTAGAATAAACAGTGTAGAGAAGTCCTTAAATAACCTGGTGGAGATGAAAATCATGGAATGAGAACTACGTGACACATGCACAAGCTTCAATAGCTGATTCAATGAACTGGAAGAAAGGGTATCAGTGATTAAGATCAAATAATGAAATGAAGTGAGAAGAGAAGTTTAGAGAAAAAAGAGTAAAAACAAATGAACAAAGCCACCAAGAAATAAGAGACTATGTGAAAAGACCAAATCTACATCTGATTGGTGTACCTGAAAGTGATGGGGAGAATGGAACCAAGTTGGAAAACACTCTGCAGGACATTATCTGGGAGAACTTCCCCAGCCTAGCAAGGCAGGCCAACATTCAAATTCAGGAAATACAGAGAACACCACAAAGATACTCCTCAAGAAGAGCAACTCCAAGACACGTAATTGTCAGATTCGCTAAAGTTGAAATGAAGGAAAAAATGTTCAGGGCAGCCAGAGAGAAAGGTCGGGTTACCTACAAAGAGAAGCCCATCAGACTAACAGCTGATCACTTGGCAGAAATGCTACAAGCCAGAAGAGAGTGGGGGCCAATATTCAACATTCTTAAAGAAAAGAATTTTCAACCCAGAATTTCATATCCAGCCAAACTAAGCTTCATAAGTGAAGGAGAAATAAAATCCTTTACAGAAAACAAATGCTGAGAGATTTTGTTACCACCAGACCTGCCCTAAAAGAGCTCCTGAAGGAAGTACTAAACATGGAAAGGAACAACTGGTACCAGCCACTGCAAAAACTTGCCAAATTGTAAAGACCATCGATGCTAGGAAGAAACTGCATCAACTAATGAGCAAAATGACCAGCTAACATCATAATGACAGGATCAAATTCACACATAACAATATTAATCTTGAATGTAAATGGGCTAAATGCTCCGATTAAAAGACACAGACTGGCAAATTGGATAAAGAGTCAAGACTCATCAGTGTGCTGTATTCAGGAAACCCATCTCATGTGCAGAAACACACATAGGCTCAAAATAAAGGGATGGAGGAAGATCTACCAAGCAAATGGAAAACAAAAAAAAAGCAGGGGTTGCAATCCTAGTCTCTGATAAAACAGACTTTAAACAACAAAGATCAAAAGAGACAAACAAGGCCATTACATAATGTTAAAGGGATCTATTCAACAAGAAGAGCTAACTATCCTAAATATATATGCACCCAATACAGGAGCACCCAGATTCATAAAACAAGTCCTTAGAGACCTACAAAGAGACTTAGACTCCCACACAATAATAATGGGAGACTTTAACACCCCACTGTCAACATTAGACAGATCAATGAGACAGAAAGTTAACAAGGATATCCAGGAATTGAACTCAGCTCTGCACCAAGCAGACCTAATAGACATCTACAGAACTCTCCACCCCAAATCAACAGAGTATACATTCTTTTCAGCACCACACCACACCTATTCCAAAATTGACAACATAGTTGGAAGTAAAGTACAGCTCCGCAAATGTAAAAGAACAGAAATTATAACAAACTGTCTCTCAGACAACAGTGCAAACTAGAACTCAGATTAAGAAACTCATTCAAAACCGCTCAACTACATGGAAACTGAACAACCTGCTCCTGAATGACTACTGGGTAAACAACAAAATGAAGGCAGAAATAAAGATGTTCTTTGAAACCAATGAGAACAAAGACACAACATACCAGAATCTCTGGGACACATTCAAAGCAGTGTGTAGAAGGAAATTTATACACTAGATGCCTACAAGAGAAAGCAGGAAAGATCTAAAATTGACACCCTAACATCACAATTAAAAGAACTAGAGAAGCAAGAGCAAACACATTCAAAAGCTAGTAGAAGGCAAGAAATAACTAAGATCAGCACAGAACTGAAGGAAATAGAGACACAAAAAACCCTTCAAAAAATCAATGAATCCAGGAGCTGGTTTTTTGAAAAGATCAACAAAATTGATAGACCACTAGCAAGACTAATAAAGAAGAAAAGAGAGAAGAATCAAATAGATGCAATAAAAAATGATAAAGGGGATATCACCACCGATCCCACAGAAATACAAACTACCATCAGAGAATACTATAAACACCTCTATGCAAATAAACTTGAAAATCTAGAAGAAATGGATAAATTCCTGGACACATGCACCCTCCCAGGACTAAACCAGGAAGAACTTGAATCTCTGAATAGACCAATAACAGGCTCTGAAATTGAGACAATAATTAATAGCTTACCAACCAAAAAAAGTCCAGGACCAGCTGGATTCACAGCTGAATTCTACCAGAGGTACAAGGAGGAGCTGATACAATTCCTTCTGAAACTATTCCAATCAATAGAAAAAGAGGCAATCCTCCCTAACTCATTTTATGAGGCCAGCATCATCCTGATACCAAACCCTGGCAGAGACAAAACAAAAAAAAGAGAATTTTAGACCAATATCCTTGATGAACATTGATGCAAAAATCCTCAATAAAATACTGGCAAACCAAATCCAGCAGCACATCAAAAAGCTTATCCACCATGATCAAGTGGGCTTCATCCCTGGGATGCAAGGCTGGTTCAACATACGCAAATCAATAAATGTAATCCAGCAGATAAACAGAACCAAAGACAAAAACCACATGATTATCTCAATAGATGCAGAAAAGGCCTTTGACAAGATTCAACAACGCTTCATGCTAAAAACTCTCAATAAATTAGGTATTGATGGGACGTATCTCAAAATAATAAGAGCTATCTATGACAAACCCACAGCCAATATCATACTGAATGGGCAAAAACTGGAAGCATTCCCTTTGAAAACTGCCATAAGACAGGGATGCCCTCTCTCACCACTCCTATTCAACATAGTGCTGGAAGTACTGGCCAGGGCAATCAGGCAGGAGAAGGAAATAAAGGGTATTCAATTAGGAAAAGAGGAAGTCAAATTGTCCCTGTTTGCAGATGACATGATTGTATATCTAGAAAACCCCATCGTCTCAGCCCAAAATCTCCTCAAGCTGATTAGCAACTTCAGCAAAGTCTCAGGATACAAAATCAATGTACAAAAATCACAAGCATTCTTGTACACCAATCACAGACAAACAGAGAGCCAAATCATGAGTGAACTCCCATTCACAATTGCTTCAAAGAGAATAAAATACCTAGGAATCCAACTTACAAGGGATGTGAAGGACCTCTTCAAGGAGAACTACAAACCACTGCTCAATGAAATACAAGAGGATACAAACAAATGGAAGAACATTCCATGCTCATGGGTTGGAAGAATCAATATCATGAAAATGGCCATACTGCCCAAGGTAATTTATAGATTCAATGCCATCCCCATCAAGCACCAATGACTTTCTTCACAGAATTGGAAAAAACTACTTTAAAGTTCATATGGAACCAAAAAAGAGCCCGCATCACCAAGTCAATCCTAAGCCAAAAGAACAAAGCTGGAGGCATCATGCTACCTGACTTCAAACTATACTACAAGGCTACAGTAACCAAAACAGCATGGTACTTGTACCACAACAGAGACATAGATCAATGGAACAGAACAGAGCCCTCAGAAATGATGCCGCATATCTACAACTATCTGATCTTTGACAAACCTGACAAAAACAAGAAATGGGGAAAGGATTCCCTATTTAATAAATGGTGCTGGGAAAACTGGCTAGCCATATGTAGAAAGCTGAAACTGGATCCCTTCCTTACACCTTATACAAAAATTAATTCAAGATGGATTAAAGACTTACATGTTAGAACTAAAACCATTAAAATCCTACAAGAAAACCTAGGCAATACCATTCAGGACATAGGCAAGGGCAAGGACTTCATGTCTAAAACACCAAAAGCAATGGCAACAAAAGCCAAAATTGACAAATGGGATCTAATTAAACTAAAGAGCTTCTGCACAGCAAAAGAAACTACCATCAGAGTGAACAGGCAACCTACAGAATGGGAGAAAATTTTTGCAACCTTCTCATCTGACAAAGGGCTGATATCCAGAATCTACAATGAACTCAAACAAATTTACAAGAAAAAAACAACCCCATCAAAAAGTGGGTGAAGGACATGAACAGACACTTCTCAAAAGAAGACATTTATGCAGCCAAAAAACACATGAAAAAATGCTCATCATCACTTGCCATCAGAGAAATGCAAATCAAAACCACAGTGAGATACCATCTCACACCAGTTAGAATGGCCATCATTCAAAAGTCAGGAAACAACAGGTGATGGAGAGGATGTGGAGAAATAGGAACACTTTTACACTGTTGGTGGGACTGTAAACTAGTTCAACCATTGTGGAAGTCAGTGTGGTGATTCCTCAGGGATCTAGAACTAGAAATACAATTTGACCCAGCCATTCCATTACTGGGTATATACCCAAAGGATTATAAATCATGCTGCTATAAAGACACATGCACACGTATGTTTATTGTGGCACTATTCACCATAGCAAAGACTTGGAACCAACCCAAATGTCCAACAACAATAGACTGGATTAAGAAAATGTGGCACATATACACCATGGAATACTATGCAGCCATAAAAAATGATGAGTTCATGTCATTTGTAGGGACATGGATGAAACTGGAAAACATCATTCTCAGTAAACTATCGCAAGGACCAAAAACCAAACACCGCATGTTCTCACTCAGGTGGGAATTGAACAATGAGAACACATGGACACAGGAAGGGGAACATCACACTCCGGGGACTGTTGTGGGGTGGTGGGGGGAGAGCATTAGGAGATATACCTAATGCTAAATGACGAGTTAATAGGTGCAGCAAAACAACATGGCACATGTATACATATGTAACAAACCTGCACATTGTGCACATGTACCCTAAAACCTAAAGTATAATAATAAAAAAAAGAGAAAAAAAGCACAAAAAAATAAAAATGTAAAAAAAGATTATTCCATTTTATCATGTAAAAATTAAAAACTACCTTTGAAAACTATTTCCTATCACTATGGCTGTTTCTAATTTCAGAAAAGTATGTAAATCTGATGGCCTGACTATTATTATTGTTATTTGTATCTCTAGTAATTAGCACAGTGACTAAGCCATGGCAAACTTCTACAATACATGACTGAATGAATGAATAAGTGAATAAAGAATGAATGAACATTTTAGAGACAGAATTATCAAAACAAATAAGACTTGCTAGAGCCCCTGGGTCCTTCTGGTTTAAAATGAATGCCAAACACCTGCATCCCATATGTGGTTCTCTGTTCTTCCCACACTCATCCTCACCTTAATGACTTGATTTTCCTGAAAGGAATGGCTTTAGATAAACACCAGGTTACATATAGTGCCTAAATAAAGTTCTGGAAGTGATTCTTTGAGGTGCTAGGAGTTTCTACACATTGAGGAACCTTCCACAAGCAATTTTTTAGGGGAAAAATTCAAACAAGGATTGGTAAAGTCTGCTTCCTGGAATGCCATGTAGTCACCCATCATAATCTAGTGCTGGCTTAAGGAATTAACTAGGGTGGCTTTATTTTTTTCCCCAGAAAAGTGGAAGAAAGAGGTGCACTGAGAACAGAATATCTCTTATGACCTGCATGAGGAAATAATGGAGCAGTCATAAGGTGCCCCCCTTCCCTGGTGGGAATACAGTGCAGCTGCACAGTTGCAAATAGTCGCACCATGTTGATAGTGTCTTAAGTCATATAAAATTTAAGAGAAGAATAAAAATGATGAAAGAGAAAGATAAATTAATATGTGACTTTGTAGAAACAATATTAGGCTTGTTCTGACATGTTGAAATCTATCTATTTCAGAAAAAAAAGTTGGGCTTTAGAGTTTTATAAATCACAGTTTTTATTTGACATTTATCTATTCAAACACTGCATTTCCTACGACTTGGTTAGCATGTAAAATTCTAATTAACTTTCTTAAAAACTTGCCATATTTGTCCAAGATGTGAAATCTGCTGTTTGGCAAAAGTGGAGTATAGAAATGTTAGTAGTCTAATGTTTACTTTGGAAATTAACTCCTCAAAGCAATGACTTTCTTATAGTAAAGTGATTGATTTGAAATAATAGAGTGGTAAGGCATTGTTTGGTCAAATGGCTAACACGGAGTGTTGTGATTAGTTGTTTAATTTGAAGGGCTTCTTCCTCTATCCTTCAACCCTCCCTTTCTCTTTTCTTTGTCTACTGTAAGGAAGAGGGGAAAACAGAAAGATACTGCAATATTCTAGATAACTTTTTAACAATAAAAATAATAAAGTTTGAAATAGTAGTTCTACATTTTGAAAATTTCTCTATTTTATGAGTTGCTGAAAGAGATAAAGAGCCACCTTATGTTACAGAAGTCAAAAGTATCAAATACTCCCTTTTGCCTATATGCTCCTTACCTCCAATTTGGCCTGGATTCAGTCAATTAAATATTTTCACCTAGGATTTGAATTTTGCTTTATGGATTTGGGATTTTATCTACTTTTTTCCCAAATTGATTTATGTTTTGAATTGACATATAAAATTGTATCTATTTCTTGTGTACAGCATGATGTTTGGAAATACAAACATATGTAGCTTAACAACAAGGATACTTACTGAGACATGCCGCATTGATGCTTTCATCATTGTGCAAACGTCATACAGTGTTCTTACACAAACCTAGATGGTATAGCCTACTAGACACCTAGGCTACAAGCCTCTATATCACATTACTATACTGAATACTGTAGACGATTATAACACAATGGTAATTATTTGTGTATCTAAACATCAAAGATGCACAGTAAAAATATTGTATAAAAGACAAAACTGGTACACCTGTATAAGGCACTTACCATGCATGGAGTCTTGCAGAACTGAAAACTGCTCTGGCTGGGTCAGTGAGTGGTACGTGAATGGGAAAGCCTAGGATATTACTGTACACAGCTGTAGATTTTACGAAAACTGTGTATTTAGGCTACACTAAATTAATTTTTAAAAATAATCGTGCTATAATTTACTACAGCTACAACGTGACTGGACATGAACATTTTTCAACTCCAATATAATCTTATGGGACCCACTGTCGTATATGCTGTCTGTCATTGACTGAAATGTAGTTATGCAACAAATGATTGTGTGTATACATTGTGGAATGGTTAAATCTAGGCAATTAACATAGGCATTACCTCATATAGTTATCATTTTTATGATGAAAACAACACCCACTCTGTTAGCATTTCTCAATAATACAATGTCATTAACTACAGTCATCATGCTGTACAACGGATCTCTTAAACTTACTCCTCCTAACTGTAAATATCCACTCTTTGACCAGTATCTGTCTGGCCCCCTGCCCCCTAACCACCCCAGTCTCAGATAGCCATCCTTCTACTCTCTACTTCCATGAGATTAGCTTTTATAAATTCCATGAGTGACTCCATGCAGTGTTTGTCTTTCTATGCCTGGCTTATTTCATTTAATATAATGTTCTTCAGATTCATCCATGTTATAAATGGCAGGATTTTCTTCTTTTTATGGCTGAAGTGTATTCCATTGTGTAAATATAGCCAGTTTTAAAAAATGTGTATGGATACATAATAGTTGTACATATTTATGAGGTACATGTGATATTTTGATATAAGCATACAATGTATAATGATAAAATCTGGGTAACTGAAATACCCACACCTCAAACATTTATCATTTCTTTGTTTTGGAAACATTCTAAATCTCTTCTAGCAAAATATGACATATATACACCACAGAATACTACTCAGCCATAAAAAGGAATGAAACAATGGCATTTTCAGCAACCTGGATGGAGTTGGAGACCATTATTTTAAGTGAAGTAACACAGGAATGGAAAACCAAATATCTTACATCTTCACTTATACATAGGAGCTGAGGTAAGGGGAAACAAAGGCATAAGAATGATATACTGGACTTTGGGGACTCAGGTGAAAGGGTGGGAGATGGGTGAGGAATAAAAGACTACACATTGGGTACAGTTTACACTACTCAGGTGATGGGTACACCAAGATCTTGGAAATCACCACTAAAGAACTTATCCATGTAACCCAAAACCACCTGTTCCCCCAAAACTATTGAAATAAAACATAACAATAAAAATAAATATCTTCTAGCTATGTTGAAGTGTACAATAAATTATTGTTAACCATAGTTGCCCTAATGTGCTATTGAACACTATATGCTATTCCTTATATCTAACTATATTTTTGTACCTATCAATTAACCCCCCTCCATCTACCTTTTCCACTACCCTTCCCAGCCTCTGGTAACCACCATTCTATTCACCACCCCCTTGCGATCAGTTTTCTTTAGCTATCACTAACAAGTGAAAACATGTAATATTTGTCCTTCTGTTACTGGCTTATATCTCTTAACATAATTTCTTTAGTTACATCCATGTTGCTGCAAATGACAGAATTTCATTCTTTTTATGGTTGAATAATATTCCACTGTGTATGCCTACCACGTTTTCTTTATCCAATTATCTGTTCATGGACACTTAGGTTTATTTCAGATCTTGGCTATTATGAATATTGCTGCAATAAACAAGAGAGCATATATATCACTTCGAAACACTGTTTTCCTTTCTTTTGGATATATACCCAGCGATGGGGTTGCTAGGTTAGATGGTAGTTCCATTTTTTGAGAAACCTCCATACTGTTTTTCACAGTGACTAATTTACATTTCTACCAACAAAGTATGAGGGTTCCCCTTTTTCTGGATCCTTGACAGCGTTTGTTATATTGTATCCTTTTGCTAATAGCCATCCTAACTGGGGTAAAATGATATCTCATTGTGATTTCGATTTGCATTTCTCCGATAATTAGTGGTGTTGAGTATTTTTTCATATAACAGTTTGCCATTTGTATTCCTTCTTTTGAGGAATATCCAATTTTTATCTAACGTTTAATTGAATTATTTGGTTTTCTTTGCTATTGAGTTGTTTGAAATCCTCATATATTCTGTTTACTAATAATATGGTCAGATGAATATTCTACAAATATTCTCTAATGACCAAACCTGATTCTTCTACCATCTCTTTGATTCTGTGAGTCATGCAGTATCTTTCAAGTGAATTCATTTTCTGCTTAGCCACTGCTAGTTTCTCTGGTTTGCAACAAAGGACCCAGATGCTTTATATAATGGTGCTCACAGTGTGGTAAAGATAAAATGGTGAATACCACCCATGGCAAATTCTGACCCAAAGCAAAGCAATGTCTCTAAGGTTTTGAAGAGAAGTCACGCCATATTCAGAATGTAATTATTTCAGCAAGTAAATATAATTTTGAGAGCTTCTTCTGGCTTACCGCTGGGCCCTAACAGAATGAGGTGCTAAGTGATCAGGAGATTAGAGCTTCCAAGAATAAATTGGATATATGCAGTATAATACAGACCAAGCTGCTACAACAAAGAAATTCAAAATTTAGTAGCTCATTTTCTGTCACATTTAATTATTCAGATGTCCAGAGGCATCTAGAAATGATCCACATCTAAGAGATAGCTCTGTTCTAGAAAGTTCTCTCTGTCTTGTTTATCTACCACCTCCTAGTGTAATCCTCATCTTTATGACCAAAGTTGCCCCAGCTCCATGTCTACGTGCCCACTAGTGAAAAGTGGCAAGGAGAAAAAGTCTAGGACAATTTACTTTGAGGAAAGTGATATAAAATATTATTTCTACTCACATTCCATTAGCAAAAAGTTAGACACATTGGCCCTATTAGCTACAAAGGAGTCTGAAAATTTATTTTCTAGATGAAGTTGTCATATACCCAAAAAAATGTTATTAATACGGAAAGAGGAAAGAATGGATTTCCCATGACAACTAGAAGTCTGCCACATAGTTTTCTGAAAAACCCAGCCCTGAATCAGGCAAGTGCTATAGCATTTCATTATCAGATCAACATACTACATCAGAAAGATGTACATTTTAGGAGCAGGGCATTCATACACTCCATGTGCTTACCCCCACAACACTTCCATCCACTATTCAATTCACATTCAGCCGTTATGAGGTGAACCATATGACTAGTAGACTGAGTAGGACAGTCCTAAGCCTAATTTCTAGACATCTGTTACAGTAGCTAAAAGTGGCTTGCTATGGAGGCATAGCACCAGAAAACAAACTGACTCTGAAGAAGACAGAATTTAGAGCAGCACGATTTGAGAAACAGATCATGGATTCTGGCTGGTAGCTAAAGATTTTATTGAATAGCCAAGGATATAAAAGGAGCAATATTGGAGGACTATTGACAAAATGTCTCTGGATGTGTTACATGGGTGGGTTTTTTTTTTTTTGAAATAAACATTAAAATGCTGTATGCTAGGTGAATATTTACCGAAAAGACCCTTGAAGAGCAAGTGCTTAATAATCAGGGGAACAAGATGACTACTTTATAGATGTCAATTTGCCTCCTTCCCAAATATCTATTCAATAAATAATACGCTCATAAAAATGTGTTGGCAAGGATAGAGGCTACACATGAGCTCAACATGGATTTTCCTTGAAGAGATTCTTGCCATCTTCTTGCCATTTTCCAGTATCAATAACCAACATTAGGCTCCCAACACAGTTCTATACAGTGAGTGGGAATTTGAGTACCTGCTGATAAATGAGTGGATCCTTTCCATCATGAAAAGGTTAGCATTTTGACCTCTCTAAAAGATATACCAATATCAGATTTATAGTTCTTTTTTTTTAACTTCGTGCTTATGCCAGCCCTAGTATCCACAGACCTACTCTATACCTCATGTACTATTGTGGAATCTCTATAACATTGTTTCTACCAAAGAACTTAATATACATGAAGGTCAAGGTGCTACTGTCCATGGATATCACTATGTTTTTTATAAACCCCATCTTATAGAAGTACTTCTCTTAATGATGGAATTTCCTGTTGAAGGGAGATTTGGTTATGGTTGCAGCTTGGAAATAAGGCCTTGCATCAGGTGGATCACTTGAGGCCAGGAGTTTGAGACAAACCTAAACCAACATGGCAAAACCCCATCTCTACAAAAAATACAAACCTTAGCTGGGCAGGGTGGCAGGTGCTTGTAATCGCAGCTACTTGAGAGGTTGAAGCACAAGAAGCACTTGAATCCAGGAGGCGGGGGCTGCAGTTAGCAGAGATTGCACCACTGCACTTCAGCCTGGGCCAAAGAGCAAGGCTCTGTCTCAAAAAAAAAAAAGGCCTTGCAAGCCAGGAACATGGGCACAAAACATGAGAACTATGTTCTATACGAATGACCAATATATTTCTCTTATAACAAGCATATTTGAGTCTGGAACAAAGAGATAGATATTAGAGTGATGCTTCTCAACTTCAAATGACACATTTGAAATATTTTGGTTTTCCATCTTTGAGACTCTAGGGTTTACTAGTGAAAAAACTGTTAATATTAGAAGAACAATACTTTCAACAGGGAGCACTACAAATTTCCACTGAATTTGAAGCTGAGAGTATCATCTAACCATCTCTGGTTCTTATTGCCCTGGGGGAACTGGCACAAACTGAGATAGACTGTGGTTTGGGGAGACAGCCCTTGACTATCAAGAGGAAGTCATATAGCCACATACCCTCCTTTCTTGGGTACCACCTTTGCTAAGGCCACTCTAGACTACTCACAATTACCCAAACTGGATGTTTACTTTCATGCCTCTGAGCTTTTGGAATTGCTAACCTTTCTGCTTCTAGTGCCCTCCACCATCTCTCATCATTCAAAGCCCAGATAATAAAATCATCCTCAGTGTAAAGTCTTCCCTGATTCTCTCATAAGACAGAGCTATTTACCGTATCCTCTGTATATTATATAATCTCACAGAGTAGTCTTAGCCTTTTTCACATCACATTGTCACTATGTGTTTACATGTCTGCTGCCACTAACTGCATATGTACATTATTGTATGTCATTATACCACAAACCCCTGACCATGGACATTAATTTTAAGAACCAAGAACCTACAGACTTTAAAGAACTGCACACTTCTGACAAAGGAAGTTAATTTTAACAAGTTATATTTTGTGCCTCCTTTGGCCAAGAATTGTAACACCACCGTAACACGTGGCATAGGGAAAGCTCTGAATATATCTTGTTCAAATTAATTAATAAGCTTTTGCAAAATATATACAGAAATTTAAAATGTGAGAAATTTTGAGCTCATGAGTGATGTCAGCGTTAAGATATGTATTGGGAATCAATAACAAAGAGACGATTTTCTTGACCATCTTGGTCAGGGTTTTTGGCTTACATAGTTTCTGGCAGACTCCCTGTGTTGTGTCGAGACCACCTCTCTTTCCTAGGTGTTTAGCAACCCGAGAATCAGTTTTTTGTTAGAAACAAAATAGACATTCATAAATGTTTGTATAATTAATTACTTATATAGTAGTTTATATTAATTATTTGTATCAATTATATAAACATTTGTACTAATTAATTAATGAAGAAATGTACAAAACTCTGGATCCTATCATAGCATAGTCTCTGTCCCTTTGGTATACATTTGATAGTGTTTATATAAGTGTATACTTCATACACACTTGGATAATGGAATTCTGACTAAAATAATAGAAACACTAAACTCCTTTAGCAGAATGCAATTAACATTCACTCCTTTTAACTTTTTATAATAAAAAATTAGTATCTTTACAATAGAGTACCTAAGCATCATTAAAAGATTAAAACAACCATTGACTACATTTAATTAACATTCTATAACAGACTATACAAAAATACATTCATGTTCAAACCTAACTTTGTATACATTTACTTCATTGTACACACAAAAATATGAGTAACTATTTTCCTAGGCAAGATTTTTCAAGGTGTACCTCTTCCTTGTGTTTCCATCTTAATTATTTTGTATTTTTTCATACTGGGAAAGCTCTTTTTCTTCATCCAAGAAATTACTTTCAATGTGGAAATCATTAGTGCACTAGAATATGGAATTTAGAAATTGGAAAAACGAAGTCATAAACTAAACAGACTGTTTGACAATGAGATTAATAACCGAAGCCCAGAAACCACTTGATTTTGTTCTTTATAAAGTTTCATAAACTAATGTGAGCAGTATTTCTTAATTCTCATGGCTGTGTAATATTTTGGGGCTTATATGACTAGTCACTTTTCAGCCTTTTAGCAAGGGATTTTCAGAAGTTCTGGTAAGAAAGGAGTTAATGGAGTAAAATTTTATTAAAAGATTTATGCTGACCAGGTGTTTGAGTTGCTTGAAAAGTCGACCATTTAACATACAACCTTTCTGTTGTAAATACCGTACCACCAGAAGACAGATTAAATAGTTTCATATAAAACTATGGTTTAAAAAAATTAGGGATAATGAAAAACATTGTCCAACATTTTTTTAGTAAGTTGCCAAAAATGTGACCCTCAGAACACCACAGTGTCTTTATAGTAGCAACTCACTTAAACTGTCTCATGCAGAGACAAAGGCAGAATCGGGGCTTTTAAAACATAAATACAAATATCAAATATCCATATCAGAAACAGATTAATGACTACTCTGATTATATATGTGATTATATATATATCATATGCAAAAACTCATTCAAAAGACTCTGAGATTATCATGGCCTATAACATCATATTTAGAGGAGACTTTCTGCTTCTCTGAGTTATGAGGTTAACCTGTTAACCCTGTCACCTTCACATTACATCACTGGAAATACTGCCTATTTGGGAAAATTGTGGTTTTCAGGCTTACAGTTTTGAGCTTGCCTTATACAAACCAACCACTAAAAATGGGGATGGGGGGAGGCTTTTCATGAAATAAGCATTATAGAAACTAACCCCAGGGTTAAATACTACAATCATTCGCAGGTGGGATTTCCTGGGGTTTTGTAACTTTCCATGAAGGGATTTACATACGCCCAAAAGAAGCCACTGTTGAAACAGGCTTTTATTCTTTTGGGTAGGGGGTGGGGGGTGTAGTTTTAACTAAGCAGTAAAGTAACACTATCTGGTCATAGTTACCAAGCTGTTGTACTTTTTGTTTAGTAGGTCAACAGACTGTTGTCATCTTAATTTGTGTCTGGGACTATCACGCAATGACCATTGCTTCACAGAAGGTTTTAATCAAAGCAGCCAAACCAACAAAATAGGACATCCTCGTCAGAAATACTCTCTCAACCTCATTTTGAACTGTTGCTTTTTCAGAGGCTTGGCAAATTTCATAATAAGCCACTTACCAAAATGTTCACATTTAATGAGAGACAATTTTTACATAAGGAAAAAATAATCTGCTGTCACCCAGTCCTCTAAAATGTCAAATATCCATAGGTAAGTGAACAATCATGCTACATTTTCAACCACTCTACAAAGTGAGTTTAAGCACAGACTCTAAAATTGCGCTGGTTTCTTAAAAGTCTCTCTACTCACATCCCTATAACCTGAACACCAATCTTTTTTTAAAAAAGAGATTTCTTATTTTTTTTAACTTCCCATAAACATAAGAACCATAAACACTGTTTGGTATTAAACTTCTCAATATCCATATGTATCGTTCTGCTTTCTCTGTGTTGCCTGGATTCCACAGACCAAACAACTTGTAGGTTACTGCTAGAGCCTGCTACTGTAAAAGGAAACAGAAAAATAACACGTTGTCATGAAGCATTACTAGATTCCCATCTGGCTTTCCTATGAATCACTAAGTTAAAGGTACACAGCCAGAGTCCAGAAATATCCAGAGTATTCACAACAGCCCATCAGTCAAGACAGGTACATAGCTTAGGATATTTTAACAGGAGACCATCTTTTCTGCATTCACACATTCATGGCGTCGTCTCGTTTTTTGCCAATAGTTTGTTGAGGTCACAGGTTTGTTCTTTAAAAACTAAATGCAAAGTTTCATTTTAGGTTGCTGTTAGTTTTAAAAGCCCAATTTGCAGGCATAGTCTAAGCCTTATCCAGAGAGAGAGTGTGTATACATATGTGTTCAAGTAAATAGAGCAGTACAATGTGTAAGAACAACGTGTCACAACTAGAGATCAGGCCTCCCAATGCCATCTCGTGGCACAAGCACATGTGCCTAGGAACTTAGGCCCCTGTCATGCTTGTCAAACCGTAACTCAGGCATGGCCTCCTCCAATCATTCTACTACTTCAATCATGGAGGCTGCAGTGATGCAGAGACTGATAGGAGAGCCTCATAAATTACTTCCCTCCCCCAATCTGGAAGCATGGGCAAAAAGATAAAAGTACAGAGCAGATTAGGTGGTGAATGGCCACATTTCTGAACAGCCTTCCGAAATGAGTGTTTCAATTAGGACAATAATACAAGCATTTGAATTGGAGCTATACACTAAAATAGATTCAGTGCAACCTGAAAGTGTGTGTGTGTGTTTCTGTGTATCCATGCATGTGTGTGTACATTTGTGAAGCAGTTTCCCCTTTTTCTCTCTCTTTCTTCCTCATTGAAATTGGTGTGCAAATAAATTCTACAATGCATTTAGTGTTTCACTGAACAGTTAGAGTTTATTTCTCTCTCTAGAAGATTAAACTTAGTCAAAGCTTTTGGCAATTATAATTAGTCAAAAGACTTTGTGGAGTAAGATAATTTTAACCATGCCATATAACAGCCCATTTTAAAAATAATTCTATGGTAGTTCACATTTTATAACAGTTTCTCCCTTCTTATACCTCACTTGTGCATTTTTAATACATTAATTCATTTAGTTACTAAACAAATCCTTATCGAGCACTTAATAAGATTTTGTTAAGTCCTGGAAATAGAGCAGAGAAGAAAACAGGCATCACCCTTCCCTTTGTATACTTAGCTTTTGGAAGGGGCAATAGGCCTTCCCAGAAAAGAACATTTAAAAAGTTGTCCCTATCTACAAAATGATACCTGAAATAATTAATAAAAGCTAGTCAGCAAAAGGCCCGTATTGTTATTAACAATATTCTAAAATTTCTTCTTCTGTGGATTGAAATGTGTTTACCAAAAATAATAGGTTGAAGTACTACTCCCTGGTTCTTAAAATGTAACCTTAATTGGAAATAAGGTAATCAAGTTAAAATAAGGTCATTAAAGTACTGCCTGATCCAGTTTTACTGTTGCCATGTTCATCAATGCTTCTAAAAGTCAAGAAATACCAAAGATTGCAGGTAAACCACCAGAAATTAGGAGAGATTATGGAACAGATTCTATCAGCCCTCAGAAGAAAACAATCCTTCTAATACCTTGATCTCATATTTGTAGCCTCCAGAACTAACAATTTCTGTGTTGAAGACACCAAGTTTGTGGTATTTTGTTACAACAACCCTAGCAAATTAATGACTTCTAAAACCAAAGATGTTTCTTTCTTACTTAAAATATAATAAATCAGACAAAGAAGAAAATAACATGGTGGTAGAAAGAATTCTAATGGGGCGAAATTTTTAATTAGTAAGTTTTAAAAATTTATTTAACAACATAAATAAAAACACCTTCCCTTCCTTCTCAATTTAACCTTAATTCAAAAGAGGCTACAAAAATAAAGATGTATAACCTCAAATTAAAGGGCTTTCTTTTTGTCTTCAATGTAAAATAAATTCCTACACACTAGTGGGACATATGAAAGTGTAGCTCAACAGCATTATTATAATACGGAAGAAATTAAATATAGTAGAGATGCAGAAAAAAATAGTATCAATCCTTGTGAGGGGATTATCTTTAAACAAACACTTGCAAGTGTGTGTGTCCCAGATCAAGTAAAGTAAGGAAAGATACTATTTTTAGTTAGTGTAAAAATATAATATTATGACCATATTGCATTTCAGAAGGTAAGTTAATTCTGATTTTGCCCCCAAAAGGTATTTATCTCTGCAACTTTATTGAGGGTGTTCAATAAAGTGAAAGAAGTTATATCATGTAAAGACATGTAATTTTCAAGTAGGCAGAAGAATCACAATCTAAATACATAGCCAAATTTTGTTTTAATTGATTATCTTCTATAAAACTAAAGAGGAAAGATACACAAAAACAAATGGTAAATGTCAAGTTGAAAATTGTTTTGGGGGTGGGCCAAGATGGCCAATTAGAAACAGCTGCGGTCTGTGGCTGTCGCAGAGAAAAAAAACAGGGAGTAAATTCTACACCTTCAACTGTGGTATCCAGGTTCTTGCACTGGGACTGATAAGGCAATCGGCATGACCCATGGAGAGCAAGGAAAAGCAGGATGGGGCAACAGCCCACCTGGGAGCAACACAATGCCACTGGGGCTCCCACACCCAGCCAAGGAATGTGGTGAGCAATTGTGCGACCCCGTCTGGGAAACCATGCTTTTGGCATGGATCTTTGCAACCCAAGGATCAGGGGAAGGGGTGGCCACCATTTCTGTGGCTTAAGCCCACCTTTTTGGCTGCCAGCTTCAGGGAGTCTGGGCAGTCAGTAAGGACTTCCTTTACAGCACAGCACAACTACTGTGGCAGATCATGGCCAGACTGCTTCTTTAAGAGGGACCCCAATCCATCCCTCCTCACTGGGCAAGGCCTCCCTGTGGGAATTTCAACAACTCCAGCCAGGATTTTGTGGACAGAACTCTGACCTCCCTAAGAGGGAACCCCTGGGGGAAGGGGCAGCCAGTCTCTGTGGTTCAGCCAACTTAGTCTTTTCTCCCAGCTGAATCTGGATAGTCCAGGTGGTCTGGACAAGAGGGGTTCCCCCACCCCAGTGCAGCACACCTACTCTGCCAAGGGGCAGCCAAAGTCTTCTTTACTTGGATCCCTAATCCCATTTCTCCTGACTGGGAGAGACCTCCCAAAAGGAGTCTCCTGACTCCTACAGGAGCATTCAGGCCAGCATCAGGTTGGTGCTCCTCTGGGACAGAGCTCCCAGAGGAAGAAGCACGCTGCCACCTTTGCTGTTTTGCGGTTTTCACTGGTGATAACTCCAGGTGTGGGAGGGACCCAGGTGATTATGGTCTGGAGTGAACCCCCAGCCTACCACAGCAGCACTATGGAAGAGGATCCTGACTGTTAAAACAAACAAACAAAGCAACAAAAACAACATCAACAAAAAAGACCACACAAAAACCCTATTCAAAGATGAGCAACCTCGAAAATCAAAGGTAGATAGGCCCACAAAGATGAGAAAGAATCAAAGCAAAAACACTGAAAACTCAAAAAGCCAGAGTGCCTCTTCTCCTCCAAATGATTGTAACACATCTCCAGCAAGGGCACATAACTGGGCAGAGGCTCAGATAGCCAAATTGACAAAAGTGGGCTTCAGATGGTGGGTAATAACAAACTTTGTTGAGCTAAAGGAGCATGTACTAACCCAATGCAAAGAAGCTAAGAATCATGATAAAACATTACAGGGGCTGATAACCAGAATAGCCAGTTTAGAGAGAAATATACATGACCTGATGGAGCTGAAAAACACAAGACGAGACCTTCACAATGCAATCACAAGTATCAATAGCTAAACAGACCAAGTGGAGGAAAGAATCTCAGAGCTTGAAGGCTACCTTTCTAAAATAAGAGAGGCAGGCAAGAACAGAGAAAAAAGATTGAAAAGGAATGAACAAAACCTCCAAGAAATATGGGATTATGTAAAGAGACCAAACCTACAACTGACTGGAGTACCTGAAAGAGACGGGGAGGGTGGAACAAAGTTGGAAAAGATACTTCAGGATATCATCCAGGAGAACTTGCTTAACCTAGCAAGACAGACCAGCATTCAAATTCAGGAAATGAAGAGAACTCCAATAAGACACTCCATGAGAAGATCAACCCCAAGATACATAATCATCAGATTCTCCAAGGTCAAAATGAAAGAAAAAATGTTAAGTGCAGCCAGAGAGAAAGGCCAGGTCACCTACAAAGGGAAGCCCATCAGGCTAACAGCAGACCCCTCAGCAAAACACTTTAAACCAGAAGAGATTGGAGGCCAATATTCAACATTCTTAAAGATACGAATTTCCAAACTAGAATTTCATATCCAGCCAAACTAAACTTCATAAGCAAAGGAGAAATAAGATGCTCTTCAGACAAGCAAATGCTGAGGGAATTCATTACCACCAGGCCTGCCTTGCAAGATCTGCTGAAGAAAGCATTAAATATGAAAAGGAAAAACTGTTACCAGCCACTATGAAAATACACTAAGTACACAGACCAGTGACACTGTGAAACAACCACATAGACAAGTCTGCAAAATAATCAGCTAGCATCATAATGACAGAATCAAATTCACATATAACAACATTAAACTTAAATGTCAATGGGCTAAATGCCCCAGTTAAAAGACATGGAATGTCAGGCTGAATAAAGAGCCAAGACCCAGCAGTATGCTATATTCAAGAGGCACATCTCATGTGCAAAGACATACATAGGCTTAAAATACAGGAATGGAGGCATATTTACCAAGCAAATGGAAAGGAGGAAAAATCAGAGATTGCAATGCTAGTTTCTGACAAAACAGACTTTACACCAACCAAGATCAAGAAGGACAAATAAGGGCATTACATAATGGTAAAAAGTTGAATTCAACAAGAAGAGTGAACTATCTTCAATATGTATGCACCCAATACAGGAGTACCCAGATTTATAAAACAAGTTCTTAGAGACCTACAAAAAGACTTAGACTCCCACAGAATAATAGTGGGAGGCTTTAACACCTGACTGACTATATTAGACAGATCATTTAGACAGAAAATTAACAAAGATATTCAGAACCTAAACTCAGCTTTGATCAAGTGGGCCTGATAGATCTACAGAACTCTCCACCCAAAAACAACAGAATACAAGTTATTGTCATCGCCCCATACTTACTCTAAATTTGATCACAATTAGAAGTAAAACACTCCTCAGCAAATGCAAAATAACTGAAATGATAATAGTCTCTCTCACCAGCCTGCAATCAAATTAGAACTCAAGATTTTAAAACTCACGCAAAACCACACAACTACATGGAAATTGAACAACCTGCTCCTGAATGGCTACTGGGTGAATAATAAAAATAAAAAAGAAATCAAGAAGTTATTTGAAACAATAAGAATAAAGAGACAATGTACAAGAATCTCTGGGACAAAGCTAAAGCAGTGTTAAGAGAGAAATTTATAGCACTAAATGCCCATATCAAAAAGCTAGAAAGATTTCAAATCAATACCCTAACATCACAACTAAAAGAACTAGAGAACCAAGAGAAAACAAACCCCAAAGCTAGCAGAAAACAAGAAATAACCAAGATCAGAGCAGAACTGAAGGAGATAGAGACACACACACACACACACACACACACAAACCCTTCAAAAATCCATGCATCCAGGAGCTGGCTTTTTGAAAAAATTAATAAAAATAGACCACTAGCTAGACTAATAAAGAAGAAAAGTGAGAAGAATCAAATAGACACAATCAGAAATGATAAAGGTGATATCACCACTGACGCCACAGAAATACAAACAACCATCGAAGAATAATATAAACACCTCTATGCACATAAACTAGAAAATCTAGAAGAAATGAATAAATTCTTGGATTCATACAGCCTTCCAACACTGAACCAAAAAGAAATTGAATCCCTGAATAGACCAATAAGGAGTTCTAAAATTGAGGCAGTAATAAACAACCTGCCAACCAAAAAGAACCCAGGACCAGAGGGATTTACAGCTGAATTCTTCCAAAGGTACAAAGAGGAGCTGGTACTATTTCTTCTGAAATTATTCCAAGCAAGTGAAAAGGAAGGACTTATCTGTAACTCATTTTATGAGGCTAACATCATCCTGATACCAAAACCTGGCAAAGATAAAACAACAGCAAAAAAGAAAACTTCAAGCCAATATTCCTGATGAATACTGATGCCAAAAAACCTCAATAAGATATTGGCAACCCGAATCCAGCAGCACATCAAAAAGGTTATCCATTACGATAAAGTTGGTTTCATCCCTGGGATGAAAGTTTCATTCAACATTCAAATCAATTAATGTGATTAATCATATAAATAGAACTAAAGACAAAAACCACATGATTATCTCAATAGACACAGAAAAGGCCTTCAATAAAATGCAACATCCCTTCATGTTAAAAATTCTCAATAGGCTAGGTATTGAAAGAACATATCTCAAAATAATAAGATCCATATATGACAAACCCACAGCCATTATCATACTGAATGGGCAAAAGTTGGAAGCATTCCTCTTGAAAACCAGCACAAAACAAGCATGACCTCTCTCACCACTCCTATCCAGCATAATATTGGAAGTTCTGGCCAGGGCAATCTGGCAATAAAAAAAAAAATAAGGTATTCAAATAGGAATAGAGGAAGTCAAACTGCCTTTGTTTGCAGATGACAGAATCTTATACCTAGTAAATCCCATCGTCTCAGCTGAAGAGCTTCTTAAGCTGATAAGCAACTTCAGCAAAGTCTCAGAATACAAAAATCTATGAGCAAAAATTGCTAGCATTTCTATACACCAACAAAAGGCAAGCAGAGAGCCAAATCACAAATGAGCTCCCATTCATGATTGCTACAAAGAGACTAAAATACCTAGGAATACAGCTAACAAGGGAAGTGAAGAAACTCTTCAAGGAGAACTATAAACCACTGCTCAGGGAAATCAGAGAGGACACAAACAAATAAAAAAACACTCCATTCTCATGGATGGGAACAATCAACATCGTGAAAATGGCCATACTACCTAAAGTAATTTATAGAGTCAATGTTATTCCCTTTACACTACCATTGAACTTTTTCACATAATTAGACAAAAAAAAATTTAAAATGTATATGGAAACAAAAGCTCGAAAGCCAAGACAATCCTAAGCAAAAAGAACAAAGCTGAAGGCATATGCTACCCAATTTCAAACTATACTACAAGACTACAGTAACCAAAACAGCATGGTACTGGTACAAAAACAGACACATAGCCCAAAGGAACAGAATAGATAACTTAGAAATAAGGCCACACACCTGTGAACACAACCATCTGATCTTTGACAAACCTGAGAAAAATAAGAAATGAGAAAATAATTCCCTATTTAATAAATGATGCTGGGAGAACTGGCCAGCCATATGCAGAAAATTGAAACTGGACTCCTTTTTTACACCTTATACACATGTTAACTCAAGATGTACTAAAGACTTAAATATAAAACACAAAGCTATAAAAACCATAGAACAAAATCTAGGTAGGCATTACCATTCAGGACATAGGCACGGGCAAAGATTTCATGATGAAAACACCAAAAGCAATTGCAACAAAAGCAAAAATTGACAAATGGGATCTAATTAAACTAAAGAGCTTCTGCAAAGCAAAGGAAACTATCATCACAGTAAACAGACAACCTACAGAATGGGATAAATTTTTTCCAATCTATCCATCTGACAAAGGTCTAATATCCAGAGTCTATAAGGAATGTAAATAAATTTATAAGAAAAAACAACCCCATTAAAAAGTGGGCAAAGGACATGAACAGACACTTCTCTCAAAAGAAAACATTCATGTGGCTGACCAACATATGAAAAAAAGCTCAACATCACTAATCATTAGGGAAATGCAAATCAAAACCACAATGAGTTACCATTTCATGGCAGTCAGAATGGTGATCATTAAGAAGTCAAGAAACAACAGATGTTGGCTAGGTTGCAGAGGAAACGGAATGCTTTTACACTGTTAGTGGGAACGTAAATTAATTTAACCATTGTGGAGGACATTGTACCGATTCCTCAAAGAGCTAGGAGCAGAAGTACCATTTGACCCAGCAATCCCATTACTTGCTATATACCCATAGGAATATAAATCATTCTATTATAAAGATACATGCAGATGTATGTTCATTGCAGCACTATTCACAATAGCAAAAACATGGAATCAACACAGATGCCCATCAACAATAGACTGGATAAAGAAAACTTGGTACATATACACCATAGAATATTATGCAGTCATAAAAAGGCAACATCGTGTCCTTTCCAGGGACATGGATGGAGCTGGAAACCGTTATCCTCAGCAAACCAACGCAGGAACAGAAAACCAAACACTGCATGTTGTCACATGTGGGAGCTGAACAATGAGAACACATGAACACACTGGGGGGAACAACACACACTGGGGCCTGTCGGAGGGGCTGGGGTGAGAGAGAACATCAGGAAGAATAGCTAATGGATGCTGAGTTTAATACCCAGGTGATGGTTTGATCTGTGCAGCAAACCACCATGGCACACATTTACCTATGTAACAAACCTGCACATCCTGCACATGTACCCTGAAATGTAAAATATAAGTTGAAGAAAAAAGAAAAGAAAATTATTTTGAGTCAATAAAATCCTCCAAGATTAATATCCCTGACCCATCATTCTTAAATGGCTACTCTGTCCCCAAGACCTTGTCAATTCTTTGTATTTAGAAATTTTCCCATATTTTTAACGTTGTATTTATTTATTATAATTTAATGCAACAGGAAAATTGCATAGACACAGGCTTTATGACTCAGTCTTGAGAGTAATCTATCATTTGAGATAGTTGTAGCTGATTTAGCATGTCTCCTGTTGGTTTTATTTTTCCAGCCTAAGTAAAGATGGGTAATCTTGCTGGACACAGCAGATGGGCATAATCTTCCTTCATTTATCTTCTTAATCAGACAAAAAAGGAAACCAGCTCTTATTTACTCAAAGATTCACTTAAATATTAGCAATTACATAGCATCAGGCAGTCTAGATGGTTTCTCAATACTCATCCACACAATTTCTAAAGTAAATATAGAATTATATGTCCATTATCAAGGCAAAAAAGATATTCATTAAATGTCATTATAAAATATTTATACCAATAAGTATAATTTGTAATATGAATTCCGACCTAATATTTATTTTCTTTTCACATCAGAGCAGGGGTCACCACAGGACATGATACACGAGGTGAGAGTCCAAGATGAGGTCATAACTGAATGAGACTCAGTTAGCGTTTAACACAAAAAGGTCTGGCATCTAAGAAATCAAGTAGTAACCAGGAACTCAGCCATAGCCATTAGAAGCCAATAGATTTAAAAGGAGTGATAGTAGGAAATGGAAGTCAAAGCTGGCTATGGTCAAAAGTCTAGAACACAAGTTCTATTCTGAGGCAACTGTTTTATACTTCTTACATCCATATAGTATAGCCTCAGGAGCCAAACCCATAGATGTAAAAAAAAAAAAGCACTTGCAGCTGGTTATAGAATGTTAATAGAAAAAAACTGATCAGGAATGGTAGAAAAAAATGAATTCTGAAGCAATAGACGGTACAAAGAGAAATAAAAGGAGTTAACATGGGCATGTTCCAGTTTCATCCATGATGGAACAGCTATTATTGGACTTAACTTGTTGCTATAAACAAGTTTAAAATCTAGACAAAACATATATAACAACTGCTTGCAGGCATTGGACCACAGCCAGTGCAGGGCTATGGTCCTTGAGAGAAAAGAGGCAAACAAGATAAACATCACATAAACCAAGGATTTCTCCCTGGGGGCATTTTCCAAATTATAGCTCAGGAAAATAGAGCCTAAGTAAAGACAGGTAGTCTTGCTGGACAGCAGAAACCAAAATCAGAGTTCCGGGTAGCCAAAAGAGCTAGGATTGGAGTGGCTGAGTCTCAGAGAGGAAAAAGCTACAGAAAAGGTGCCCTAATAATTTGCATAACCTTTTCCCTTAGGTTGTTAGTCAACTTCTAAGGTGTATATATGCAGGGCAAAGCTTTGTCAACCTATTTGAGAGCAGCCACTGAGATGCTAGAGAGCAGAGGAGAGATTCCCAAGGCCATGGAAATCCCTTAGGTCAGCCAGGGATTAGAGACCTAAAACATTCATTTTACACCACAGAAATGTCTCAAATGTCACAATCCTAGGATATGGATGTGACATTTCCCTAGGTATAAGGGCTGTGCCCAAAAAGAAAGAGCAAAACTAAAATAGACTTGCTCTCACAAAACTTCAAACTACCTAGGCAAAATAAAAGTGATCTACAAGTAATTTTAGTCTCTGACCAAACAAAATTTAGCGCTATTTAGAAGATAACATAAATCAAAGTATCTACTATATATACAATGTCAGTTTTCCAATTAAAAATTACTAAATATAGCCAGGAGTGATGGCTCATGCCTGTAATCCCAGCACTTTGGGAGGCTGAGATGGGTGGATCACCTGAGGTCAGGAGTTCGAGACCAGCCTGGTCAACATGGTGAAACCCTGTCTCTACTAAAAATACAAGTTAGCTGGGTGTGGTGGCGGGCACCTGTAATCTCAGCTACTTGGGAGGCTGAGGCAGGAGAACTGCTGGAACCCAGGAGGCAGAGGTTGCAGTGAACCGAGATCACACCATTGCACTCCAGCCCAGGCAACAACAGCAGACTCTGTCTCAAAAAAAAAAAAAAAAAAAAAAAAAAAAAAAAAAAAAAAAAAAAAAAAAAAACAGAAAAGAAAAAAATATGCTAAGAATTAGTTTTAAAATATTCAATAATTGAGAGATAAAATAATAGAATCAGAAACAGAAATGATTCAAGTAATACAGCTAACAGACTGACAGAAAAGGAATTCAAAATAATTAAGATGAATATATTTAAGAAAAGAGAAAAAAGATAGTCAAAGTGAATAAAAAATACAGAATTTTAATCACAGATTAAAATCTATAAAAAGAAATAGACATTCTAGAAAAAAATTATCTAAACTTAAGAATGCATTCTAAAGACTTCAGTGCTGTATTAGTCTGTTCTAACACTGCTAATAAAGACATACCTAAGACTGGGTAACTTATTAAAGAAAAAGGAGGATTAATGGACTTACAGTTCCTCATAGCTGGGGAGGCCTCACAACATGGCAGAAGGCAAAGGAGGAGCAAAGGCATATCTTACATGGCAGCAGGCAAGAGAGCTTGTGCAGGGGAACTGCCCTTTTATAAATCCATCAGATCTCGTAAGACTTATTCACTATCATGAGAACAGCACGGGAAAAATCTGTCCCCATGATCCAATTACCTCCCACCCAGTCCCTCCCAAACACATGGGGAGACACAGCCAAACCATACCAAGTGCAGACTCGAAGCAACAGAACACTGGATTAGTGAATTTGAAGACAAGTCAACATAAAACTATCTAATAAAAGTGCTGAAAAGAAAAGAAATTACACAAAGAGCAATTTTGTGTCAGAATGGGGCCAAAGTGACCCTCAACTAAAGGCTTATATAAAAATATAAAGCCTACCATATATAAAAAGTCTTGAAAAGATCTTGAAAAGATCAAATGGATTCTGAGTAATTCAATGATATCCCACAACAAAACCCAAAGATATTCAGAGAAATACAAATAATTTATAGGTACATATTGTTCTTAGCTTCTCATGCTATATATAAAGTGTTATATTATTTACAGGTAAGCTATAATAAGTTAAAGTTGTCTACTATAAATCTTTGAGTAGAAACTCAAAGCACAGTAGCTAAAATAAAATCACTAAGAAAAAATACAAAAGCAAATAGGAAAATAAGAACAAAAGTGCATGCACACACACATACACAAGGGACAGATGGAAAGTGAATAGGAAGACAGTACATTTATGCTATCATAACAGTGATAGCCAGAATTCCGAAATGACCCCCAAAACTCTATACCCTAATCTCTGGAATCTATGAATGTGTTTAGATAGTAAACATGGTTTTGCAGGCCATATTGCCTCCATTGTGACTACTCAATTTTCCTATTGTAGCCAGAATATTCTAGATATGTAAATGAATGGGACTGACTATGTCCAGTAAAACTTTACTTACAAAAACAGGCGGTGAGCTGGATTTGGCCCACAGACCATAGTTTGCTGACGCCTGACAAAGAACCTCCTAAGAAACCTACAAAAAAAGATATTAAAACCAATAAGTTAATTTAGCAAAGTCACAGGATAAAAGGTCAATGTACTAAAATCAGTTGCATTTCTGTATACTAGCAATAAACAATTGAATTTTGAAATTAAAAAAATATATAATTTCTAATATATATTTAAGAATAAATGTTTAACAAAGTAGGTATAAGATTGGTACATCAGAAAGTACAAAATATTGCAGAGATAAAGAAGGCCCAAAGAAACAGAAAGATACACAATGTTCATTGCTTGGAAAACTAAATATCTCTAAGATTTCAGTTCTCTCACATTTGATCAACAACTCAAAGATAATCTCTAAGTAAATATCAACAGCCATTATTGGAGAAAGTTTCATGCAGAATCAAATATTATTTTAACACATACTAAAAGAACCAAGAGAATTCTGAAAAAGAATAAAAGATATATTACCTGATTTACAGACTTATTATAAAGCTCCAGTAATCACAGAAGTGTGATATTTACATAAAAACTGATAAGCAGATTAATAAAACAGAATACAAAGATGAGAAATAGGCTGACACAAATATGATCAATTGATTTTTGACAAAGTTGTCAAGACAATCCAATTAATTAAAATAATTATTTCAAAAAATGGGGCTGGTAGAAATGAATAAACATGAGAAATGAAGAAGGAAGAGAGGAATGGAGGAAAAAGAGTCAGGGAGGAAAGAGAGTCACGGAGGAAAGAAGGAAGGAAGGAAGGAAGGAAGGAAGGAAGGAAGGAACTTATTTCACAGCATATTAAAAAATCAACTCGAAATGGTGTATGTATCTGAAAGTAAAAGTTAAAAATCTAAAATTTCTAGAAGAACATGTAGGACAAACCAACGAGAACAAAGACACAACATACCAGAATCTCTGGGACATGTTCAAAGCAGTGTGTAGAGGGAAATTTATAGCACTAAATGCCCACAAGAGAAAGCAGGAAAGATCCAAAATTGACACCCTAACATCACAATTAAAAGAACTAGAAAAGCAAGAGCAAACACATTCAAAAGCTAGTAGAAGGCTAGAAATAACTAAAATCAGAGCAGAACTGAAGGAAATAGAGACAAAAAAAACCCTCCAAAAAATTAATGAATCCAGGAGCTGGTTTTTTGAAAAGATCAACAAAATTGATAGACTGCTAGCAAGACTAATAAAGAAGAAAAGAGAGAAGAATCAAATAGATGCAATAAAAAATGAAAAGGGGGATATCACCACCGAACCCACAGAAATACAATCTACCATCAGAGAATACTACAAACACCTCTATGCAAATAAACTAGAAAATCTAGAAGAAATGGATAAATTCCTCGACAAATACACCCTCCCAAGACTAAACCAGGAAGAAGTTGAATCCCTGAATAGACCAATAACAGGTTCTGAAATTGTGGCAATAATCAATAGCTTACCAACCAAAAAGAGTCCAGGACCTGATGGATTCACAGCCGAATTCTACCAGAGGTACAGGGAGGAAATGGTACCATTCCTTCTGAAACTATTCCAATCTACAGAAAAAGAGGGAATCCTCCTTAACACATTTTATGAAGCCAGCATCATCCTGATACCAAAGCCTGGCAGAGACATAACCAAAAAAGAGAATTTCAGACCAATATCCTTGATGAACATTGATGCAAAAATCCTCAATAAAATACTGGCAAACTGAATCCAGCAGCACATCAAAAAGCTTCTCCACCATAATCAAGTGGGCTTCATCCCTGGGAGGCAAGGCTGGTTCAACATACACAAATCAATAAATGTAATCCAGCATATAAACAGAACCAAAGACAAAAACCACATGATTATCTCAAAAGATGCAGAAAAGGCCTTTGACAAAATTCAACAACCCTTCATGCTAAAAACTCTCAATAAATTAGGTGTTGATGGGACGTATCTCAAAATAATAAGAGCTATCTATGACAAACCCACAGCCAATATCATACTGAATGGGCAAAAACTGGAAGCATTCCCTTTGAAAACTGGCACAAGACAGGGATGCCCTCTCTCACTGCTCCTATTCAACATAGTGCTGGAAGTTCTGGCCAGAGCAATCAGGCAGGAGAAGGAAATAAAGGGTATTCAATTAGGAAAAGAGGAAGTCAAATTGTCCCTGTTTGCAGATGACATGATTGTATATCTAGAAAACCCCATTGTCTCAGCCCAAAATCTCGTTAAGCTGATTAGCAACTTCAGCAAAGTCTCAGGATACAAAATCAATGTACAAAAATCACAAGCATTCTTATACTCCAATAACAGACAAAAAGAGAGCCAAATCATGAGTGAACTCCCATTCACAATTGCTTCAAAGAGAATAAAATACCTAGGAATCCAACTACAAGGGATATCAAGGACCTCTTCAAGGAGAACTACAAACCACGGCTCAATGAAATAAAAGAGGATACAAACAACTGGAAGAACATTCCATGCTCATGGGTTGGAAGAATCAATATCGTGAAAATGGCCATACTGCCCAAGGTAATTTATAGATTCAATGCCACCCCCATCAAGCTACCAATGACTTTCTTCACAGAATTGGAAAAAACTACTTTAAAGTTCATATGGAACCAAAAAAGAGCCCGCATCACCAAGTCAATCCTAAGCCAAAAGAACAAAGCTGGAGGCGTCACGCTACCTGACTTCAAACTATACTACAAGGCTACAGTAACCAAAACAGCATGGTACTTGTACCACAACAGAGACATAGATCAATGGAACAGAACAGAGCCCTCAGAAATGATGCCGCATATCTACAACTATCTGATCTTTGACAAACCTGACAAAAACAAGAAATGGGGAAAGGATTCCCTATTTAATAAATGGTGCTGGGAAAACTGGCTAGCCATATGTAGAAAGCTGAAACTGGATCCCTTCCTTACACCTTATACAAAAATTAATTCAAGATGGATTAAAGACTTACATGTTAGACCTAAAACCATTAAAATCCTACAAGAAAACCTAGGCAATACCATTCAGGACATAGGCGTGGGCAAGGACTTCATGTCTAAAACACCAAGAGCAATGGCAACAAAAGCCAAAATTGACAAATGGGATCTAACTAAACTAAAGAGCTTCTGCACAGCAAAAGAAACTACCATCAGAGTGAACAGGCAACCTACAGAATGGGAGAAAATTTTTGCAGCCTACTCATCTGACAAAGGGCTAATATCTGGAATCTACAATGAACTCAAACAAATTTACAAGAAAAAAACAAACAACCCCATCGAAAAGTGGGCAAAGGACATGAACAGACAATTCTCAAAAGAAGACATTTATGCAGCCAAAAAACACATGAAGAAATGCTCATCATCACTGGCCATCAGAGAAATGCAAGTCAAAACCACAATGAGATACCATCTCACACCAGTTAGAATGGCCATCATTAAAAAGTCAGGAAACAACAGGTGATGGAGAGGATGTGGAGAAATAGGAACACTTTTACACTGTTGGTGGGACTGTAAACTAGTTCAAACATTGTGGAAGTCAGTGTGGAGATTCCTCAGGGATCTAGAACTAGAAATACCATTTGACCCAGCCATCCCATTACTGGGTATATACCCAAAGGACTATAAATCACGCTGCTATAAAGACACATGCACACGTATGTTTATTGCAGCACTATTCACAATAGCAAAGACTTGGAACCAACCCAAATGTCCAACAACGATAGACTGGATTAAGAAAATGTGGCACATATACACCATGGAATACTATGCAGCCATAAAAAATGATGAGTTCATGTCCTTTGTAGGGACATGGATGAAACTGGAAAACATCATTCTCAGTAAACTATCGCAAGGTCAAAAAACCAAACACCGCATGGTCTCAGTCATAAGTGGGAATTGAACAATGAGAACTCATGGACACAGGAAGGGGAAATCACACTCCAGGGACTGTTGTGGGGTTGAGGGAGGGGGGAGGGAGAGCATTAGGAGATATACCTAATGCTAAATGACGAGTTAACGGGTGCAGGAAATCAACATGGCACATGGATACATATGTAACAAACCTGCACATTGTGCACATGTACCCTAAAACCTAAAGTATAATAATAAAAAAAAAGGACAAAAAAAAAAAAGAAAATGTAGGACAAAACTTTAGTGACCTTGAGTTAGGCAAAGATTTCTTAAATAGGACACAACACAAACTGTAAAAGAAAGCTGATAAATTGAACTTTAATTACAATCTTTATGCTCTTCAAAGACACTTTCAAAAATGAAAAGAATGCCACTGACTAGAAGAAAGTATTTGCAAAATATATATCTCAAAATAGACTTCTATCCAGAATATTTAAAGAAATATTTCCACTGAAGAAGACTGACAAATTAATAAAAAGGCAAAAATAATTTAAAGTAATTTCATTAGAAAGACATACTGATGACAACACATGAAAAAAATGCTTAACATCATTAGTCATCAGGGATATGAAAATCAAAACAATAATGAGACACTATATACACTAACTGGAAAAGTAAAAATGAGTAAGACTGATAATACCCAGTGTTCTTGAGGAGAGTGAAAGCAACAGAAAGAAACTCTGGTACATTGTTAAAAATAATGCAAAATAGTATATAGCCACTTTGGAAAATAGTTTGGCAGTCTCTTATACCATTAAGCATACATTTGCCATATAACTGAAAAGGTTCATTTGTAGATATTATATTTACCCAAGATAAATAAAAACCTATGTCCACACAACAGTTTTTATGGGAATGTTCATAGAATGTTTGGGGTAATAAAGTAAAAGAAGAGAACCAGAGACTCAGCATGGTAATCTAGAACATTCTCCCAGATGTTACACAAAAGCACCAAGGTAATACCTCCACGAGCCTGCAAGAGTCATTGCATTACTGGACTTGAGGTACTCCCTAATGCAGATATGTCTGCAGTAACCAAAAACATAGATCACAATACTCAATTCCCTTTGAATACTTGGAAAACCTTCTCAAGAAGGACAGGAGCAGACAAGCCATGACTATGAAAATTAGAATAAATACCTAACTCTTCATTGAGCAGACATCAACAAGCATCCAGAAACAAGACTATCCAGAAAAATACTACCTCACCAAACAATCATTAAATAAGGCACCAAAGACCAATCCCAGTATGACAGAAATAGGCAACCTTATATGTAAGTCAAAATAGCTCTGCTGAAGAAGCACCATGAGATGTAAGATAATCCAGGGAAGGAATTTTGAATCCTATCAGATAAATTTAACCGAGATCAAATAATTTTTACAATCCAATCAGAAATTCTGGAGCTGCAAACTGCAATAGGCATACTGAAGAATGCATCAGAGTGTTCAATAGCAGAATCGATCAAGCAGAATAAATAATTAGTAAACTTGAAGACAGGCTATTTGAATATACACAGAGAAGACAAAAGAATGGGGTATCCATCCCCTCAAGCATTTATCCCTTGTATTACAAACAATCCAATTACACTTGTTATTTTTAAATGTTCAGTTAAGTTATTATTGACAACAGTTACTATATTGTGCTATCAAATAGTAGGTCTTATTCATCTTTCTAATTTTTCTGTACAAATTAAATATCCCATCTTCCCCCATCCCCAACTCCCTACTGCCTTTCCCAGTCTCTGGTAACCATTATTTTACTCTCTATGTCAATTGTTCAATTGTTTGGATTTTTAGATCCCACAAATAAGTGAGAACATGCAATGATTGTCTTCTAGGTCTGGCATATTTCACTTAATATAATCATCTACTGTTCTATCAATGTTGTTGCAAATGACAGGATCTCCTTTTCTGTGGTTGAATAGTACTCCATTTTGTATATATGCCACATTTTCTTTATCCATTCATGGACACTTAGGCTGCTGGACACTTAGGTTGATGGACACTTAGGTTATTGGACACTTAGGCTGCTTCCAAATCTTAGCTACTGTAAACAGTACTACAACAAATATGTGAATGCAGATACCTCTTTGATATGCTTATTTCCTTTCTTTCAGGTACATTCTCAGCAGTGGTATTGCTGAATTATGTGATAGGTCAATTTTTAGTTCTGTAAGGAACCTCTAAAATGTTCTCCATAGTACTAATTTACATTCCCACAAACAGTGTACAAGTTTTCCCTTTTCTCTACATCCCTGTCAGCATTTGTTATAACCTGTCTTTTGGACGTAAGCCATTTTAACTGGAGATCATATCTCATTGTGGTTTTGATTTGCATTTCTCTGATGATTAATGATGTTGAGCACCTTATTATACACCTGTTTCCCATCTGAATATCTTCTTCTGAGAAATGTCTATTCCTATCTTTCTCCCATTTTGTGATCAAATTATTAGTTTTTTTCCAATAGTGTTGAGTTTTTAATATATTCTGGTTATTAATTCCTTGACAGATGGGTAGTGTACAACCTTTTTATCTCATCCTGTGGGTTGTGTCTTCACTTGGATAATGGCATCCTTTGCTGTGCAGAAACTTTTTAACTTGATGTGATCTCATTTGTTCATTGAAGTTTTGGTTGCCTCTGTTTGGGAAGTATTGCTCAGGAAATCTTTGCCCAGACAAATGTCCTGGATATTTTCCCCAAAGTTTTCTTGTAGTAGTTTCATATTTTGAGGTCTTAGATTGAAGACTTTAATTCATTTTGATTTGATTTTTGTATGTGGTGAGAGATAGGTTTCTAGTTTCATTCTTCTGCATATGGATATCCAGTTTTCCCAGCACCAATTATTGAAGAGACTGTCTTTTCCTCCATCTATGTTCTTGGCACCTTTGTAGAAAATGGGTTCACTGTAGATGTATGGATTTGTTTCTGGGTTCACAATTCTGTTCCATTGGTTGATGTGTCTGTTTTTATGCAAGTATTATGCTGTTTTGGTTACCATTACTCTAAGAATTATTTGAAGTCAGGTAATGTGATTCCTCCAGTTTTCTTCTTTTTGCTTGGGATAGTTTGGCTATTCTGGGCTTTTGTTTTTCCGTATAAATTTTAGAATTGTATTTTCTATTTATGCAAAGAATATCATTGGTATTTTGATAGGGATTGCATTGAATCTGTAGAGTGCTTTAGCTAGTATGGACATTTTAACAATATTCATGCTTCCAATCCATGAACGTGGAATATCTTTCCATTTCTTGATGTTCTCTATAATTTCTTTTATCAGTGTTTTATAGTTTTCATGGTAGAGATCTTTCACTTCTTTTTGGTTAACTCCTAGGTGTTTAGTTTTTTCTGTGGCTATTGCAAGTGTGATTACATTTTCATTTCTTTTTCACATGTTCACTGTTGGCATATAGAAATGCTACTGATTTTTGCATGTTGTTTTTGTATCCTGCAACTTGACTGAGTTTGTGTATCAATTCTAATAGCTTTCTTGTGGAAAGCTTCAGTGTTTTCCAAATATAAGATTATATATCATCTACAAACAAGGATAGTTTGACTCCTTTCTTTCCAACTTGGATGTCCTTTACATCTTTCTTTTTTCTGATTGTTCTAGCTAGGACCTCCCATACCATGTTGAATAACAGTGGTAAAACGTGGCATACTTATCGTGTTCCAGATCATAGAGGAAAGGCTTTCAGTTTCTCCCCATTCAGTATAATACTAGCTGTGGGTCTGCTGTACTTGGCTTTTATTATGTTGAAGTATTTTTCCTTCTATCCACAGATTTTGAGAGTTTTTATCATGATTGTATGCTGAATTTTATCAAATGCTTTTACAGCATCAATTGAAATGGTTATAAGGTTTTTATTCTTCATTCTGTTGATACGATGTTTCACATTGATTGATTTGCATATGTTGAACCATCTTTGCATCCCAGGGATGAATCTCACTTGGTCACGTCATTTTAATGTGTTGTCGAATTAGGTTTGCTAGTATTTTGCTAAGGATGTTTGTATCACTATTCCTGAGAGATATTAGCCTGTAGTTTTCTTTTTTGGATATGTCTTTGTCTGTTTTTGTTATCAGGGTAAATCTGGTCTCAAAGAATGAGTTTGGAAGCATTCCATCCTCCTCTATTTTTTGAAATAGTTTGAGTAGGATTGATAATAATTCTTCTTTAAATGTTTGGTAGAATTCAGCAAGGAAGCCATCAAGCCCCAAGCTTTTCTTTACTGAGAGACTTTTTATAATGGGTTCAATATCATTACTTTTTTTGGGTGGGTCAAGTATTAGATTCCATCACTGTTCAATTTGGGTAAGTTTTTTGTTTGTTTGTTTTTTATTATACTTTAGTTTTAGGGTACATGTGCACAACGTGCAGGTTAGTTAAATATGTATACATGTTTTATGTGTCTAGGAATTTTTCCATTTCTTTGAGATTTTCCAATTTCTTGGCATATAGTTGCCCATATTGGCCATTAAAGATCTTTTGAATTTCTGCAGTATCAGGTATAATGTCTCCTTTTTCATCTCTGATTTTATTTGTATCTGCTCTCTTTTTCTCTTAAGGAGTATGTCTAAAGGTTTGTCAATTTTGTTTGACTTTTCAAAAAACCAAATTTGTTTCATTAATCTTTTGGGTTTTTTTAATTTCAATTTCTTTTATTTCTGCTCTGATATTTATTATTTATTTTCTTCAACTAATTTTGGATTGGTTTGTTCTTGCTTTTCTAGTTATTTAAGATGTATAAACTTGCCTTTTAGTACCGCTTTTGCTATATCGTGTCGGTTTTGGTATGTTGTGTTTCCATTATCATTTGTTTCAAAAATTTTTTCAATTTCCTTCTAATTTCTTTATTAACCCACTGGTCACTAAGGAGCATATTGTTTAATTTTCACACATTTGTATAGTTTCCAAAATTCCTCTTGTTAATTTCTAGTTTTATTCCATTGTGATCAGAGAAGATACTTGATATTATTTCAATTTTTTTGGAATATTTTCACACTTGTTTTCTGACCTAATATATGGTCTCTCTTTGAGAATGATCCATGTGCTGAAGAAAAGAATGTGTATTCTGCAGCTCTTCAATGCAATGTTCTGGGAATATCTATTAGATCCATTACAGTGCAGATTAAGTCTGATGTTTCTTTGTTGATTTTCTGTCTGGAAGATCTGTCCAATGCTAAAAGTGAGGTGTTAAAGTCTCCAGCTATTATTGTATTGGGGCCCATTTCTCTCTTTATGTCTAATAATGTTTGCTTTATATATCTGGGTGATCCATTGTTAAGTCCATATATATTTAAAATTGTTATATCCTCTTGCTGAATTGACTCCTTTATCATTATGTAGTGATCTTCTTTGTTTCTTCTTATAGTTTTTCTCTTGAAATCTATTTTGTCTGATGTAAGTATAGCGACTCCTGCTCTTTTTTGATTTCCATTGGGATGGAATGTCTTCCTTCATCCTTTTATTTTCAGTGTATGTGTATCCTTATAGGTGAAGTGTTTCTTCTAAGCAACAGATCAATAGATCTTGTTTTTTCCTCCATTCAGCCTGTCTCTGTATTTTGATTGGAGAGGTTAGTCCATTTGCATTCAACGTTATTACCAATTAGTAAGGACTTACTTCTGCAATCTTGTCATTTTCTGGTTCTTTCTTTTATTTTTGTCTTCCTTTTAGTGAAGGTGATTTTCTCTGGTAATATGATTTAGTTTTTTGCTTTTTATTTTTTATTTTTTGTATTTCTTGTATAATTTTAGTTTAAGGTTACCATGAGGCTTGCAAATACTATCTTGTAACCCATTATTTTAACCTGATAACAACACTGCATAAACAAATGGAAAAACAAGCAAAAAAAAATGAAAACTCTACACCTTAACTTTCTCCCCCTGGCTTTTAATCATTTGTTGTTTTTATTTTTATATTACTGTACTGTTTATGTCTTGAATAGTTGTTGTAATTATTTTTGATTGGTACATTGTTTAGTCTTTCTTCTTAGGATAAGAATACATTACAGACCACAGTTACAGTTTTATAATATTCTGAGGTTTTCTGTGTACTTGCTATTACCAGTGAGCTTTGTACCTTCAGGTGGGTACTTATTGCTTATTAATGTCCTTCTCTTTCTGATTGAAGTACACCCTTTAGCATTTCTTATATGACCGGTCTGGTGTTGATGAAATCTCTCAGCTTTTGTTTGTCTGGGAATGTTTTTAGTTCTCCATGTCTGAGGGATATTTTTGCCAGATATATTAGTCTACAGTGAAAGGTTTTTTTTTTTTCCTTCAGCATTTTAAATATGTCATGCCACTCTCTTCTAGCCTGTAAGATTTCCATTGAAAATTCTACTGCCAGGCATATTGGAGCTCCATTGTAAGTTATTTGTTTTGTTTCCCTTGCTGCTTTTAAAATCCTTTCTTTAACTTTGATGTTTGGGAATTTCATCATTAAATGCCTTGAGGTAGTCTTCTTTGGGTTAAATCTCATTGATGTTCTATAACCTTGTATTTGGATGTTCATTCCTTTTTCCAGGTTTAAGAAGTTCTCTATTGTTATCCTATTAAATAAACTATATACCCCTATCTCTTTCTGTATCTTCTCTTTAAGGAGAATAACTCAGATTTGCCCCCTTTGAGGCTATTTTCTAGATCCTGTAGGCATGCTTCACTGTTTTTTATTATTTTTTCTTTTGTCTCCTCTGACTGTATTTTCATTTAGCCTGTCTTCAGCCTCACTAATTCTATCTTCTGCCTGATCAATTCTGCTATTGAAGGACTCTAATGCATTCTTCAGTATGCCTATTGCATTTTTTGGCTCCAGAATTTCTACTTGATTCTTTTTAATTATTTCAATATCTTTGTTAAATTTATATGATAGAATTCTGAGCTCATTTGCTGTGTTATCTTGAATGCTTTGAGTTTCCTCAACACGGCTATTTTGAATTCTCTGTCTGAAAGGTCACATATCTCTGTTTTTCCAGGATTGATCTCTGGTGCCTTATGTAGTTCATTTGGTGATGCCATATTTTCCTGGATGATGTTGATGCTAGTAGACATTGTCGGTGTCTGGCCATTGAAGAGTTAGATATTTATTGTAGTCTTCACTGTCTGAGCTTATTTGTAGCTTTTCTTCTTGGGAAGGATTTCCAAATATTTGAAAGAAGTTGAGTGTTGTGATCTAAGCTGTATCTGCTTTAGGGATCACCCCAAGCCCAGTAACACTGTGGTTGTTGCAGATTCTTAGAGACACTGCCTTGATGGTCTTGGACAAAATCTGGGAGAATTCTCTGGATTATCAGCACAGACTCTTGTCTTCTCTCACTTTCTCCTAAACAAACAGGGTCTCTCTCTTTGTTCTAATACTGGGGGTGAAGAAGCTGCGGGTAAAAAGACATAAGCACCCCTATGGCCACCACCACCCTAACTGCTCTGGGTCTCACCCAAGGCCTACTGTAACAACTCCCTGTGTACTGCCTATGTTCAGCCAAAGCCCAGGGGCTCCACAATCAGCCAGTGGCAAAGCCAGCCAAGCCTGTGTCCTTCCCTTCTGGGTGGAAAGGTCTTCTGTTCCCCAGGTGGGTCCAGAGGTACCATCCAGTAATCAGAGACTAGAATCAGAAATCTTAGAAGTCTACCTGTTGTTCTACTGTAGTGTAGCTGAGCTGGCACTCAAACCACTAGTTCCCATCTTTTTTTCACCTTTCTAAAGGCAGAGGAACCTCACTCTATAGCCACCCCCACCCCAGGCCACAAGAAGTAACACCAGACTACCACCAATGTCCCTTAAGCGCCAAGGTCTCTTAAGTCAGTTTGTAGTGAATTCTGCCTTGCCTGGGACTCATTCTTCATGGCAGTGAGCTCTCCCCTGGCTCAGGGTAGATTCAATAATGCCATCCAAAAGTAAAGTCAAGTCAAGTCCTAGAGTCAGGGACCCCAAGAGCCCACTTGATGCTCTACCCTGCTGCGACTGTGCTGGTACCTAATGTGTAAGGCAACGTCCCCCTTACTTTTCCCTCTGCTTTTCTCAAGCAGAAAAAGTTTTGCCCTATAGCCACCACAACTGGTAATGTGCTTAGTCTCACCTGAAGCCAGCAAGTCAGAGGCTCACTCAAGGCTCTTGACATAGTACCTGGGTATTGGGGCTGGTTATTCAGGGCTCTTCAGATAGCAGGTAATTAATGCTGCCAGGACTGGGTCTTTTCCTTCAAGGCAGTGGGTTCCCTTCTGGTCCAGGGTGTGTCCATAAATGTTGTCCAGGTGCTAGAGCCTGGAGCGGGGGCCTCATGACTCTTACTGATGCCCTATCCTGCTGTGGCTAAGCTGTTATCGAAGATGCAGGACAAAGTCTTACCCACTCTTTACCCTCCTGTCCTCAAGCAGATAGAAGGAGTCTCTTTTGGAGCCATGAGGTATGCAGCCTGGATTTAGGGGAGGGCTAATGCCACCAACTCCCTTAGCAACCCTGACTGGTGTCTCAGTAGGTCACATGCCCATGGAGTCCACTGTCTCTGGGCCTAGTTCAGCACTTAAACTTGCCTAAAAGTTGCCATCTTTATGGCCTAGACTGCCTTCCAACTTCATTTAGAGACACAGAGCACTGTAGTCCATGGTGGCAAAGTTTGCTAGAACTCAAGTTTGGCACTCTGGGATTGGTGATTCCACTCTCACTAGGGCTGGCTTAAATGTTTCCCCTGTGGGAGGGCATCAGCTGAGTTTGGTCCAGCTTTCCTTTCTGCTCTAACAGGACAGCACTGAGTTCAATCCCTCACAATTGTTGTGTTCTCCTTCCCCCAGTGCCTAGAGATGTTCTCTGCACCACATACTGCTGCCAGGAGCTGGGGAGGGGTGGTGTTGGTGATTCAGGACTGTCTTTTCTATCTCTTCAGTGCTTCTTCCAGCTATATGAAGATAAAACCGGGTACTATGAGGGCTCACCTGATTTTAGGTTCTTATGAAGGTGTTTCTTCTACATAGATAGTTGTTAAATTGGTGTCCTTGCCAGGGTGACAATGAGTGGAGCCTTCTATTGTACCATCTTCCTCCACTTGTGATATGATTTGGCTATGTCCTCACCCAAATCTCATCTTGAATTCCCACATGCCATGGGAGAAATCTAATGGAAGTGACTGAATCATGGGGGCAGGTCTTTCCCATTCTGCTCTCATGAGAGTGAATAAGTCTCACAAGATGTGATGGTTTTAGAAAGGAGAGTTTCCCTGCATAAGCTCTCTTATCTTGATTGCTGCCATGTAAGACATGCCTTTCACTCTCTGCCATGATTGTGAGGCCTCCCCTTCTGTCATGTGAGGCCGCATGGACCTGTAAGTCCATTGAGTCTCTTTCTTTTGCAAATTGCCCAGTTTGGGGTATGTTTTTATCAGCAGCGTGAAAATGGACTAATACAACCTGTCTCCCCAAATTATGATACATTTATACAGTGGAATAACATGCAGCCATAAGAAATAATAAGGAGTTACTATATGGGAGGATCTCTAATATCTTCTAAGGTTAAAAAAAAGTATAGGGTCCTGTCAATAAATAAAATATGAAAAAAGTCAGTGTGTATATAGTTATGTAATACAAATATTTCGGAAAAGAAATATATTGGTTGTCTGTGAGAAGAGGAGTGGCTGAGGTTCAGGAATAGGAGAGATGTTTCTCTGAACTCTCTATTCTATGAATTGTGAACCATCTAAATACATTACATATTGGAAAAATTTAGTAAAATAATTGGGCTAGAGAGAAAAAAATACAAAAACAAACAGTAAAAGGCCACTTGAAATTCTAAACTCTACTCTAGTCAATATAATCTAGAGGTATTTGGCAGAGCACTCTAAAAAAGAATAACCACAATTTGAAAACTTGATTATTTTTTAAAATTTCTCAATTTCAAATTATTACCCAACAACATGTATTAAATATTTTAGTTAAAATAAAAGCATCCATAGACAAAAGCTTTCTAGTGAATTAAATTAAGTTGAATCTTAAATTAAAACTCTATTGTGGTTCTGTCCAATGGCAATTTCTCAAATCAAAGAGGGAGATGGCATCTTTTCTAGCTTTTCAAAACCGTTTGCATTTAGTTTTACTTAGTACTGATTTAACTTACTAAAAATCAGCAAACACAGTTTTTAGCCATGTTTTTCTACACAGTTAGAAAAACGTCTTCTACAATCTCAATCATATTACCACTACCCTATTACACCATCTCTGAATCCTTTTCATCTCTTCCCTGATGCCCTCCACAAGTCATTTTAAAGAGCAATTAGGCATTGTAAGCTGATTGGCACTGAGCAGGGAAAAGGTTTTTTACAAGTCTGCTTCCAAATATAATAGAACAGAAGAATTTGTTTCTAAACTTGCTCACCATTTTATGTTTCATCATGATCCCATGAATTTTGTTGGTATGAATTTAATTATTTTTTAAATTAAAAAAATTCATTGGTTAAGGAAACCATGAATGTCTTAGTTCTGGTCTAACCCTCTTACTTAACTTTATAGCAAATATGCATTTGTCTTCAACTTATCTCCAGTATTTAATGTAGGTCTAAAACTGGAAAGACTCAATGATCACAAATAGAAACTTGGGATTAGGTAAATTAAGTCATTGAGTCTGATCATCTTCCCAAATGATAATAATTTAAGTGGACAAAAACAATCTGACAAACCTGTATCTTTAAGCAGATTTTACAAACCAGTGCAGAAATAAGAAATAAAGTAGGATTGAGGGGCAGGAAGGGAAAAGACCTCACTGAAATAATGGTATGAAATGAGAGATGTTGCAATTCTCTTAAAATAACTATAACCTATATATTTACAAGGTTCTCTTTAAAGGTTGGGAAATTCAACCAAGCAAATAATTTTTCCAAGAAGGAAGCAACAGTGATGTGATGGATATCATGCAATATTTCTTTAAAAAGAAACAAACAAATGAAACATTCTTAAAAATAAAACAACATATCATTTCAAATTCAAATATCTTATGGCTTCAGACAGAAAACACTAAAAAATATTATAATTCTCAAATTAAATATACTTTTCTTAATAAAAAGTACCCATGTTGAAGTTTCTTAGTTTCTTGATCATTTTATTTGGATTAATAAAATTAAATTAATAAAATTAATTCTGGAATTACAATCTGAATGAATGTTATCTAAATAGTTATTTAACAAAACAGATGAGGGGACAATAAATTTCAATATGCCTGTGATTTTGACAGCACAGATGAACACTCATGCTGCTAAGTTGTGGGCCCATTGCTCTAACATGAAATGTACTGCAAAGAATTCACCAACTAAAAGCAAAGACAAATGAAATTAAGCTAAAATGGTCACTAAGGAAATCTTACTTATGTATACCCACATTTTGCACAGTCTGTGTGTCTCAGGCCTTACCCACTAATAACTAAATTATAAAATACTGTGTTGTTTTTCTAACTACATTGTCATAGCAGGATCTCCTACCAGACTTGTTGCTTTAAATTATTGGCCCCCTTATTGTCCTATAGAACTTTTCTGAAAGTTATCCGAGGGTATCTATCTACACTTTGCTTTCCCCCAAGGAAATATATAATAAATGCAATATAATATGATATGATATGATATTTTTATATATTATAATATAATATATAGTAATAAGCTTAAAATGTTATGCCTTATAGTCAAATACCTCCTGGGTCAGTTTTAGACATTAGTGAACTCTTTTATCCTACAATTATATTCCCTAAAACCAAACTTTAAGGAGAAAAAAATAAATGGTATCTTTGTAACATGAGCCTTTTTTTCCTTTTTGCCTCCTCTACTACCTCTTCATTTGGATTACGCTGTAAGTCCTTCTGCAGGATCAGGCCTAACTGTAGGAATTAGTATACCAGTTAGGCTAGAATGAAATCATGTTTCACAGACTTGAACTGCTGGGTCATCCTAAATTCTCTTTATACCTATTAACCAGATCCAGGAAGTACCATGGCCAAGTCTCATCTCAGCATACGTACAGGCCCAGAACCTGTACTCCTTCCATGTATGCTGACTGGTTAGACTTTGGCTTCCATTTCCCTTCTATGGTAACTTCAGCTAGCATGCCTCTCACCCCAACTTCCCTTATAAAACTGAACCCTTTGCACTGTGTTTAAATTTTCTTCTCTAGGGCTAGACCACCCCAGGATATTTCCTTCTATCTTAGTGACATCTCAAATTGGCCATCTCCTATCGTACTTCTGAATATTTCCCGTTCAATCATCTCTACCCCAACTAAGTGTAGTTCTGTGCTGCTTAGCCTCATAATCATGCACTTCCTAGTCCTACTGATTACTGATATTGATGGACTTGCTCAGTGAGCCTCTTGGCCTACTTGATTCCTTGGCCTATTTGATTCCTCTAGATAAAACCTATCTCGTAGGAAGAATATGAATCTTCCTGTCAAGTCTCCCAGCTTTTGTTTCCTTGCCTTGTTTTATTGCGCAAGAAGAAATAAAAACAATCACTTCGGAGAAAAAACTGAGGGAAAATGGGAGGAAGGGAGTGTATTAGAATGAATACTGGAATACTATGCAGCCATAAAAAAGGATGAGTTCATGTCCTTTGTAGGGACATGGATGAAGCTGGAAACCATCATTCCCAGCAAACTACCACGAGGACAAAAAAACAAACACTGCATGTTCTCACTGAAAGGTGGGAATTGAACAATGAGAATGCTTGGACACAGGAAGGGGAACATCACACACCAGGGCCTGTCGTGGGGTGGGGGCAGTGGAGAGGGATAGCATTAGGACATATACCTAACGTAAATGACAAGTTAATGGGTGCAGCACACCAACATGGAACATGTATACATATGTAACAAACCTGCATGTTGTGCACATGTACCCTAGAACTTAAAGTATAATAATAAAAAAAAAAGAATGACTACTTAACTGTTTTTCCTGTATTTTTCCTTAAAGTGAATAATTTTTAATATAAAGTCATTCTCTCTTCTCTAGTGCCTAGCTTATCTCAGAGTACTAAAGGGGTGAAGTGCTGATCAATATCTTTTCCAAAACCAAATAATACAGGGATTGCACCAGATATAGCACACCAGTAGGAAAATAGTTACCTGGCATGGGTAACTAAATAAAGAGAGAAAAAAAATGCAACCTTCCTACAGAAAACCCCATGTATTTTGAGTTGTGAATACAATTTGTCTCTAGTAGGATAGGATTTATGAGTACTTGAATATTCCCCTGTTCAATCATCTCTAAAGTTTTTACTCAAGGGAAGTAAAAAGCATAAAAATAAATAAGCACACCTGCATTCTTCCTAATCCTACATCATCTGCAACACCTACGGACACAAATATTTAGTAATATTTTTCTAATAAGCCTGCAAATCTAAGTTTGGATAACCATACAGAGAATTTGGCTTAGAAGAGCTAATAAAAAAAAATCTGAGGCCATTTTTTGTAGATCTTGCTTACTTAGAACTGATTTTGTCTACCTAATATAGCTCTGGCAAGAGCAGAATTCAACAGGGCAGGGGGACAAAACTGGGAAAGTTCTGGGGAGTAATGCTCAATTAGAAATGAAAACAATCACTTCAGAGAAAAAAACTGAGGGAAAAAGGGAGGATGGGACTATATGGGAATGATTACTTAACTGCTTTTCCTGTATTTTTTTCTTAAAAAGTGATTAATTTTTAATAGGAAGTTATTCTCTCTAATGCCTACCTTATCTTAGAGTGCTAAAGGGATGAAGTGCTGATAGATATCTTTTCTAAAGCCAAATAATGCAGGGATTACAGTAGATATAGCACACCATTAGGAAAAACATTACTACTTTCTCCAACGCTGATAAACGAGGCATGTTTGGCATGTGTCCATATCCCAGCTTTGGGGCCCCAGAGAATAAATCTGATTGTGGTATCTTGAAGCTCAACAGTCTACTTTGAAAGGAGGGAAAGAGATACCTGAATCAGGAGGGCATCATGAAACCACTAGCTGGGCGTTAGTTAGAAGACAAAAATTAGAATCACAAAGTCTATAAAGCCCCATCAAGATTGTGGAGCTAGAGGTACCATCATTCCTAGACACTGAGCCACAGCAACCTGGTAGAAAAGCCAAAAAGCAATCACAACCTACAAAGGAGAGAAAAATGATATTGCCAAGTAAAACCCTCTAAGGAGAAAACTGGCCCTACCTCTCAAATACCAGAGGAGTAGGGCAGGGAATGGGGTTGGGAACACATTTTGTAAAAAGAAGCACATGCTCTCCAGGCCACTAGTCTAGCCTTGGGTGGAAGGGGTGCATGTGGAGGACAGTGAGAGAAGGAAGCTTTCAGGCCAATGAGATAGCAAGAAGAGACTCCACAATTCTGCAGGCCCTGAAAGTAAGAAAGACATTATGAATCAAACTGGATGTCATTAGAAGGGCTCACTACATAACAGAAAATGCATGGAGATTTCAGAGACTGCAGAAGTAGTGCAAAAAAACACATAGTCCACATCTGTATCCCAGTGGATCAAGAGTGCTAAACATTGTTACAGGAGTGTTTATTTTTTATATATTATTATCAATAGATAAAAATATGACAAACCTCCAAAAGAATGCTTCCAGCCTCTGCCCTTGTATACTCTCAAAAGAGTTTCAGAAAGGTGAGTGTCCCATCTATTCTAAAATGTCATTTAAAGGTAATCTTCTTCCTAAAGCTATTCTAATGCTTAATAACTCTATTTGCAGGGCACGTTCTTCACAAAGTTGAAGACCTTTTATAAACATTAAATGCACACCAGTCAGAATGGCTATTATCAAAAAGTCAAAAAAAAAAAAAAACAGATGCTAGCAAGGTTGTGAAGAAAAAGGAACACTTATACACTATTGGTGGGAGTGTAAATTAGTTTGGCCATTGTGGAAGACAGTGTGGCAATTCCTCAAAGACCTAAATACAGAAATACCACTCAACCCAGCAATTCCATTACTGGGTATATGCCCAAAGGAATATAAATCATTGTATTATAAAGACACATGTACATGTATGTTCATTGCAGCACTCTTCACAATAGAAAAAACATGGAATCAACTTAAATGCTCATTAATAATAGATGGATAAAGAAAATGTGGTACATATACACCACAGAATACTATACAGCCATAAAAAAGAATGAGATTATGTCCTTTGCAAGGACATGGATGGAGCTGGAGGGCATTATCCTTAGCAAGCTAATGCAGGAACAGAAAAGTAAATACCACATGCTCTCACTTATAAGTGGAAGATAAATGATGAGAACACATGGACACATAGAGGGGAACAAAACACACTGGGGCCTATTGGAGGGTGGAGGGTGGGAGGAGGAAGAAGTCAGAAAATAACTAATGGGTACTAGGCTTAATACCTGGGTGATGAAACTTGTGTACAACAAACCCCGATGACACAAGTTTACCTATATAACAAACCTGCACTTGTACCCCGAGCTTAAAATAAAAGTTAACAATAAAAATAAAAATAAAATGCCTGTATACTACTCCTAAGAAAACATAAAAATATTTGCTTTCCAATTCTAAAAGTATAGGTCTTATTCCAGTCAACAATATGACTTTGGTTTCCAGTCTTTCATTCTAATCTACATAAGTGCAATGTAAAAATCAAAACATTTCATGTGGTCTTTCCTTTTGAGTAAACCCTTGAACATGCACTTTGTGACTACACCTTCAAAAGGCAAAAATAATGAAACAGATGAATAAAAATTCAAGTAATTTCTAAATTGGTGCAATACAAAGCTAACACATCAGTTCAGCAGACATATTGATTAAATTGGTTTTTCAAAAAGGTAACAGCATATTATAGCATCATGTATAAAAAGACACTGGGGATATCAATTAAGACAGAATTAGGAGCTTGGAAGGTTGATAGGGTAAGTGGATTGTAATTAAGAATTTGTCTGTCTTCTAACATTCATGGAATAAACTTATTTTACAAGAGAGTGATATTTAACACTCTCAGGAACCATAGTGATTTATAGTATGATAATGGAACAAATTTAAAAGCATATGGGAAATTTGAAAGATAGTACCAAAGAAAACTGCCACAGGAGACTAAATTTACAGCCTGGAAAATGATTTGCTATCACAACTGTCACTGCTTACATAAAATTGTTTTTGTCCGTAGTTGGTCAACATAAAGATGTGCTGTCATCATTGCATAAAAATAAACATAGAGATCAGACGAACACCCAGAATTACACTGGAAAAAGAAAGAGGGAAACCCTTGCCCAAGAAGAAGAAAAAAAATTTGCAATTTTCAATTGTGTCCTAAGCCAAATATTCATAAAAAGATCTCTTGCCAAGGAAAAAATACTTTCCTAATTTGTTTCTTTTATTGTGTTTTGCTTTGAATCTGAAAAGTTCTTTTTTGTTTTGTTTAAAGGGCAAATTCATAAATATGTACAGAGAGATCTTACTAAGCAGAAAAAGGGATTAGAAAATGTTTTTCAATGAATGCAACGTTTCATGTAAATTGAATTATATAATCAATTTTATATTAAGGAGAAAAATTATAAATCACAAAATATAATCTATTTTGTGAAACAATATTTTAGATGATATGAGAAGTGAAGACAATCCAGTGTTTTGTTTTTGTTGTGGTTCACATTAAATTTAAGGAACATATTGGCACCTAACACAGTAAGCAATAGTGTGTGTATTAAATGTTACCAAGTAAAACCAGTATCTAATAGTTAATAAGTTTTGAATTTTTAATTTAAACATATATTAAACATACTGATCACTATATACAATTCTTTATTACATAGTCTTATAAAATCTGCGATTTTCTATTTTCTTGTACATCTGAGATTACAGTAAAAGTTTTTCAATTACAACCTCACAAACACAAAGATGAATTATATTTTTGTTATATTCAGATAGTGATGCTGTGGAATTAAATTCAAAATGTAATTCAGTAAAGGCATATTTTTGTTTTATTGAAAAACAATATGGTTTCTTAAGAAAAATACATTCACTATAGTCATTAAAAACCTCCTAGTACTAGCATCATCACAGAGACATTTAAATTTGTTGTTTCTAGCAGTCGTTTCCATTATTAAATACTAAATATTAGAGATGGGCTTTTAAAAAATTATTTGTAGATAGTTTACACTTAAATAGGCTTCATTCTCAAATTATAGAACTATTTAAATAAATACAGATAAAACATTATATGTTCCATTCTCTTAAACATTGTGTTCATTTCTCCTAGAAACTTCATAGTCCTGGATATGAGTACCTACATGAAATTAACAAGGCCTTGATGCATCAAGAGTGAAAAGCTATGAATCATGTGATCCATCAAAGTGCAGGTATAAATTGGGCATCAGATTTACTCTCTCACTCACATAAAATTTTAGACATAACACCTTCTAAGAAGGTGTGCATCTTTTTGGTCTTTGGCTTAATGATAAAATGACATCTCATGAAGTGCTTCACAAACCCAGTCAAGGAAAACAAAATAAGAAAAATACTAAAGAAAACAAGTCTCCTTTACCTTGCCTAAAGTCCTAAATTTACTTTCTGTAAAATAAGAAAATTAACACATCATCTTATGCCTGTAGGCAAAAAGTGTTTGAAAAAATAGTTATCTATATTTTGTTTTTAAATTCTGAATAAAAGTATGTGGGAGAGAAAAACTGGCTACCAGTAATTGATTCATTCATCAAGTACTAATTGAGGCCTGTTTAGAAAATAAAAGTTATCATAGTATGTATCTGTGTGTAAAGGGAGATGCAACAATGAAAAATGCTCACTCAGTGTACTTGATATCCAAGGAGATTATGTGTTCCCCAAAAGCTGTAAAAACAACAATATCCATAGTTGCTTTAAGAAATTCAGCATTAAGGTAATTATTACAATACTATGATGGGCCTAAGAGTTTTCCCTGATAATTAGAAAACTCTATGGCAATAAAAGCTATGAATTCCTCAAAATATCTTATAGTTTTCTCCTTTCTCTAAAGTCCAGTAGGTAGTTAGAATTCTTTTCATCTATCTACTAGATCACTCTCTTTAATTGTGAGAAAGGTAAACCATGTTTTATGTGTCTAAATGTCAGTATTTATGGGAGAGAATAAGCAATTAAGATACATATGCAATAACATCACATTAAGGATTATATTATGATTAGAGTTAAAGTAATAAGATTAGAATTTATACAGCTTTATTTGTAATTTTTATATAAATCCCAAACAACATATTTTAACAGAAGTTAAGTATATATTTTTCTAGCTAGCCATCACTAGATAATAACTTCCATCTTGTGCTTAAAATTGTATAGAGTAATTGAAAAGCATATCTGTAATGGAACAAAGAATTTTTTCAATTAATGAAAATATAAGAGTTCTAAAAGACAGCATGATAATTTGAAAAAAATAGAAACCTGGTGTCTTGGTCCATTTTGTGCTACAATAACCAAATACCTGAGACTGGGTAATTTATACAAAAAAAAGAAGAAGATATCTTTATTCCTTATAGTTCTGGAGTATCAGAAGTCCAAGATCAAGGCACTGGCACCTGGTGAGGGCCTTCTTGATGCGTTATAACATGGTGGAAGACATTGTACGGGGAGAGAGTGAGGGAAGAAACCCAGATTTATCCTTTCATAAGAAATTCACTCCTTCAGTAATGAACTTGCTCTGGCAATAAGGATATTAGAGCTAATCACCTCTTAATGGTCCCACCTCTCAATGCTATTGCACTGGGGATTAAGTTTCCAACACATAAATTTGGTGGACACATTCAAACCATAGCATTTCACCCCTGACCCCAAAATTCATGCCCTTCTCACATGCAAAATACATTCATTCCATCCCAATGACCCCAAAAGTTTTAACTTTTTCCAGCATCAACTCAAAAGTCTGAAGTCCAGTGTTTCAACTGAATCAGATATGGGTGAGACTCAAGATATGATTCATCCTGTACATACATACAAGATATGTATATGCTTCCAAATGCAATGGTGGAACAAGCATAGGATAGACATTCCCATTCCAGGCCCCAAGTAAAGTTAAAAGCTAACAGGGAAAACACTAAACCTTAAAGCTTCAGAATAATCTTTCACTCCATGTGAAAGATAATCATTCACCTCTCTGACACACTCAGGCAGGGGTTAGGCAGCCCCACCCCTATCCACCCCTGTGGCTTTGCTGAGCTCAGCTCACTCGGCACTCTTGTGGTTGCCATCTCATGCCTACAGCTCTCCCATGTGGAAGTTTCATGCTGGTAGCTTTATAGTTCTTGGGTTTCAGGGGTGGCCCCACTTCCGTGGCTCAACTAGTCATTATCCTACTGAGGATCCTCTCTGCAGTGGCTCCACCCCTGCAACAGATTTCTGCCTTGGCCCTCAGACTGTCCAGTACATTTTTTTGATGCCTAGATAGAGGCTGCCATGGCCCCACAACTTGGACAGTCTGTCCATATGCAGAGCCAGCACCGTATGGGCATCACCAAGGCTTACTGCTTGCACTAGCAACACCTGGGTCTACTTGAGCTGTGGATGGGCCAGCAGAGGAACACTGCACTGGAAGGTGGGGGAGTGAAGTGCCAAGGCAGCTCTTTTAGTGAGCCCATGGAAGGTGCCCTGATATCATCCTCTAAAATCAGTCTGCCCTCCTAGAGCTCTGGGCCTGTGATGGGCGTGGCAGCCTTGAAGAACAGCCTTCAGGGTCATTCTCCTATTGTTTGATGAATAGCACCTGCCTCCCTTCTATCTACACTAATCTCTTTTGCAAACAGCTGCTTAGCCCTAACCTTGGTTTGCTCTCTTAAAAATGCCTTTTCACTCTTTACATGACCAGGCTATTAATTTTCCAAATATTTTCACTCTGCTTAAGTCTTAATTTCAATTCTGTCTTTAAATCATTCCTTTCCTTTCATGTCTTTAAAAGACATGCCATTACTTTCAATGGCAAAAACCACAATTATTTTGCACCAACCTAATATGAGTGGTTAAAAGTACTCATACAGCTCCTTCAATATTTTGCTTAGGAATTTCCTCCACCAAATATTCTAGTTCATCACTATCATATTCTGCTTTCTGTAAAGCCCTTGGGCATGGACACAATGCAGCCAAGTTATTTACAACCTTTTTAAAAGATGACATTTACTCTAGTTTGCAATAAGATAGTCTTCATTTCCCTCTGAGACCTCATCAGAATGACCTTTCCTGTCCCTATTTCTACCAAGATTCTGATCACAACCACTTAAACAATCTCTAAAAAGATTCAAAGTTTCCCTATAGCTATACTCTTCTGAGTCCTCCCAAGAATTGTCTTAAAGCTTCATTCATAGCCGTCCAGGCTTTTTCTAGCCTGCTCCTCCAAATTTTTCTAGCCTCTGCCCATTATCCAAGTCCAAAACTGTTTTCTGCTTCCACATTTTCAGGTATTTGTTACAGCAACACCTCACCCATGACCAATTTTCACACTCAAACCATGGCACTTGGGAATTATTATTATTAACTCTAATTCTCTTACAAATTACTTGCTACAGAATTTTAATTTTTTTCTCAGATGTAAGGCAAATGTATATGTATATGTGTATATATATTATATATACACACATCAGTTTGATTAGTATGATTGTGTGAAAAATAATGAGCTTTGTTCCCAATTATTTTAAAAGCAATTTAAAAGTGAGATGATAATTGCTTTGACTTGGATGATATTGATTAGAAACAAACATAAAGATAGAGAAGTTTCCATGTCCCGATACAATCCTATAACATATGCCCACTAATGAGAAGTTCTAAAATACAAGTTTAAAGGCAGAAGTTGACAACGTACACACATACACATGTATACACATGAATTTCTCTAATTCCAGTAATATTTTCAATTGCCATTTCAAAATTCCTATCCATATTTATGATTTGCATCTTAGTATCAAACTCTGCCCCTGGCTATAAAGCCATTATTTTTATTGTCTTGGAAAGCATCCATGTGGAAGGAGAAAAACAAAATGTTATAATTTGTATTTATTTCCATTCTTCTTTCTAACCACCACTTAAATTCAGAATTGTTCTCTATTTCCTTTTGCAGCCCTTTTCTTTTCTGGTCACAAGGATGTCATTAATTCAAAGAAATCTAAGAATCAAAATGCTAATTAAATTTCCTTTCAGTGCTTTTAATTTCCAGAAAAAAGGTCATAATTGCTTTGAAAGTAAATCTATATAAAGAAATGAAAGTTGCAAACTTCAAATAGTATTAAAGAAATTATATTGTAAATATAAATGAGCATTAAATAAGTTCCTCATTAAAAGGGGGGAAAGGTGGCAAGGCAAAATGTTCAGGAATATTTGCTAAAAGAATTAAGAGTCAGGAGGAAATCCCGCTACAGTCTTCTAGTTGGTGTGGGAAGGAATTCCCATCTTCCTACACTCTCCTAGAAAGGGTCCCTGGTGAGACACCATGAAAAATTATAAAAACCCCAGATATAATTACCTAGCAGTAATAATCTCTCTCTACAAAGCCAGACAAAAGAGAAAAAGAGAAAGTACTCTATAAAAAGTGGAGAATTACTCCAGTACATAAGTGGGGAAAAGAAAGCTGAATAAAAACTGCCACTGTTAAAACACATCGACTTGAAAGAATCTTTTTTTTTTTCCATTTTTTCCTAATGCATATATCCCTACAAAGTTTTTTTCTTCTATATTGCCAATGCTAGCAATTTTTATAGCCTGGCAGATCATTTTGTAGATACTTTCTATGTAATCTGATTTTCTTGTTTAGCAATATATTATGAGATTTTTCCTAATAGACTAAAATAGTTGTCTCACTATTGTTAATAACACTATTTGAATATTTGAGGACATACAATTAGGGCATTAGGGGTAATATTCTTCTGAAAGTGACATAACAGGATCTATTTCAGGACTTATGAAACATACTGACAAAATTATCTTACAAAACATTTTCCACTTTATATTTCTACATTTTAACTTCAAATTCTCGCATCTCAACTTATCTTGAGATGGGAGAAAATCTTGGGATCAACAAAATGAAAATACAAGCAAAAGGAAAAATAAGACCCTGAGGAGTTAGCACTGTTGAAATCAATAATGCTATTTCCCATTCCTGCCTATAGTTGCAGAAATACAACGATGCTGGAGTAGTACTTAACAACAATAAATCTATTTTCACATGAAGGGCAAAAATTTTTTCATAATTAATTAAGATGTGAAATTTCTCCACTTTTTTGTGTTTTTACTTAACACATATATTTTAAAATAAATAACTGAAGTATTTCAGTTAACAGAAAAATTGATATCTTCTTACAGATTTCTGAGAGCAGTTTTGAAAGTCAGTGATTTTTATGTGAGGTGTATTTCAAGAACTCATTTTTTTCTTTGACTGCCTTTCTTTGATCTTTTATTATTATACTTTAAGTTTTAGGGTATATGTGCACAACATGCAGGTTTGTTACATATGTATACATGTGCCATGTTTGTGTGCTGCACCAATTAACTCGTCATTTAGCATTAGGTATATCTCCTAATGCTATCCCTCCCTCCTATCCCCACCCCACAACATTCACTGGTGTGTGATGTTACCCTTCCTGTGTCCATGTGTTCTCGTTGTTCAATTCCCACCTATGAGTGAGAACATGCGGTGTTTGGTTTTTTGTCCTTGCAATAGTTTGCTGAGAATGATGGTTTCCAGTTTCATCCATGTCACTACAAAGGACATGAACTCATCATTTTTTATGGCTGCATAGTATTCCATGGTGTATATGTGCCACATTTTCTTAATCCAGTCTATTGTTGTTGGACATTTGGGTTGCCTCCAAGTCTTTGCTATTGTGAATAGTGCTGCAATAAACATACGTGCCCATGTGTCTTTATAGCAGCATGATTTATAATCCTTTCGGTATATACCCAGTAGTGGGATGGCTGGGTCAAATGGTATTTCTAGTTCTAGATCCCTGAGGAATCGCCACACTGACTTCCACAATGGTTGAACTAGTTTACAGTCCCACCAACAGTGTAAAAGTGTTCCTATTTCTCCACATCCTCTCCATCACCTGTTGTTTCCTGACTTTTTAATGATTGTCACTCTAACTAGTGTGAGATGGTATCTCATTGTGGTTTTGATTTGCATTTCTCTGATGGCCAGTGATGATGAGCATTTTTTCATGTGTTTTTTGGCTGCATAAATGTCTTCTTTTGAGAAGTGTCTGTTCATATCCTTTGCCCACTTTTTGATGGGGTTGTTTGCTTTTTCTTGTAAATTTGTTTGAGTTCATTGTAGATTCTGGATATTAGCCCTTTGTCAGATGAGTAGATTGCAAAAATTTTCTCCCATTCTGTAGGTTGCCTGTTCACTCTGATGGTGGTTTCTTTTGCTGTGCAGAAGCTCTTTAGTTTAATGAGATCCCATTTGTCAATTTTGGCTTTTATTGCCATTGCTTTTGGTGTTTTAGACATGAAGTCCTTGCCCATGCCTATGTCCTGACTGGTATTGCCTAGGTTTTCTTCTAGGGTTTTTATGGTTTTAGGTCTAACATGTAAGTCTTGAATGCATCTTGAATTAATTTTTGTATAAGTGTAAGGAAGGGATCCAGTTTCAGCTTTCTACATATGGCTAGCCAGTTTTCCCAGCACCATTTATTAAATAGGGAATCCTTTCCCCATTGCTTGTTTTTGTCAGGTTTGTCAAAGATCAGATAGTTGTAGATATACGGCATTATTTATGAGGGATCTGTTCTGTTCCATTGGTCTATATCTCTGTTTTGGAACCAGTGCCATGCTGTTTTGGTTACTGTAGCCTTGTAGTATAGTTTGAAGTCAGGTAGCAAGATGCTACCAGCTTTGTTCTTTTGTCTTAGGATTGACTTGGCAATGCAGGCTCTTTTTTGGTTTCATATGTACTTTAAAGTACTTTTATTCCAATTCTGTGAAGAAAGTCATTGGTAGCTTGATGGGGATGTCACTGAATCTATAAATTACCTTGGGCAGTACAGCCCTTTTCACGATATCGATTCTTCCAACCCATGAGCATGGACTGTTCTTCCATTTGTTCGTATCTTCTTTTATTTCATTGAGCAGTGCTTTATAGTTCTCTTTGAAGAGGTCCTTGACATCCCTTGTAGTTGGATTCCTAGGTATTTTATTCTCTTTGAAGCAATTGTGAATGGGAGTTCACTCATGATTTGGCTCTGTTTGTCAGTTATTGGTGTATAAGAATGCTTGTGATTTTTGCACATTGATTTTGTATCCTGAGGATTTGCTGAAGTTGCTTATCAGCTTAAGGAGATTTTGGGCTGAGACGATGGGGTTTTCTAGATACACCATCATGTCATCTGCAAACAGGGACAATTTGACTTCCTCTTTTCCTAATTGAATACCCTTTATTTCCTTCCCCTGCCTGATTGCCCTGGCCAGAACTTCCAACACTATGTTGAATAGGAGTGGTGAGAGAGGACATCCCTGTCTTGTGCCCATTTTCAAAGGGAATGCTTCCAGTTTTTGCCCATTCAGTATGATATTCACTGTGGGTTTGTCATAGATAGCTCTTATTATTTTGAGATATGTCCCATCAATACCTAATTTATTACAGTTTTTAGCAAGAAGTGTTACTGAATTTTGTCAAAGGCCTTTTCTGCATCTATTGAGATAATCATGTGGTTTTTGTCTTTGGTTCTGTTTATATGCTGGATTACATTTATTGATTTTCGTATGTTGAACCAGCCTTGCATCCGAAGGGATGAAGCCCACTTGATCATGGTGGATAAGCTTTTTGATGGGTTTCTGGATTCGGTTTGCCAGTATTTTATTGAGGATTTCTGCATCAATGTTCATCAAGGATATTGGTCTAAAATTCTCTTTTTTTGTTGTGTCTCTGCCAGGCTTTGGTATCAGGATGATGCTGGCTGCATGAAATGAGTTAGGGAGGATTCTGTCTTTTTCTGTTGATTGGAATAGTTTCAGAAGGAATGGTACCAGTTCCTCCTTGTACCTCTGGTAGAATTTGGCTGTGAATCCATGTGGTCCTAGAGTTTTTTTGGTTGGTAAGCTACAAATTATTGCCTCAATTTCAGAGCCTGTTATTGGTCTATTCAGAGATTCAACTTCTTCTTGGTTTAGTCTTGGGAAGGTGTATGTGTCGAGGTATTTATCCATTTCTTCTAGGTTTTCTAGTTTATTTGCATAGAGGTGTTTATAGTATTTTCTGATGGTAGTTTGTATCTCTGTGGGATCGGTGGTGATATCCCCTTTGTCATTTTTTATTGCGTCTATTTGATTCTTCTCTCTTTTCTTCTTTATTAGTCTTGCTAGCATTCTGTCAATTTTGTTGATCTTTTCAAAAAACCAGCTCCTGGATTCATTGATTTTTTAAAGGGTTTTTTGTGTCTCTATTTCCTTCAGTTCTGCTCTGATCTTAGTTATTTCTTGCCTTCTGCTAGCTTTTGAATGTGTTTGCTCTTGCTTCTCTAGTTCTTTTAATTGTGATGTTAGGGTGTCAATTTTAGATCCTTCCTGCTTTCTCTTGTGGGCATTTAGTGCTATAAATTTCCCTCTACACACTGCTTTGAATGTGTCCCAGAGAGTCTGGTATGTTGTGTCTTTGTTCTCGTTAGTTTCAAAGAACATCTTTATTTCTGCCTTCATTTCATTATGTACCCAGTAGTCATTCAGAGCAGGTTGTTCAGTTTCCATGTAGTTGAGAGGTTTTGAGTGAGTTTCTTAATCCTGAGTTCTAGTTTGATTGCACTGTGGTCTGAGAGACAGTTTGTTATAATTTCTGTTCTTTTACATTTGCTGAGGAGTGCTTTACTTCCAACTATGTAGTCAATTTTGAAATAGGTGTGGTTTGGTGCTGAAAAGAATGTATATTCTGTTGATTTGGCGTAGAGAGTTCTGTAGATGTCTATTAGGTCTGCTTGGTGCAGAGCTGACTTTAATTCCTGGATATCCTTGTTAACTTTCTGTCTCGTTGATCTGTCTAATGTTGACAGTGGGGTGTCAAAGTCTCCCACTACTATTGTGTGGGAGTTTAAGTCTCTTTGTAGGTCACTAAGGACTTGCTTTAAGAATCTGGATGCCCCTGTATTAGGTGCATATATATTTAGGATAGTTAGTTCTTCTTGTTGAATTGATCCCTTTACCATTATGTAATGGCCTTCTTTGTCTCTTTTGATCTTTGTTGGTTTAAAGTCTGTTTTATCCGAGACTAGGATTGCAACCCATGCCTTGTTTTGTTTTCCATTTACTTGGTAGATCTTCCTCCATCCCTTTATTTTGAGCCTATGTGTGTCTCTGCACATGAGATGGGTCTCCTGAATACAGCACACTGATTGGTCTTGACTCTTTATCCAATTTGCCAGTCTGTGTCTTTTAATTGGAGCATTTTTCCCATTTACATTTAAGGTTGGTATTGTTATGTGTGAATTCGATTCTGTCATTATGATGTTAGCTGGTTATTTTGCTCGTTAGTTGATGCAGTTTCTTCCTAGCATCAATAGTCTTTACAATTTGGCATGTTTTTGCAGTGGGTGCTACCGGTTGTTCCTTTCTGTGTTTAGTGCTTCCTTCAGGAGCTGTTTTAGGGCAGGCCTGCTGGTGACAAAATCTCTCAGCATTTGCTTGTCTGTAAAGTATTTTATTTCTCCTTCACTTATGAAGCTTAGTTTGGTTGGATATGAAATTCTGGGTTGAAAATTCTTTTCTTTAATAATGTTGAATATTGGCCCCCCACTCTCTTCTGGCTTGTAGAATTTCTGCTGAGAGATCCACTGTTAGTCTGAAGGTCTTCCCTCTGTGGGTAACCTGACCTTTCTGTCTGGCTGCCCTGAATATTTTTTCCTTCATTTCAACTTTGGTGAATCTGATAATTATGTGTCTTGGAGTTGCTCTTCTTGAGGAGTATCTTTGTGGCATTCTCTGTATTTCCTGAATTTGAACGTTGGCCTGCCTTGCTAGGTTGGGGAAGTTCTCCTGGATAATATCCTGCAGAGTGTTTTCCAACTTGGTTCCATTCTCCCCATCACTTTCAGGTACACCAATTAGATGTAGATTTGGTCTTTTCACATAGTCCCATATTTCTTGGAGGTTTTGTTCATTTCTTTTTATTCCTTTTTCTCTAAACTTCTCTTCTTACTTCATTTCATTCATTTCGTCTTCCTTCACTGATACCCTTTCTTCCAGTTGATCATATCGGTTACTGAGGCTTGTGCACTCGTCACATAGTTCTCGTGCTGGGGTTTTCAGCTCCATCAGGTCCTTTAAGGACTTCTCTGCATTGGTTATTCTAGTTATCCATTTGTCTAACTTTTTTCAAGGTTTTTAACTTCTTTGCCATTGGTTCGAACTTCCTCCTCTATCTCGGTGTAGTTTGATCTTCTGAAGCCTTCCTCTCTCAACTCATCAAAGTCATTCTCTGTCCAGCTTTGTTCCATTGCCGGTGAGGAGCTGCATTCCTTTGGAGGAGGAGAGGCACTGTGATTTTTAGAGTTTCCACTTTTTCTGCTCTGTTTTTTCCCCATCTTTGTGGTTTTATCTACCTTTGGTCTCTGATGAAGGTGACATACAGATGGGTTTTTGGTGTAGGTGTCCTTTCTGTTTGTTAGTTTTCCTTCTAGCAGGCAGGACCCTCAGCTGCAGGTCTGTTCAAGTTTACTGGAGGTCCACTCCAGACCCTGTTTGCCTGGGAGTCAGCAGCAGTGGCTGCAGAACAGCGGATATTGGTGAACTGCAAATGCTGCTGCCTAAATGTTCCTCTGGAAGTTTTGTCTCAGAGGAGCACCCGGCTGTGTGAGGTGTCAGTCTTCCCCTACTGGAGGATGCCTCCCAGTTAGGCTACTCAGGAGTCAGGGACCCACTTGAGGAGGCAGTCTGTCTGTTCTCAGATCTCAAGCTGCATGCTGGGAGAACCACTACTCTCTTCAAAGCTGTCAGACAGGGACATGTAAGTCTGCAGAGGTTATTGCTGTCTTTTGTTTGTCTGTGCCCTGCCCCCAGAGGTGGAGCTTACAGAGGCAGGCAGGCCTTCTTGAGCTGTGGTGGGCTCCACCCAGTTCGAGTTTCCCAGCTGCTTTGTTTACCTACTCAAGCCTGGGCAATGGCATGCGCTCCTCCCCCAGCCTCACTGCCACCTTGCAGTTCGATCTCAGACTGCTGTGCTAGCAATGAGTGAGGCTCCGTGGGCATAGGACCCTCTGAGCCAGGTTCGGGATATAATCTCCTGGTGTGCCGTTTGTTAAGCCTGTTGGAAAAGCACAGTATTAGGGTGGGAGTGACCCGATTTTCCAGGTGCCATCTGTCACCCCTTTCTTTGACTAGGAAAGGGAATTCCCTGACTTCTTGTGCTTCCCGGGTGAGGCGATGCCTCACCCCACTTCGGCTCATGCACAGTGCACTGCCCCCACTGTCCGGCACTCGCAAGTGAGATGAACCCGGTACCTCAGTTGGAAATGCAGAAATCACCCATCTTCTGTGTCGCTCATACTGGGAGCTGTAGACTGGAGCTGTTCCTATTTGGCCATCTTGGCTCCACCTCCAAAAGAGTCTTTAAAAGTAATGACTAAAACTAGGGATAGTGATTTTTTTTTTTTTTTTTTTTGAGCCAGAGTGTCACTCTTGCTGCCCAGGCTGGAGTGCAATCGTGCAAGTTTGGCTCACTGCAACCTCTGCCTCCCAGGTTCAAGGGATTCTCCTGCCTCAGCCTCCTGAGTAGCTGGGATTACAGGTGCCCATCACCACACCCAGCTAATTTTTTTGTATTTTTAGTAGAGATGGGGTTTCACCATGTTGGCCAGCCTTGTCTCAAACTCCTGACCTCAGGTGATCTGCCCACCTCAGCCTCCCAAAGTGCTGGGATTATAGCTGTGAGTCACTGCGCCCAGCCCTCATGATTCTTTAAGTTCCAAAGCTGAGAGAGAAAGTTAAAATTTTTATTTAAAATAAAAATTTTGAATAGGAAGTAGAGGTTTAGTAGGTATAAAGCATCCAGTTGTATCCAAATTTGTGCAAGTATTTAAATATTGCCAAGTTATACTAACAGTAACAATAATTATGCTTATCTACTACTAAACTATTTTATTATCATTAGCAGAATTAATAGAAAAGGACGCAAATATGTTCCACAGAACACTAGACCAGCAAGATATCCCGTATGATAAAAATGGAAATGTGCCACTTGGATCCTCTTTCAAGAAGGGATGTTTACCCAGCCCCAAAAGGTGCAGTTAGCTGTCAGCCTGTGGTTATTAATTTCTTCACGTCTGCTCCAGCTTTCATGCCAAGGTCATGCTCTTCTCAAGGTGGCATCAATCGATGGCTGAGCAAGAATGTGGTAAAAGGACCCAGCCACTTACTACTCAACATGAGACACCTCTAAAACAGGCACATTTTCACTTCAGATTCTTCAGTGGGTTAGGAGACTGCCAGATCTGCATTGCAATCCTATTTCCCTACTGTCAATCTTATTTCTTCCCTTTTCCTGTCTTAGGTGTTAATCTCCAATAAATCTTTCCAATCCTAACTCTGGCTTAGCATCTGCTTCCCAGAGAATCTAATATAGTGGAACAATCAAAAGTCTTAGAAAGCAGTTGGCAAAATAGAGTTTAGCAACTGTATCACTAACTCCCTGACTGACAATAAGGACCCATCCGAAGAGTCTCCCAGTTTCAAAGAAAAATGAATGTTCAACTGAAGCAGGTCTGAATGCTCAATTGACGCAAGATTAGGACCCTGCTTAGAAACACCTGGGACCCTAATGCATGAAATGATAACATCTGGGTGGATTCCTCCTAGGATTTTGTTTCCCAAAACTACTCTTTTTTTTTCTTTTTTTGGAGACAGATTCTTGCTCTCTTACCCAAGCTGGAGTGCAGTGACATGATCTCGGCTCACTGCAACCTCTGCCTCCTGGATTCAAGTGATTCTTCTGCCTCAGCCTCCTGAGTAGGTGGGAATACAGGTGCACGCCACCATGCCCAGCTAATTTTTGTATTTTTAGTACAGACGGAGTTTCACCATATTGCCCAGGCTGGCCTCGAACTTCTGACCTCGTGATCTGCCCGCCTCAGCCTCCCAAAGTGCTGGGATTACAAGTTTGACCCACCATGCCCAGCCTAGACTACTCTTAAGTTCAGAACATGCTAAGATGCCCTAGCCCTCCCTGTTAAGACTTAGCACTTCCCCAATCCAAGAATAGCCTGCAGAAGACCCTACCCTGCAAAGCAACAGGAACCTCCACTCAGCATCTGCCCTCACCTCCTTTATGCTAAATCGTAAAAAAAATAGGATTAAGTTGCAGCAATAATCCAGTCGGAAGTGCTGGACCTGATAAAAGAGGAATAGGAACTATATCCACAAAGACATGAAAGAACCAGCCAGTATGTATTAGCAGAAACCAGAATAGTACCTATTGCCTGGGTTTAATGAGTGTTTGATAAAGGGGGCTAGATTACAGGACTAGATACATTGAATGCTAATTGGCTTAGTACATTGTCTCACAATATAGATTTAACACCCTGGAAAGTACTCGAAAGATGGTGTCAGTTTGCAGCCAGGGTGGTGCCAATAAGCCTGGAGAAAGTAATAATTCACACCGAGGAAAATTGAAATGCTTGAATTGCCATAGCAGATGGTTGAGAAAGGAATTGGCGACAGAGCGAGACTCCGTCTCAAAAAAAAAAAAAAAAGCTTAAGAAATCATGCATACTAGGGCGTCTATGTTATGCAAGACCTGAGGAGATTATACATAACCCCATCAGAAGATTCTTTGTCACAAAAGAGGCCCAGAGTGTACACAATTGACAAAAGCCATCAAGAATATGAGACAGACACTATCGTTATTTAAAAGTTCATAATGGCTCTCCTCTGCGGATAAAAACTGATATAGAAAACACCATAACAGAATTTGTCTCATTGATAGCAATGAAGATAATGGGGCACTAAAGCAATAGAGGCCAGAAAAGGGTACTTAACCACCAGAAACCAGGGTTGCAATCAACATAAATGACAAAGTTAAAATGAATGGAGGACAAATAGGTAGAGAGAGGGTGATGGATACAGAGACACAGATATTAATTGTGCAACAAATGATCTTGAAAAATATCAATATTCACATTTATTTCCATTCAATGGAATATTACTCAACAAAGGAGGAAGGAACTACTGATACATACTACAACATAGATAAGCATCAAAAGCATTAGGCTAAGTAAAAATACTCATATGCAAAAAAGTAAAAATAATAAAAGAAAATCAACTCTTACCTCACACCATAAACAAAGGCTAACTCCAAATGGATCATACACTAGATGTAAAAGCAAAGTTATAAAACTTCTAGAAGAAGCTATAGAAGAAAATTGTTCTGCCCTTCAGCCTGACAGGTACTTCATAGGACACAAGTATGAACCATAAAATAACAAATTGATAAACTGTTCTGTATGAACCATAAAATAACAAATTGGTAAATTGTTCTTTATCAAAATTAAGATCTTTTGCTCCTCAAAATTTACCAAGAAAATGAAACATCAATCCCAACAGGCTTGGATAAGATATTTTTAAATGTATCTGATTTCAAAAACACCTATCCAGAATATATTTAAAAACTTTTACAGTTCAATAATAAGAACAGAAACTATCTTATTAAAATATGGGCCAATTGAGTAGCCACTGCACCAAAGAAGATACACAAATGGTTTGGAAGAGGAAGATTCTCAGCTTCCCTAGTTGATACAGAAATCCAAATTAAAATGACAACGAGATATCACTGCACATCCACAAGAACAGTTAAATTTTAAAAACTAACTATACTAACTGTTAGGAAAGATGTAGAGCAACTGGAATTTTCATATTTCACTGGTATGTTCAGTCACTTGGAAAAGAAGTTGGGTCATTTCTTACAAAGTTCGGCATATACTTGCTATACGACCCAGGAATTCTAAGTATTTTCCCAGGAGTAGTAAAAGTGTAACTTTACACAAAGATTTTACTTGAAAACTTATATCATCTTTATTGATAATTATAATTGTGGGCTATCTATTCAATGGAATATTATTCAACAAAAGGAGAAGGAACTACTGATACATGCTACAACATAGATAAGCATCAAAAGCGTTATGCTAAATAAAAAGTAGGTCCCCAAAGACTATGTACCGTCTAAGAAAAATTTCAAGGCAAAACTGTAGCAACAGAATGCAAAACAGTGGTTAATAGAGGCTGGAGATGGGGGTGAATAATTACTGTAAAGGACCATGAGAGAAATTTGGGGGTGTTAGAAATGTTTTGATATGATGATTGTGTAAAAGGTACATGACTATACTTCAAAACTCATCAAATTTAACACTTAAAATATAATTTTATTTAACATCAATTCTACCACAAGAAAACTGATTTTAAAGGAAGTATACATGTCCTTTACTCATTTTTAATGGGGTTGTTTGTTTTTTGCTTGTTGAATTGTTTAAGCTCCTTATAGATTCTGGACATTGGATATTTGTTGAATACATAGCTTCTGAGTATTTTCTCTCATTCTATAGGTTATCTGTTTATTCTATTGATAGTTTCTGTTGCTGTGCAGAAGCATGTTCTCACTGATAAGCAGGAGTTAAACACTGGGTAAACATGGAAATAAATATGGCAAAAATACACACTGGGGACTACTCAGGGGAAGTAGGGGAAAGGGGTGTGGTACTATTTGGTACTATGCTCACTACCTGGGTGATGGGATCATTCGTACACCAACTTCAGAAATATGCAATTTATCCATGTAACAAACTGGCACATTTTCCCACTCAAGCTAAAATAAAAGTCAAGGAATAAATATAAATAAGCATATAAGAATGAACAAGCAGAATTCAGACAGCTATTGCCCCATTAAAATGTCATGATCTGGCCAGGCACAGTGGCACATGCCTGTAATCCCAGCATCTTGGAAGGCAAAGGTGGGATCGATTGAGCCCAAGAGTTCGAGACCAGGCTGGGCAACATGGTGAAACACCATCTCTACAAAAAATATAAAAATTAGCCAGGTATGGTGGCATATACCTGTATTCCCAGCTACTTGAGAGGCTGAGATGGGAGGATGGCTTGACTACAGGAGGCAGAGATTGCAGTGAGCCAAAATCATGCCATTGCACTCCAGCCTGGGTGAGTGAGTGAGACCCTGTCTCAATCTATCAATCAATCAATCAATCAATAGAATGTCATGATCTCTTGATCAGTTCCCAAAATTGAGCCAGTTTTCAAATCTGGAAACTGTTGATTTAAGTGGTGGCCAGGTCTCCAGGAAAAAGGGCAAGACTGGCCATAATTGAGTTTACAAGGGGCCTACCGAGTTTGTTGACCCCACTGCTGGTCATTTTCCTGGCTTCCAAATAAATGATTAGGAATGACATATTTGGCACTTGGAGTAACCCTCCATTGGGTCTTTGACTTGTGGGGTAAAAGCTGTCTTAGTTGAGAAGCCCAACTGAAACTTCCAAAACTGTCCTTACTCTACCCACAGAAAGTGAAAAATCAAAAAATAAAAATTGTATCCCAGGAATCGTGAAGAGATTAATGCCACTTTTAAAGATCAAATTAATGCAGGTATAGTGGTTTTATAACATTTTTCTAGTCTAGTCCCTGCAATCACTAGTTGGATCCTGGAGAATGGCCATGACTACCACAAGATCAAACAAGCTGCATTATGAGATGTGGTATCACTACCAGAGCAGATTAACACAGCCCTAGATACATGATGTGTGGCTACTGATTCTGCAAGTGTGCCATTTTCTATTCCAGTCAAGAAAGAATATAAGAAACAGTTTACAGTCACATGGAACTGACAACGATATATATTCATGATTTCATCCAAGGACTTTGTTAATTCTCCTGCCCTCTGTCATAATATAAACTGAAGAAATCTGAGCATTTTTGTATACCTCACTGAATATCACATTGCTCCAGTATTTTATCAATGACACCAAGTTAGTAGAGTAGGGTGAGCAAAAAGCAGTTGCAGACCTTGTTAAAAAATGTGTACTTCAAAGGGTGGGAGATACACCCTACAAATCTTCAGGGACCTGCCACTCCAGTAAAGTTATGGGAGGTCCAGTGATCAAGTACATATCAGGATATCCTCTGTAAAGTAAAATTCAAATTGTTGCATCTTATATCCTCTAATACAAAGAAGGACGCATAATGTCTTGCAGGCCTTTTCAGGTACACTGCATACATTCAAGCTATGGTGCAAGTAACCATGCTACCTGAGCCATGAAATCCACAAGAACCAACAGTGTTAAAAGTCATTGGTGGGAAAAGGTATAGTGTGGAGTACGTTTCAAACCTTAGTAGGAGAATCTTAATACAGATTCTTTGAGTCCTGAAGTATAGCCTTCCATCCACAACATAGAACTACATGCTTTTGAGAAACAGCTCTTGGAGTGCTATTGGGGTTAGGCAGTGTATTATGCTTGGCCATGGAATCTCAGGCAATTTTGCATCCAGAACTTCCTATCACAGTCTAGGTCCTGTCATACATGCCAAGTCACAGAGTTGAGTGGGTCTAGCAGCAATCATAATGAGAGGTGAAGCCAGCTAAGCTTCTGGGTTGGGTGGGGACTTGGAGAACTTTTCTGTCTAGCTAAAGAATTGTAAACACACCAATCAGTGCTCTGTGTCTAGCTAAAGGTTTGTAAATGCACCAATCAGCACTCTGTAAAAACACACCAACAAGCGCTCTGTGTCTAGCTAAAGGTTTGTAAATGCACAAATCAGCAATCTGTAAAAATGCACCAATCAGCACCCTGTAAAATGGACCAATTGACAGGATGTGGGTGGGGCCAAATAAGGGAATCAAAGCTGGCCACCCCAGCCAGCAGCGGCAACCTGCTCAGGTCCCCTTCCAAGCTATGGAAGCTTTGTTCTTTTGCTCTTCACAATAAATCTTGCCGCTGCTCACTCTTTGGGTCCACATTACCTTTATGAGCTGTAACACTCACTGCAAAGGTCTGCG